>NC_045709.1:10641188-10944218 GCF_009834535.1 Camelus ferus | reverse complement strand
CAGCCATCTGGTGTGGCGCAAGTTCACTTCTGTACACAGCCAAGCAACTATGGCTGCTTTGCTCATTCACTCATCCTAACAGGGAGCTTGTAGGTTTTCCTGAGCAGAGACTGGAAACTACTCACAGAAATCAAGAATAAGATCGTTTCTTCAAAGTTTCAAGTTGTGCACAAGGAATATTTCTTGGATTAGGAAGCACGAGTTTGTACCAAAGCCTGTTGATCCTAGAGGAAGTGAGGCTGCTCAAGAAGTGTATGTCTAGCTGGTGTCTCTAGTGTAAATGAAACTGGAATCATTCTCAAAAGTTTCGTAACATGTAGTGTCAAGGTTGTCTAAGGAGAAAAATCATACCCTGGGCTCAATTGGGCCTTGAAAGGATATTGAGCAAGTTCTTCATGCAGCCAAAAAAAAAAAAAAAAAAAATTTGATGCTATGAAAGATGAGATGAGTGACTTTTAAACAGGGAATAAGAACCTGAATAAAATGATTCTGGGCTTTGGAACCAAATGGACAGAAAAGCCCAAATGTTCCCTGTAGTTACTGAGTTTCCATCAATAGTACAAAACTGCTTGGTAACCCCTTGTTAACTGTAGGAAGGGAGACCAGCATGTTCTGATCTCTTCCTCTCTGACAAGCTCTCTGCTGATGCTTTGCTAAATGATAAAGAATTTCATTTCCACAAGTAAGATGTGAGGTGGGTGGTGGCTACTCCATTTGAGGAACGATAAAACTGTTGGTTAGAAAGATTCAGTGGCCATGTCTTCAGAATTAAGTCAACAGCCCACTTAGGCACAGAAGTGACTATTCTCTTGATTATGTTTAAAGGAGGGCACTGCAAAGCAATATTTTAGTTGGCAAACTCTATCTGTAAAAGGCCAGATATTAAATATTTTTGCCATTCAGGCCATATGGTGTCTGTTGCAATGTCTCAAGTCTGTCTGTATAGCAGGAAAGCAGCCACGGATGATTTGTAAATGAAGGGGAGTGGCCAGGTTTCAGTACAACTTTATAAAAATAGGTGGTGGCCCATCATTTGGTGAACCCTGCATTAGAGGAGCAAAATTTTATGGGAGAAAAGCATAAGGTAGATGTGTTTTATCACTAGGAAACATGCATACAAGCTTCCTACTTGGCAAATGGTAACTGCTTGATAATTATTTAACAAGACAGATTCATGAGCCTATATTTCTGCTAATCTGAGCAAATATAAGTAGACTTTGACTGCATTATAAAACAAGAGGTTAGGTATTTTAAAAGGTTCTTTTTAAAAGAGGTTGCTTGTTAGGTCTTGTCAAGGGAGCTCTGGGCCTCAGAAGTCTACCAGTCAGGGAGCTGCATGATGCGGGTTGCGCTCAGTCCTGTTTGAGGACATAGGATTGATCGCATTTTAGGATGTACTTCTAAGACGTCAGGCAGAGAGGTTTAAGAACTATGAAGGGACAATCAGTGAGTCACAGTGCAGTGTGGCTGTAGTTACTTGAAAGTAGTGGTGTGGAAGAAAAGGTCAGAATGGCCCCGCAGTTCTGAGCTAGCACGATCAGTAACAGGAATGCACAACTGAGCCCCAGAGTCACAAACAGACACCGTGATTGGATTCTGCACGTTATTAAAGATAGACACACGCCAGTTCTTCATCCCTTGCTCTTTCCTTGCCTCTCACTCTCTCACTCTTTCTAGTCTTCCTCTTTTCCCTGCAGCGTCAGATTATGCCTGTGTCACCAGGGAACATTCCTGGTTGAGTCATTCAACCAAGTCAACAATATTTATTGACTATAAATGTGTGCCAGGCATCCTTGGGGGCACTCTGCCCAAACTTGACTATGGCCTTGCTTATCTCTTTGCATGTTTAGGCAATGAGTTCAGAGCTGGCAGACTATAAACAATCTAGAATAGATCCTTCCTCCTGCGCTTTATTTAATAAGTAACTCGCCATGCAGTCTAACTGGTCACATCGAAAGCCCGAGCCAAGACTTGTGGACCAAACTCACATTTTTTCCCCTGTGATTGCTTAAGCAAGAAGATTCCGAGCAAACCTGTAGAAAACTTATCTGTGCTGTACGGTTCTAGCATTCAAAAGCTCACCAGGCACCGAAAAGCATCAAGGCCAATGACAATGCCTGCTCCAGGGTCATCTTTGTACAGATAACTGACTACTACCCAGAGCAGAAACAAACCAGAGCCCTTGGAGCTCTCCAGAGAGGATTCGGGAACATAACGTCTGGCATTTCACTCTCTTTTAACATTAGATGTCAGTTCTGTCAGGCCCCGGGTGAACACAGATCCTGGTGATTAGTAGTAGCGTATCTGCTATAAGCCAAGAAATTTAGTATAGACTCGGGGAGGGAGAACATTTTAAGGCAAGGTTACCGATGGATGAGCAATTTGAAGAAAGGAAGTTGGATGGATGAGGGAGAGGTTCAAGGTTAGCTCATGAGAAGAGGACAGAGGAGGGATCAGGAGGGAGGGAGGGCGAGGAGGGAGGAAACAGACAGTGTGCAGCCGGCCTGACAGTGGGAGGTCAGAATGCAGGGCTCTGCTGCCCCCATGTCTTGGTCTTGCTCCGGGTCATGTGGGCAGAGGCGGGGTAAGTTATATCATGTCCTGTGGTCACTGACTTCACTCTGAAGGTGGTAACTGAAAACGGTGCTTAGACGTCTCAAGAAATACCTCCTCCTCCACAAAGTCCAACCCAAATTTGACTATTATCAGAAGCAACATCTTCTTACATAAAGCAAAGCACTTCCTCTATTCTTTTAAACAACATGAACTCTGGCTGTTTACCACGGAAGGCTCCATAGATGAGACCCCCCTCGATCAGTGTATGAGAAAACTGCCCCAAACCCAATGCCAATAAGTTTGGAAGAAGAACTTTTGTTACCTGAAATTCCTTTCAAGTTGGCCTTGAGTGGATCAAAAAGATCGGTGATGCCCCAAGAATATAAAATATGTTTTAAGTTGAAATGATTTTGGATCCTAAACCTAAAAAACAAAAACAAACCATCAACTTTTATTTAAATTTTGCACTCAAAAGACTTCCCTACACACCCCATGACATCCAAACCCCCTAATTTGAAAGTCTGGGATCTCCAGGCTCATATCTGGATTTATCTGTCATTGCTCCTTCCAGAACCCCCAACCCCCCTGACTAACCTGCTCTCTCCCACCTCTGGACCTTTGCTTCTGCTGTTCCTGCCAGGTCTCCCTTGACTTTGAATGACTGTCCCTTCCTCAAAGCTCAGTTCAATTGTTCCTCCTCCTCTTCCCCAGCTGTTCTGTGACCTTTGTTTCTTAGAGCCCCATTAAACACTTTGTTCTACTCGTTCGATGTACAGAACACTCTGCTTCCTATGACTGTTATTTATGATATTGTAAACTACTGGGGAAGAGAGGCTACCCTGGTCCCTATGCAATGAGTGCTTGTCATGGGCTAGGTGCGATGACAAGTGTTTTATGCAGATGATCTCATTTCATCTTCACATAACTATGTTCTTATTATTCTCATTTTACAGACAAAACAACGGAGGCTTCAAGAGCTGAAGAAATGGCCCAAGATGACATGGAACGTGGCGGAGCACGACGCGAAGGGAGGTGAACCGAGGGCACAGCCAGGGCTCTGGGCGTCTACACTTTGCTACCTCGCATCCTGGGGGCATCTCACACAAAGCAGGTGCAGAAAAGAAGCTGTTGACTAATTGCCAATCAATAGAGTGTCTCATTTAATATGTTTATACCTGATATGACATATGTTTAGGTTTGCATGTGGGTCTTTGATGCAGAGCCGGGAAGGGATGCAAATTAAGGCTTTGATTTTTCCCTCCTAAGTCCTGAGAGCAGGAAGAATCAGCAGAGCAATTGTGTCACGTGTCTTCAAGGGCAAGGCATTTAAAATTTTACTGTTGAAGGGGCCTTTTAACAGGACTGCTGACATTATTTTTCTTTGAAAATAAAAAAGTTCAAAATGGAATCTGGATGGCCTTTTCTAGAAACCAGGCAGAACCTGCAGGAGAGCAAAAATACTGCACAAGACCTGTTGTTTAATAGCAAAGGTCTTCGTTGCCACTCAAGACAATGTGACCAATATTTTCAACAGACGTATCAGATTTTCTCATAAATGTGTTTTGAATCTTTGTGTTTCCAAAAAGGCACCTGCTTTCTCTAAGAATGCTATTTCTCAAAAAAATTTTGGACCGCCTTTTCTGAAATTTTCTTCAATCCTTAAAACACACTCTTTTGAGAATTCATTGCTGAAACATAGTGGTTATGAACGTGACCTTGGGAATTCGGTGCCAGGTTTGGATGCTGGCTCAACCTCATGTTCACTAGGGACTTGGGACGAGTTACTTTATTTCTCTCTGCCTCAGTCTCCTCATTTGTGAAACAAGCCTAATAGTAGTACTTTGTTCTTAACTTTGTGAAAGTTAAATGAAACAATCCTTGTAAGGTGCTCAGAACAATGCCCAGCGCAGCTTGCAGCTCGGGTACTTTATTGTTGCCACCGTGGCTTTATTGTTTCTCAGTGACGTTGAGAAAGAGCTAAGGTATGTTTGAAGCCAAAGCTAAGGTATGGTGATTACGGTAGGTAATAAATCAGGGTAATATCATTGTTAGCAATTAAAGACAACTGTAAAAGCGAGGTATGACTATGAAAGATGACAGTGATTGTTTTCTTGAATGGCTATGAAGGCCAGTCCAGAAGAAATGCTACAAAAATATCTTGAGTTAAAAAAAGACACCCTTTACCAAAACTGGACAGTGATATCATAAGAAAATTACAGAGCAGTGTCCCTTAGGAATACAGATGTAAAAATCCTCAATAAAATACCAGCAAGTTGAATCCAGCAACATACAAATCCCCCCATGAGCAAGTGGGATTTATCCCAGGAATGCAAGGTGGGGTCAATATGGGAAAATCAATCAATGTAAAACATTATATTAATAAAATAGAGGATAAAGGCCAAAGTGTTTTAGGATCATTCCTCAAGGCTTTCCAAGTTCTAAGGGCAGAATCAGCTCCAGCGGAGGGTTCTCAGTGGAGCTGGGCACTTCCTGGGGGGAGGGGTCTCTTCCTTACATCAGCTGCTCCCAATGAGGCCAGCCATCTGTCTCCAACACCCAGAAAGACTGTAGCCAATTCCTGTACCCGGCTGCATTCTCTCTCCACTTTTAGCCTTGAAAGCTCTTCTTCCTTTGCTGAGCTTCTTTCAGATATAACAAATATAACGGTAGCTTCTGCTCCATGCCACAGAGATTTGTTGAAATCGCCAGTCTCTGGGCTTTGATTTGGGGTCCAAACGTTTGGTTTGGAGAGATAGGCTTTAACTGAGAGTTAAGTTCACCTTCTGCCCTGGCTATGCCAGATCCCACTTTAGACCTTGGCCCTTCACTCACTGGGTCTCTCTTTGTGTGTTTTTGTTCCAGTGCCTGGACTTATTTTTAACTCCTCCAGGGAGCACAGCCAAGGCCTCTGGCTCAGCGCTGCAGAGAGCCTGGTCAGCGGAGGAGGCCAAGGTGGCCAGTGGGAAGGAGCATGAAGAATCCACACACTGAAAGTGAGCCCACATATGATTTCCTCGCTGAATGCTGGTCTACAAATTAATTATGAATTTACTCTGACTTCAGATGCACCGGAGAAGCTTATCATTTAAAGAAGTTCACTGAAGAATCCTTTGGAAAGTGATAAGCTTTGCAAAGCAGCATCATCGTTTAGCTTTTTGACCTACTGGGGTTTTGCATCTGTACCTACTGGGTTTTCACAAAGAAAGGCTCCCCTCTATTTAGAAAGAATGAAACTTTCAGTACAAGGACTTAAAGTCTTGATTTTTTTGTGCCTTGATTTGCCTTCTGATCAGAATTATGTCTATATTTGCTCAGCTGCATAAGCGATTTTGCCTCTTGGGTTTTGACAAATGACGATGGTGTACTCTTAGGATGTGATCAAGTTTAGGGCACATTCCTTCAAGGTAACTGCACTGCCCTTCTTTCCCCACCCAGGGAGCTGCATGAGGCTGGAGTGGAGGCCTGGGGGCTCCAGTCTGGCCCAGTGAAGGCAGAGTATCTCCTCTCAAGAAAACCCCAGGAAATGAGCTCCTTTCAGCCTCTATCATGAGTGAGTCAGCAGTGACTATGAAATGAACCCAAACTCTAGGGTAACTCCCCCTTGGCCTACCCTCTAGGGGGATGTTAGACAAGCTGGCCCAGTGGCTTGAGGACAGACCCTAGAGTCAGACCGCCTGGGTTCTCTAGTCCAGGCCTGGCCAACTGGATCAGGCCGCAGAGCGCCCGGTAAAGATGACGCAGCGGCTCACCTAGGCAGGAACACGTCCATCCTGGCTCTCTTCAGGCTGGCGGTCCAGACGTGGATGGTGCTGGCTGTGAGGTGGGGCTCAATGTGGCTCAGTGGGGTGTCTTTGTCATGTGGCAGCACCAGGAGCAGACTGGCCGCATTTCCCAGGTAAGGCAGCTCCAGCACCCGCACCTGATGGCCCGCAGGGTCCTGGACCTGGCCTGGGGAGTCAGTGGATGGGGGATTAGTTCTGTCCCAGGAGCTGGTGGAACCAAACACCAGACCCTTGGCAGGGCCAGTTCACAGTACTAGAAACAATACATTTCATTAACAGGGTGTCCCTCTCACTCTCAGGAAGCCAGGGTGGGGGTGCTGCTCACTCATGGACGGAGATGCGTGACATGAGGCAGGATGCGCAGGCAGACCCCTGGTATTTCAGGCCAGTGGCACTTTTGGGTGAAGATGCTCTACAGAAACTTCAAGTCTGGACTCCCAACCTTCCATTCTTTCTCAGCACCAGTGAAGCGGCTGTTCATTTTATGGGGGTGTCTGCCAGGGGAGGGGGCTCGGTCCAAACCTCTCTGGTTTCAGACTATCTCAGTGTCAGACATGAAACTGGGTTTCTCTTCCCCTTGTGCTCCCTCACTGACCCCAGGGTCTCCCGCTCCCTGGTCATCCCTTTCTCCGCACACCGCACAGCAGAGGAACCACGGAGAAACCCAGCCCCACCCTCCAAAAGCAGAGGCGGGTCTCCCCCTCCTCCCGCCCGTCCCGCCCACCCGGCTCCGGGGTTCCTCTGCGTTAGGCAGCCCGGCGGGGGAAGCGGCTCACCGTAGTTGACCTCGGCCATTTGGTACATCATGGGGACCTGGAGGACGAGGCCCTGGGCACAGGTGAAAGGCAGGAGCTGAGTGTCCGAGGAGAATCGGTGCCGCCAAGCGCTTTGGAAGGACATGGTGCTGACGAGCAGCAGCTGCGCAGACGCCCCGCCGCCGCCGTCGCCGCCGCCGCGCTCCCACGTGGAGGCGCCCGGGTCCTCTCCTGCGGGGCGAGAGCGCCGCGATGCTGAGGCCTGTGCGCGCACCCCAGCGGCCCCGCGGCGGCCCCGGAGCTGGGTTCGTAGCTTGCTACTTAGTGCTGTTCGTTGTGGAATTGTAGCGTTTGTAACGCGCTAGGGCTGGAGACCGTGCACTTATTTTTTTCTTAACAGGTTGGCATGCTCGGCTGGTTCCAACTAGTTCGGGCTACTTCCGGCTGGGGCTATTTCCCAGGAAGCATGAGGCCTGCACTGCTCATGCACGCCCCTGGGTGGGATTGGGTGCTGTGATGGGCGATGCCGACCAGTGTTACTCCCCAGCCCCACCCGACCCCCATCGCCCCAAATGCTGGGCCTCATCCCCGGAAGAGCCTTTGTTTCCACAACAACGTCCAGGGCTCTGTCTTTAAATTCTGCTTTATTCCTGAGAGAAGCCCGGGCTGACCACCCCTCAAGGGGCAGTGTTGCCCCAGCTCTTTATTTATTTAATAAACCCATACTCTGTTTTAAATGCTTTAGCAAACCCTAAACCCTCCCCAACTCCTCTCACCAGTTCTGTTGTTGTTCGCAGTTTTGTAGGTGGGGCACCAAGAACCGAGAGTGGTTGTCCAAGGTCACACTTGCGAGTGGCATAGGCTCAGTTGCCCAGGATGGAAACCTTGGATTTGAACCCAGGCAGCCTGGCCCTGGTCTTCTGGGAGCATTAACTGTCCCTCTTTCCTAAAGGACAAGCCACCCCAGGGTTGAGAGCAGCTAACTGTGGCCTTGGGCATCTTGGCAGTAAAACAAGCTGCTACAGGGAACTAAACGTTTTTAAGTAAATTGAAAGACATTGTGAAACGGGGAAATTGAAAGAGGAGGAAACCACCTTATCAACTGAGATCTTAATGTCCGCATTTTAACTCTGCACTCTGGTCCGCACACATATTGTTCTCAATTCATAGAGTCTATATTCCCTATTCTGCCTTTTAAACATTGGGTGTTGAACGTTCTCCCTATTTCTGCATAATCTTTGTTCTCGTATGTCAAGGATGCTAGAGACAGACTGCTGGGTTAGAATCCTGGCTCTCTGGGTGCCAGGCAGGAGGCCCAACTCTCTGCCTCAGTTTCTCTATCTGTAAAATGGGGACAATAGTAGTGCCTACCTCTTAGGATTACTGTGAGGGGGCACTGAGCGTAATGTGTGGAGCACTTAGAAGAGTACTAAATGAATAAACTGAGCACTCAGTAAATGGTAATACTGTTCATCATCTTTGATAATAATTACAACTGCAGGATATGCAGGTGCTGTAATTCATTGAATCATCCCTAATTGCTGGACAGGTAGGTTGTTTATAAGTCTTCTTTTAACACTGGCCTAAACATCTTATTATTATGTATAATTTTTTATACATAATATTGTGTATAATTTTTTTCCTTGAATTCTGTCCTTACACTAAATTCCCAAGAAACCACTTTTTGGGCTCCTGGTGCATTTTGCTATCACAGGAAGTTCATTGTAGATGAGAACAGAGTTCATTGGGAACTCACCTGGAAGGGCAAGTGCATGGGATAAAGCCTCCAGGGCTCCACTGGAGATGGGAGGCTCTGAAGAGCATCCTTCTGTGTGTGTGTGTGCGCGCGTGCACGCATGTGTACGCAGGTATCAGTGGGGGCGGGGAAGAAGGGGACCAAAGGTGAGCCTTGCTTCACTCAAGGGTAGGGTCTCCTGAGAGGACAGACTTCTGCTGCAGTTGAGGGTGGCTCAAGTACCCATCTCATGGCTTCTGACAAGTAGTGGGTGGTACCTGACTTTCCGGCCCTCCTTCCTTCTTAGTCTCATCAAAGTGGATGGTTCCCCTTTACCTGTGGGCTGCCTGGAGGCCCATCCGTTGGTCAGCATGGTGGTACCATTGGGCTCCCTGAGGTTGGCTGGCTCCAAGCTGCTGTTGGCCCACTGGGAGACCTGCTCCACGAAGCAGGGGGCCAGCGGCGTTCCCACCTGCACATAGAGCGTGCAGGCCAGCTCCAGCTTGGCGCCTGGGCCGGCGTTGGGCAGCGTGGCATAGACAGCCCGTAGCTGCTCTCTCACCCTTGGGTCTGTGAAGAAGGTGTTGGATCAGTAGACAGTGGTGAGAGGAGAGAGGAGGTGGCCTCAGCTCTGTCTGCACGTGGCATGGAAATGGGACCCCAGCTACTCCACTCTTGCTTCCTGAGGATCACCCACCATGAACAGTCGGTCTGGCAAAGTCATAGCTCAGTTGCTCAGGAATTAGCCTGCGCCCATAGATTAAAAGTTAAGGGGGAAGAAACCGTGCTCGATTGGGAAGAAATCAGGCTGTGATTGAGTCAAAGAGAAAACCACTCCAACACCCCAGAGGTTGTTCTTCCTGAATGTCCTGAGTCAGAGGCACAGAGCGGTGCGGAAGCAGAGAGAGCTGAGAGCCGGGAAAGCCACGGGGCTGCTGCGCAGGGGGCTTCATGAACTCAGAGCGCCAGCGGACTGACGGGGAACGTCGCGAGTAACAATGATGGAGGGTGGCTGGGGTGTTGAATGGTCAATGTATCTTGTACAGGACCTCAAATTCATTCCCACAACTGCAGGTCATGAGCCCCAGAGGCATCTGGATGCGGCTTCTTTTTGGAACTATGCTTTCAATGTGAGGAACACAGAGCAAAGGGAAGAACACCTCCCATGCCCCAACGCCCATCCTTCTAAACCCGAGCCAACAGCCCCCATTGTTAATGTCAGCAAGACCCTGCAAGAATGTTGAGGAAGTAATAGGCATTTGAGAGAGTCCACAGTTTCCACGACGGCAGTTGGACTCCTATTTGTTTACTGCTTACACAGGAGATGGCTTCCTTCTCTCCACAATCAATAGTAGATTTCTCTTTCATGCTATTGTTCACAACTGTGGCTTCTATTCTCCCCTGAGCATCTGTAGCTGGAGTGAGGCCTCTCGCCCACTGGCGAGTCACTGTCTCAGTGTCCTCCGGACACATGCAGGCTGGGCTTTTCCAGGAGTCGGGACCCCTTCCCCTGCAGGGCCTCTGGAACATGCCCCTTCCCCTGTCCCCCTCGCCTCTCTTTCCTCTTAGGCACAACCCTGTGGCTGCCCACAAATCTGCCCTGCGAGACACAGGCCTTGCCCCCTCTTCCTGCACCGCCCTGTGCTCACTGCTTCGGTTCTCCCAGGGCACCAGGTGGAGTGAATCTGACTTGGCTTGTGAGTCTGTCCACTCCATGGCCCATCCTTCACGTCACAGAGGCCAGGCCAGGAGGCAACAGCAGACCTCCGACCCCTGACTTGCCAGGCCAAAGTCCTTCTGGGGATGAAGGTGTCCAGAATACACCCCGACTGGGGCTCCCAACCCCCAGGCTGCAGAATGCAGGTGTGGGCAGATTTTACTCCGCAAAAATGTCACTACCAAAGCCGCTGCTTAGAATCTACAACTATAAAGAATGGACTCAAGATATGTATTTATATATAATGAATTACAGCCTAACTCAAGTGCTTGCCTTTTATTTTAAGAGCAAAGCAATGAATGAAAATAAATACTCATCAGATTTTCCTCCACTGAGGAAGATCACAAGTACTTATAGAATCGTGTCCCTGGAGAATGTAGACTGTCTACGGGGGTGAACTGAGACATTTCTGTGGTCCTTAGTTCATGTGACCGTAGGGGATGGTCACAGAGCTCTCCTGCCCTATCACGCTCTCCGGCCCAGGGAACCAGCCACTCTCCTAGCCAGACACATTAAGAAGCAGAGTAAATAGCTTGAGAAATCTTGTCTCCACCTGAGCCTGGTTTGTCCCTACCATTTGCACATTGGAAGAACTTTTCTCAGTGCGGCTGGAGTGAATATACATGATCAGAATGAAAAATACTAAAGGTCGACAGTGTTCGCAGACTCTGTGCTAAACGCTCTCCATGCATGATCACATTTAATCCTTTCAACAACCCTGTGAATTAAGTGCAATTATGGTCCCATTTATAGATGAGGGAGCTGGGGCTCAAACAAATTAATAAACTCGCTCAGCGTCACCTGGTTGTTGGGGGTGGGGTTTCACCGCCTGTACCCATCCCCCAGATGATGGACAGGTGGGCTGGGAGCACTCTGCTCCCCTGCTCTGGAGAGCCTCATGAAGCCTCCTATTTCACTGCATTGCCTGCTTTTCCTAGGTCTGGTTGGTCTTGCCTGTAATGGGGCAAAAGGGACTGATGTGAGCGGTGACAAACTGCTCTGCCCCGCAGCCCTGGAAACTGTGGTCTCAATTCCTCTCGCCACCTCTTCCTAGAAAGCTAACTTCCTTGCTGGAGGAGCTGGGTGGCTCTAACAGGATGATGAGCGAGCAGGAAGGAAACCAGAAGGGCTGCAAGAGATCAGGAATGTATGGGGAGGTGGGGAGGGTTTGACTGGAGGTCTCTGGGGTGGTGCAGAGGGGCAGGAGAGTGCTAGAAGAAATGGTATTTTCCTGAGTCCTGCTGCAGGACACCTTCCTTTTCAATACATTGGCTGAACTGAACTTCTTGAGTGTGACGCTGAATCTGGAGGGGTGGGGGGGTTCTGACTTTGTAAGATTAATGTGTATAAAATTCTCAATCTGCGAGAACCATCTCTATGATGCTGATTAAAGAGGGGTAAGTTTAGGATGGTGTCTAATGGGTTTGCTTGGGCTGAGAGAGTAATGAGGATGAGTCTGGTGAAAAATAGGAAGCCAAGGTGCTTATGTCGTGATTTCTGCAACTGCTCAATGGCTGAGGGTGGGGCTAAGGCACTGAGGAAAGAACACAGGATTTGGAGTCAGAAAATCTGGAACTTACATCCTGGCTCCACTACTTGCCTATTGGGTGAACTGAGTCTTGCCAATTCATTACCCTCTTGTCTCTTTTGTAAAATTGGGACTTTAATGGAGGCCTAGTGATTGCATGTGGTTTCTATAAGGATTAGATGACTTGCTGACTGTATAGGTGAGTCCACATGCACCATCAGTCAGAATTCTTCCCCAGGGGCCAGGCCACCTGCACCTCTGAGGCCTCTGTTCCCAGCATTGTTCTTGTGCTTAAGGGAAAGTTGTAAAGTGTTCTGTTTTTGGTGGGGGGTAATTAGGTTTATTTATTTAAAAAATTTTTTTAATATAGGTACTGGGGATTGAACCCAGGACACCCGACATGCTAAACACACACCCTACCGCTGAGCATACCCTCCCCCCGCTGTAAAGTGTTCTTTATTGATTTACCTGAAAAAAACCAACGGAAATTCCTAGAACCTGGAACATTGGGGAATCGTATGTTTCACGTGGTGAAAACAAAGGTATTTGGGGAGATACCACTGATGCCTGTTCTGAAACTCATGCCAAGCTTGTAGGACCAGCAGGTGGGAACTCTGGCAGAGCTTCTGGTGGTCACGCGACGGCTGGACATCAGTGAGAAGACGGTACCGACATGTCCCACTGCAGCCCTGGCTAGGTCTCTCTGCTGATCGGCGGGAGCAGTGCCCCAGCCCCTGGAAGGTGGGTTGATATTCCTGCTCTGTCCTGACTTGTAAGAGAAAGACTGGTCCGGGGCAGGTGGTGACTATGGGGGGGTGTTGTAAGCAGCACACACGTGATTCTGTGAGCGATTTTGGAGCAAACAAAATACAGGGGTATTCTATTAACTTGAACTCTGTAAGCAGCACATTCCTCTTTGTAATAATTAACCGTGGCTTCATAAAATATCGAAGCTGTTTATGAGTAAGAAAAAAAAGGTGGGAGTATGTTCCACAGAGTTTGGCCATTCAGCATTCTGGACACTTGGTAATTCTTGAATGGGCTCTATGGAAACCCTGTTAATTGTCGTGTTTGGTTAACCAGATACCACGACTGCATCTGACAACGGAGAACTGACTGTCATCAGTTCCCTTTCTCTGCAGGATGACTACACTTGCATTTCTTACTTTCCCCCTAATCCTGTTTTTAAGGAGAATCTGTTTTAAGGCTGAAATGCCTGCTCCTCTTCCCTGTTTATTCTTCATGATCCAGCTCAGATGTCAGGTTTCCTTCCTTCCTGATCTGCCAGTGGAATAAATCTTTCCTCCCCTGTATTAACTTATTTCAAATAAGTACACTGAACTGCACTGTGTTGGAGTGTATTTCTGTGTGCATCGTTCCTATGAGACTGGGCTGCTTGTGTTCCGAGTTTTCCCTGTGTATCTGGCTGCTGAGTTCCTGGCGTTGCACCAGCCTGCACAGCAGGAGCTGGAAGTGCTTGATAGATGGCATCATACTGGATCTAACGTGCCTGAAGAGTAGCCCCACGGATACGTGCGTTTCCATGATATTCTTGCTGAGAAAAATTCAGCTAGATAGCTTATGTTTGTCTTCGGTTATTTCCAGAAAGAAAACACATTTGTCTGTTGGCCAGCAGGATCATGAGAATTGCTTTGGCAGGGGACAGGGTATGGATGGAGGGGAACAGGAAACACAGCTGGTGCCTTGCAGCCTGACGTCTTGAGTGCACATCTTTACTCGGCAGCTCAAGATTCCAGCTCAAAGGAAACTCTTGCTGTGTCTGTGTTGATATTAGTTCTTGTGCTTTCTCAAAAGTATTAATGTACACAGTTGTAACCCCCATCCTTTTTTACTGGCATCTTAGTCTAAGATAGAGAAGGAAAGTTACGTGTATGAGTGTGTTTGTATGGAGTTGGGAGGTTGGTACCCAGGCCAGGTCTTGAGCCAGAGGCCATGACCTTGGGCCAGGTGTGGCTGACCTAGCATTCATGAGACTCCTGCCACTGCTGGCAGAGCTATTCCTTTCAGGGGGTGGGGGGGTGGGCAGAGCTGTTCTGAGGCACATAATCCTAGAACTGTGTTGGTAGATATGGAACTGACTGGAAGTAAGTCACAGATTTATGAGAGCAGATTGGTCTTGAGTCCCAGCTCTGCCGCCTACTAGCTGTGTGACCTTGGGCAAGTTGCCTGTGCTCTCTGTGCCTTACTGGGCTCATCTGTAAAACAGGGATGATAGGATTATGACCCACCTCAATATGGTTGTTGTGACAATGAATTACATTTGTAAAGTGCTTCGAGCACTTCCTGGCACCTACTAAACACTACAAAAGGGCTTGTAAAACAACTGAGAAATTGCCCTGAACCCTGATGTTAGAAGGGAGCCTTAAAAATCGTCAAGAGTAACAATCCAGAGTCTGAATGCCTTGGGCTGCATTCTTGCTTGTGGTCTGCTTTCCCTGCCTGCCCCACCCCTCTTCTGAGGCAGCTGGAGCTGAGAGGAGAGGAGGCTGAGGGTGAGCAAGGGTGAGGGTGAGCGGGGCAGTGGGCCAGCGCAGCGGGGTGGGGGGAGCGGCAGCCCTCTTACCTTGGACGGTGTACCCCAGGGCCTCAGCCAGCTGCCGGCCAGTGTTCCCCTGGGCTCCAAACTGCAGGATCTCCAGAGGGATGAGTGCACCGGCTGGGGAAACCACCAGGTTGGTTCGGTTGCAGCCCGCAGTCAAGCTGTGGTAGAGGCGAAGCGCAAGCCCGGTCTTCAGCAACATCAGGTCCTCACGGAGGTCGCCGGCTCCTCCAGGGGGGCAGGCGTGAAGGAGCAAGAGAGTGAGCAGCAGACGCCACATGGTTTCTGCAGTTCAGCGGGGAAGAGATATAAGTCAGGCAAAAGCTGGTCCATCCTGCAGAGAGCCCCTGCCTGGGGCTGGGTGTGCAGGCCCTGAGCACAGCGGAGGGAGGTGATGGGCAGTCTTGTTTGTTACCCGCTGCTTCCGCCCTGCACCCGATGCTTCACTGTATCTTGTAATGTCTCCCTGAAAACTACTCACTGCAAAACCAAACTGTGAATTGGAAGGCCTGGATTTTAGGCCTGCCTCTGTCACTTACTGCATGTGTGACCTTGGGCCAGGCTCTGGACAGACCTGAAGCAAACCATTATGTTGGAAAAGAAATGTAAGAAGTACATGTTACTCATTTTTCTTGGTACTTAGCTAGCTCACAGCTGTGCCATGTCTGTCAGTAGTAGTAATAATAGTAACAGCAAATCACATACTATGTTAAAAAGGACCTGATATTTTCTCAGTTGTTACAACAATCTTACAGAGTAGCTGCTATTATATTGCAAATGTAGAGATGGTGAGGTTTAGAGAGCTCAGTGGATCAGTGAAGAAAACACGGGGACAGACACAGGCCTGTGACTCCAGTCCTGGTCTCCTATTAGTGGTACATGAAATATTAGGAATATAAATGCATATTAAAATATTGATCCATGAGCGAATCATACCTAGAATATCAATTCTAGTGATGTGAATTATTCTCATAAAAAAGAACACTTTCACAGAGAATAGAATGATATAAATATAGCTCCTACTACAGAAATGTACCCCTTCAAGGAAGACAGTGCATTAGCTGGAAATTAAGGCAAAGAATAGAAAGGCAAAGTGAAAAGTATTTTCAGTGTCTAGGCCACATGTGCAGCCTGTAGCAACTGCTGCTAAGTTGTCTGACTTTGGTATCAGGCAGGACCAGTGGGAGAGAGGCCCAGTCCAAAGTCATTTGAGAAGGAGAAGTTCGCAAGTAAAGCCCCTGGGCTCAACGGTGTTGATGGGTCCCAAATGGAAAAGCATCCTCTTTTCCCCAGCTCTTCCTTCCTGCAGCCAAGCACAAAGGCAGTGCTTGATGACTTGGCATCACAAGGTGGGGATGTGCATGGGTGTGGGTGTCTTTCTGTGTGTGAGTTTGGAGGTAGCGGGTCCCAGCCCAGGGTCCTTTGGGAAATGACCAAGTCCCAGTGCTCTGGAAGCTCCTGTCCCCTCCTGCAGGGACACAGCAGTCAGACCTTCATGCCCCTGGACTCCCCATGACCACGTCCCGCCATGGTACACTGCGGATGAGCTGTTTACTCACGGACTCTCGCAGGGGACTGTTGGAGTTTCCTTGCTTGCTTCTGTTTGTGTGGGTCTCCAGCATTAACGTGTTCCCCTTTTAAAAAAGTGGAACAGAATCTGCTTTGAATCACAAGACAGCATAGGGAGGAAGCTGGCAATTGCCGTCTCTGTCGGCGATGTCTCTGCCACTCGGTCCAAATTCCTGGAGCCTGCGGTCCTGCGGAGAGCCAGGAGAAGGAGCGCAGCCTGGCCAGCCAAGCCCAGATCTGAAACAGAGCAGGCCCTGGGGAGGGAGCCAGCCACACCCGTCAAGCCTTCTTAGGCTTGTGACCTGGTTGTACCAGCAAGGAACCCCCATCGAGCCCTTTGTCTCTTTGAGGAATTTCACTGATGACTCTGCCCTCAGGGCTTTTGCTGGGTACCAGGTACCTAATGCTTCTCCCCTCCTCCTGTGAACAAAACAATAAATCATTGGGCATGACTTGGAACTTTTAGCAAGCGATATTTTGCAAAAGAGAAAATAAAAAAACCAATGCAAGATATGACTGTGAAACAGGGTGACTTACTTATTATTAATAAAAGTGAATGCACTTATTTATTTATATGTGATATAATAAATATCATAAGCACTATTGACAATATTGTTCTCAGACACGACAGTTAATAAATGTGCTGACTATTATTTGAGAAAGGATCATGTTGTCAATGAGTGAATGCACATTTTGGGAAGAAATAAGCACACTCTGTCCAAAGTCTGTCCTGTGACCAATTCAGAATTGCATACATATCTATTAAGGTCTTAGGCATCGGATTAAATACAAAATACATGGTAGGCTGTATGCTGTTAAAGATTAAAGAAAAGAAGACGACATTTGGAAAGGAATGCAGTTTTTAGTAATTCTCTCTCAGGCACCTGTTAGAGTTAATACCTGGAAAAGAATGAGACTTTTTCATCTGCCCACTACTCACACCCCTGTAATCAGTAGGTAATTCACTTTAAAGCAGAGTTAATTGCTGACACTCAAGCATGGAATAGTTTATAGCTCTTAGGACAGTTAGAGTTCTAGACTTGTTTCATGTGAAATTTCCCCAAATCTTTAATGTAGACGTAGCGCCTTCTGGCATGCCTTGGACTCTAAGTGGTAATAAGATGGGGGAATGAATACATATAACTTATTCTATGGCATCCAGAGCAGGTATTCCAGCCATCCAGCCATCCAGCCATCCACCCACTCACCCATCCATCCATCCATCCACCCATCCATCCATCCAACACATAGCTAGGTTCCAAGGCACTGTGCTCCGCCCGGTGGATGTGGCAGTGAACCAGCAACCTGGGCTCAGCTCTCAGGTGACTTAGAGTCTTGTTTGCTGAGAGCAGATTTGATGCTGATGCTGATGGTTTTAAGAAAAAGCCAACAGCAGGGAGGACCATGGTAACTTTCGAGGGCTGTCTCCCAACGCTGTGAGTTCCCCATGGTTGCAATTATTTGAGCAGAAACTGATTCACTCTTTGCCAGTGATGGAGTTGGGGAGATGCTTGTAAAAAGATTTCCTAAATTCCAAAAGGTCTGGCTGTGTGACTTCTGCAAGCATTCCTTTCTGCCTAACGCTAAGAATATACCATTCTAAACAACTTTTAAAGACATTCTCGAGAAAAAAGTTCTAGGGAAACTTAAGATACAAAAAAATTGTTTCCCATGCAGGTTAAACATTTCCAAGTGAATGAATGAAAGATGGGCGGCAGCTTTTCTTCCATGTGCTCAGCTGTGACCCGGGTGAGTCCCTGTGTTCTCTGCCCACTGAAGCGGAGATGATTGTCCTTGTTTCTGCCTTGCTGGGATATTGGTTACACTGTTAAGCCTCCAGTCATGAAGATGTTTGTCATAATTATAACAACAAAAATAGTGAGCATTATTGAGCACGGACCATGTTCCAAGTACTCTGTTCTATCCTCTCCATCACAACTGCAATGAATCCTCACAACAGCCCTGTGAGGAATGTGTTAGTACTCCCATGCTGCAGGTGATGAAACTCAGGCTCGAGGAGCTCAGGTACTTTCCCAAGTTCCCACAGTTAGAGATCAAACCGGGGTTTGAACCTAGGGCCACCTTGGTACCAAAGCTCGTGCTCTTTGCCACAGTCTTGGTGGTGTCTTTCAGGAGCCAAGGGGCTCTTGGCTATGGGATTCTAGGACATTTGGTGGCCAGCCCAGACTCAGGGCTCATAGCATGTGTCCACCCTGCCCCCTTCACCAGGGATGCTACGCTGAATCTAACGTAGACAGACTGCTACGAGGTGTAGGGGTTATTATAATTAACCAAACTTAATTATGGTTTTTAAGTTTTCACAGCCTGATTTCTTACAGGCATAAACTGTAGGGCAGATTACTTTCAAACCCAGAGGTCTACCAAACTAGTGTGACACATAGAAGCACTGCATTTTATTTTAGCTGGAACATAATTAATACACAGACATCTCTTCATTGTATGGGCTGCTTGTCTGGGGTTGTACAGAGAGAATCCCTATTCATCTTTGCCCTTGAGGAGTTTTCCATGGAAAGAGAGCACAGAGACTAAGTGAGACACAGAAGCCCAAGAAGGAAGTCCCAGGGCCCTGCTGGAGTAAGCCGGAGAGCAGCGCAAGGGAACCCAGCACGCAGTCGTGCAGAATTGGACAAAACTGGCAAATCCTTCAGGGGAAACCGTGCAGGTGGGAGCCCCTGTCTTTCCAGGAAGGAGAAGATGGAGAGGGTCACCTCTGGGCCTCCTGTCATCACAGCTGATGGCTGCAACCTAGCCCTCAAATTCTTCATAGGTACCCAGCCCACGGACTCAAAATCAGCAGCTGGACACCCTCCTTCCAACACCTTTCCTGACGGAACGGCGAGACAGTGCATAGACCTGGCTTCAAATAATGACTTCTTACTAACCGTAGACCTTGGGCAAGTCACGGAACTGCCCTGAGATTTAGTTACCGTTTCTGCAAAATGAGCTCATATGGTAATACCTGCCTCTCACTGTGAAGATTACATGAGGCGGCTTCTGGACAGCGCTTAGCGTGGTATCTGTTAAGTAGGAAAGGTTAAAACATTAGATTCTTTGGATTATGCCCCCACCCCCCATCTCAGTTTAAGGAAGGACCACTGAAGTTACTTTCATGCTCACATAAGGGGCTTTGAGAATCACCATATAATTGGCTAAGAAATTAATCTACGCTGTTTTAGCCAAAAGGATCTTTTTTTGATGTCTTGTAAGAAGAAGGTTGGAAACGTTAGCAAAGGACAGTGGACCTGAATGCAGAAATGATTTTTATCTAACTCGTAAAGAGTAAGTCACTCGATGGTGTTGTGACCTCAGGTGCAGAGGGTTGAGCCGGTCCTCCTCCGTCACGTGGCATCGTCACACCAGTCCACACACGGCCTCCCTTTTGTTATTTTGCTTCCTTTTAGGAATGTGCTCCTGAAAAATGTGTATTGTTGTTTTGTGTACGCGCATGGTAGATTTACATGCATGGTTTTATGTTTATTTTACATTCTTGAATGTTTTTCAATAAACAGCTTGCTTTTTAAAATCCATCTTTGTGGTGCTATGTACACTTCTGGTCCTTGCTTCTAACTGCTGGGTAAGACTCCATCAGTGCAACTACCACATTTTCTTTATCTGTTCTTCCAGAGATGAACATCCGGTTGCCTCCAACTCCTCACTAGCACAAATAGCCCTTGGGCATCCTTGTACGTGGCCTCTTGTTGACTGTATGGAAATTTCCTGGGTAAACATCCCCAGGAAGAGAATTTCAGGGTCATGGGATATACTTCTATTTAATTTGTCTACACAGCTTCAGATTAAGCTCAGGAAGATCAACACGCATCTACACCCCATCAACAGTCCACATTCCTACCAATACTTGGTACTCCCAGGTCTCTTGTTTTTCTGGTGGTGTAGATACAAAATTGTATCTTATTGTGTTAATTTGCATTTGGGTGATCACCAATAGTTTTAAGCATGTTGTCATTGTCATTGCTTATTTTTGTGTTTCCTTTTCTGAAATTACCTGTTCATATCCTTTACCCATTTTTCTATATTGTGGTTGGGTTTTTTTTTCTTGTTGATTTGCTGACCATATATAGTACAAATCCCTTGTCAATTTTAGATATTGCAAATATTTTCTCTCTTTCTGTCCAGTAACTATTAACTATCTTCATGATGTCTTTTGTTAAAAAGAAATTCTTTTTAAAGAATGTGAAAACAAATATATGTATGTACATACATGACTGGGACATTGTGCTGTACACCAGAAATTGACACATTGTAAACTGACTGTACTTCAATTAAAAAAAAAAGAAATTAAAAAAAATTTTTTTTTAATTGAAGTATAGTCAGTTTACAATGTGTCAATTTCTGGTGTACAGCATGTTTCATTCATACATATACATACATATATTCATTTTCATATTCTTTTTCACTATAGGTTACAAGAGATTGAATATAGTTCCCTGCTATACAGAAGAAATTTGTTTATCTGTTTTATATATAGTAGTTAGTATTTGCAAATCTCAAACTCCCAATTTATCCCTTCCCTCCCCCTTTTGTCCTGGTAACTATAAATTGGTTTACTATGCCTATGAGTCTGTTTCTGTTTTGTAGATGAGTTCATTAATGTCTTCTTTTTTCTTTTTTTGGATTCCACATATGAGTGACATCATATGGTATTTTTCTTTCTCTTTCTGTCTTACTTCACTTAGAATGATCTCCAGATCCATTCATGTTTGCTGCAAATGGCTTTATTTTATTCTTTTTTATGGCTGAGTTGTATTCCATTGTATAAATATACCGCAACTTCTTTATCCAGTCTTCTGTGGATGGACATTTAGGTTGTTTCCATGTCTTGGCTATTGTATATAGTGCTGCTATGAACATTGGGGTGCAGGTATCTTTTTGAATTAAGGCTCCCTCTGGATATATGCCCAAGAGTGGGATTATGGGATCATATGGCAAGTCTATTTTTATTTTTTTGAGGAATCTCCATACTGTTTTTCATAATGGCTGCACCAAACTACATTCCCACGAACAGTATGGGAGGGTTTCCTTAAAAAGGAATTCTTAATGTTGAAATATTCAAATCAGCCTTCTCTGTTGATTTTTAGGCCCCTTCTCTCATATATTAGATCCCATTACACATGAGTAGTCTCTGAGCCCTCTACTCCATTCCACTGGTCCGTTTGTCTCTATCAAACTGTTTTCATTCCCATGGCTTTAAAATATATCTTCTTGTGTAATAGGGAAAGTTCCTCTTTTTTATTATTCTTTTTAAATGTTGATTCAGCTTTCTATAGACTTATTACTCTAAGTCAATATTAAAGTAAGTTTATTAAGTACTGGAAAAAATCTAACTAAAATTTGATTATGGTGGCACTGAATCTATAGATTAATCTGGAATGAATTAATGTCTTAATAATATTAAATCACCTCACCCAGGACTATGAAATATCTTTCCATGTATTAAAATCATCTATGATAGACTATTTTAATAAAGTGTTGAAGTTTTAAAAATAGAGATCTTGTATATATTCTTGATTAAATTCCCATGTTTTATACTTTACTGCCATTTAAAAAAATTAATAGGTTGTTTTTTAAAGCAGGTTTAGGTTTCCAGAAAAGTTGAGTCAAAAATACAGAGTGCCCATAAAACCCTTCATCAAACAATCCTCCCTCCAGATTCCCCAATTATTAATATATTGCACTGGTTGGCTGGCATGATTTGTTATAATTGATATATTATTAATTAAAGTCCATAGTTTATATTAAGATTTGTTTTTTGTGTCATATAGTTTTATGGCTTATGTCAAATGTGTAATGTTGTGTATCCATTATTGTAGTAACACACAGAATAGTTTCACTGCCTAAAATCCTCTGTACTTCACCTGTTCATCCCGACTCATCTCCCACCTGCAACCTCTGACAATCACTGACCTTTTTACTGTCTCTGTAGTTTTGCCTTTTTTAGAACGTCATATGGTTGGAATCTACAGTATATGGCCTTTCTAGATTGGCTTCTTTCACTTAGCAGTATGCATTTAAGATTCCCCCATGTCTTTTTGTGGCTTGATAGCTCATATCTTTTTATTTCTGAATAATATTCCATTGTATGGATGTCTCACAGTTAATGTCTCCGTTCACCTATTGAAGGACATCTTGATTGCTCCCAGCTTTGGGCATTTATGAATAAAGTTGCTATAAACGTTCATGTGCAGGTATTTGTGTGAACGTTAAGTTTTCAAACCACCTGAGTAAATACTTAGGAGCATGATTGCTGGATCATCTGGTAAGAGTATGTTTAGTTTTGTAAGAAACCACCAAACTATCTTCCAAAGTGGCTGTATCATTTTGGATCCCCTCCAGCAATGACTAAGAGTTCCTGTTGCTCCGCATCTTTGCTAGCATTTATTTTCTTATTGTAGAATTTTAAATATTTTTGCTTATTTTGGGTATAAGTCCTTTATAAGATAATCTTTTTCAAATATGCTCCCAGTTTGTGGCATGTCTTTTCAACTTTTAGTTCTTTTTTTCTAAGAAAAATTTAGAGAATGCAAAATGGTAAATGTTTGCAGGAGTCAAAGGGAAGGTCATGTGATCCATGCACGGTTCTGTGATCTTGAAGGATCTCATGGAGGGTGGCTGTCACTGAATCAGGGGTGCTGCTGGGGAGATGTTAGATGGGTTCAAGGTGGTTTTCTTTTGCTCATATGTTTGTTCTGATTGGGAAGAGTGAAGTTTGTAGTTTTGAGAAGTTTAAAGTGTAGATTTAAAAAATAATAAAAATTTTAAAAGGAGTTGGGGCTATGCCATGTTTTCCTCTCTAGCCTGTAGGCTGGAATAACTAGATGGGGGAGGCCATTCCTCATAAGCCAGCATCAGGGTCAGGAATTGGCAGCAGGAAAAATCAACCCCAGGGCTGCCAGCCCAGGACGCGTGTCTCCCCTCCTTCACCACGGGGCTGTGGGCATCACTGATTTATTACAGCAGCTTTTACCTCTGAGTAGGACTTGAGGGAGCCACTTCTAACTCATCATAGTGGGTTCATGTCCTAGTCATCTTGGGCTGCTATGACGGAATACCACAGACTGGGTGGCTTAAACAACGGGAATTTATTCTCACAGTTCTGGAAGCGGGGAAGTCCAAGATCACAGCACCAGCAGATAGCGTGTCTGGTGAGAAACTGCTCCTGGCTTGCAGACCTTGTGTTCCCATGTGGCAGAGAGACAGAGAGAGAGGGAAGAAGAAGAAGAAGAAGGAGGAGGAGGAGGAGGAGGAGGAGGAGGAAGGGGGGGATAGAGAGATAGAGGGAGAGAGATCATCTCTCTAATGTCTCTTCTTAAAAGGGCACTAATCCCATTCGTGAAGGCTTCACCCTCGTGACCTAGTTACCTCCCAAAGGCCTTGCCTCCTAATACTGTCACAGTGGGGACTTGGGCTGCCGCGATATACAAATTTAGGGTGGGGAGGTAAACATTAGTCCACCATAGACTGTGAGAAGAAATGTGTTATTTATCCCAGAAGTGTCTCAAAAGGACCCTCTGACTCGGCTCTGAACACTCCAAAGTCCTCTATGAACCCACCGAGTCAGGACTCTGCTGGCTACTGGGGACAGGGCTGGACAGGCATGTGGGCAAGCCATCGGAACACAACGAGTACACAGGGAGGAGACTCTGATGGGTCACACGTGCACTTAGGAGGCCCTGACACCTGCGGCCAGAGAGGAAGCTCCTTCCGTGTGGGCGGCCCCTGGGACTCCTGTGCAGCGCCGCAGGGCTGCGCCCTCATTTCCAGCACACGGTCCTAGTGGTCTGAGCCAAGCACATCAGAAACGTCTGCTGCTGGTCACATGGAGGCCACAATCTGAGAAAAAAATCATGAACTGCTAAGGAGCTCTGGAGGGATTTATGGATGGGAGTGAGGACGGCAAGGCTGGGGAGTCTGGTAAGTGTTAAGTTGTGGGTTTAGACAAATTCTGCCCGAGGGCACATCAACACAATCAGTTCTCATTCTATGTTCAAATGTTCATAAAGCAAAGTGTCACTTTTTTTTTCCTAACTGGAAAGAGGAGGGAGAAGAGGTAAGGGGTGGAGAGAGCAGCAATTAAAAGTTTTAAGGCATTTTGTGAAAGCTCTAACAATGAACGTGGCCCGTGGCACAGGGGTTTGTGGGGTTCACGTCCTGCCTCCAGGGGCCCAGCTCTCAGTGCAGCCCTGGCTGTGGGTCCCGGGAGGCTGCACCTCTGGCTTCTGACCCACGGCTGAGATGCCGTGAGGCCCCAAGTGACAATGTGAGGCAGAGTTCCCAGCGCCTACATTCAGTTACCGCGTGGGGTTGTGTGGGAGCGAGATTGTAAAACTTTATTTCTATTTTCAACACAACAGTGATTGTGGTGTTAATAGTGATGTGTCTGGCTGGCAGTGGAGTCTGTGAGTGCTGGGGAAGGGGCTGCACAGAGAAACCTCAAATGCTGGCACCTTTCCGGGATGTTCCTGGATGCGTAAGCCCGAGGCATAATGTCTGGATGAACAGCAGTGACAAGCACAGATTCAGCCCTTGGTGCTCTGAACCCAACAAGCCAACTGGGGAAGAGGGTGTGTGGGTGCTGGGCCCGGGGAGGCCCCCGGCGGAGCCTGGTGGGCTGGTCTTTTGGGTGATGAAGGTCTATCAGTCCTGCTGGCCCTTGAGCCGAGGGTGTGAGGGGTGGAGATCTGGGAACAAGTCAGCACCTCTCACAAGGTTACACACATTGCAAGCAATGCCGCACCTTGAAGACCCACTGCGTCAGCCCCAGGAGCATCCTCTCTCCACTAGCACCAAAGCCTGATCGTTCATGAAGAAACGGGGGGTTTCATGCATGTGGGCTCCCTACCACCTCTCTGTAGGGCTTGGCAATGCGTATAGTGCTGTGATGGTGGTTTATTCTGAAGAACTACACCTCAAGTCAAAATGGGAACTAGAGTCAGGCTGTCAAGGAGTAGGAACCATCAAGCACAAACATCACTTTCTCTAAACAGGTTTCATGCATTTATTTCCTTCAGTGAACTCAGGGACCACTACGGGCCGGCGAGGTAGGGTAGGGGTGAAAGGCATGCCCACCTGGCCACAACTGGCGCTCCCTCACTGCTTTGGCCACCACTTGGTCTCAGCCAGTGTATCCAGTGGTCTCCACTTGCAGAGATCTTGGTCTCCACCTTCCCCAAAGGCAGGAATCCCTTATGATCAGCATGTGGCAGATTGCAATCTGCTCAGGACCCGCTGGGGAGATGCAGGGAGTTGTCAGCGCTCATGTGATCTGGCAGTTGGGACTAGATGCCAACTTGGGAGTCTGGGCACCCTGGGCTCCCCGCACAGACCATTGGATTGCAGTTATATCCGCCATGCTGGTTGTCCATGAGCACCACGTCATTGTCAGTATAAGTTCTTTGCAAATTGCCACAACCTACCAATATACTCCATACTTCTTCTGTAGTATCCGAAACAAGTTTCTGACTTTGGAATACAGCAGATGTTTATCTCCTTTAGAGAAGGGAGACATACGCTTATTGGTTATGGGATAAGCATGTTTGCAATTCTAAGTAATTTTGAGAGGAACGTTTTCAAACAAAGGGATGTTTTTGGTGGAAAAGCTTATCAGTTTTAAACACAGTAAATGGGTGTTTATTTCTGCCTGTCAAGATGCAGGATGAGGCATCATTTATAAAAAATTCTTTTAGGATCACAGGCTGGACAGTGGGTCCCTTCCTACCTACTGATTGCCTCAATATGTATTGAGATTCCTTTGCATTTTCCAGGACACCTGGCTTCCCATCCTAGAGGCCGGGTAGTGCTGCTTTCATTTGGGAGAATTTCATGGAAAAAATCCTACCAGGAATCCTTAGGAGAATAATAGTGAGCTGATGGATTGGGTCCTGGTGGTTTGGGTTTGGGTTTTCTGGCCACTGTACTCTGTGAGGAGGGGGATATTCGTTCTTATTCACAGCTGTATTCCCAATTCTGAGGACAGAGTCTGGCAATGTGGAAGGTGCTTATTACGTATTTGTTGTGAATGAATGAATGAATGAATGAATGAATGAATGAGAGAATGACTCTTTTAATGGATACTTTGTCACCTTACCCCCTTCCAAAACTGAGATCAAAATACTACACAGATCTTACTTTTCACTCAAAGACTTCTTTTCTATGAGATAAGAAAAGAACAATCTTTGAGCCATTATACAAATAAGAAAAAAGAAATAGTTTAATAGCTTGGCCCTTGGGTTCCCAGATGGACTTACAGGAAAGTGGGGTCTCCTGCATCCTCATCCTGGGCGCCAGGGTCCTGGCCTGTGCAGCCAGGTGGGTGAGGGCGCCATCAACCGCTGCCTGCCTGCCAGAGGCAGCCTGTGGTCCCACGCCAGCCCTGGGCTTTGCATCCTGCTCATCACCTTGGGGGAAACTGGCCTCCCTCGTGCACCCATCAGGCCTGTGGCTTATCCTGATTTCCACTAAGGGGGAGGGATTTGTGGGGATCATGGATTGATGCCCGGTTTCTAAAGACTCAAATGTTAACAGAAAGCCCAGAGTCAGGAATCAGTGCCAGGTGATCGATGCTGGACTTGTTGGAGAGTCGCAGGGAGCTGCCCGTGAGCCACAGCCAGGGCAGGAGCCTTGGCCCCTCATGGTGAGCCCACGAGCAGGATTCCAGCCGTGGCCCTGCAGTTTCCTCCTGGCTCTGCCACATGGCTACTCACTAAGTCCCCCGGGTCCAGTCTTTTAATATCTTTACACCTCAGTTTCCTAATCTGTCAGGCAGTAATAATAAACCCATCTCAAGTTGTATCTAAATGAAATATAGCATATGAAAGGAGTTTGTAAATCATGAAGTTCTAGAAAATATATTGTTTTCAGTTAGACTTTTTTTTTCAAATGAGAGCCAACTTTTATGGACAGCTGCCATGCTAAGCCTTTTATATGCATTATTTCATTTAATCTGCATAACCATCCTGCCAGTTAGGTGAATGTTGTTCATGGTCAGGACTGAAATATTTTAATAAAATTAAAATGTGAAGAAAACTCAAAATATCTGTGATTCCACTCATCCTGTGATTCAACTCGTACTGGTAACTTCAATTTTCTTTCTATCATCTGAGAGGCTGATGCCAGTGAGGTGAGGAAGAAGGGTTTGGAAAAGTGATGTGTGGACCAGGGGTGTGCCCAGGTCTGCACTCTGGTTACTGACTCTCAGCATTGTTGGGGTTGGGTCGGGAGGCAGGGGCTGGTAGCCATCCTTCCATCTCGTCTGAGGCTTGCCAAGCCCAGCGTCCTGGCAATCAAAGCAGGAAAACAGTCAAGGTAGATTTAGCATCCTCCCAGCCCAGGAGAATGAGGATATAAAAAGGAAAACAGTGGTTCCCGTTTTCAGTCCTTACCGTGTTCCAGGCACTGAGTGAAAAGCCTCGTCCATATCTCACTAATCCTCATGACACCCAGAAGGCAGAGGTCAGCTGTGGTTCCCATTTTATAGATCAGAGAGGGAGCTAAGATTTGCCCCGAGACACTTCTAGGAAGTATGAGTATCCAGATGTGAGCCTGGGTGGACTAACTCCAGGCTCTTGAAGCCCTTCTGTCTTCCGAGAAGAGTGGGGCTTGTTGAGCATCTGCTTTTGACAGCCTCTGCTGAGATTCCTCCCTCTGTAAGAGGGATGCCTGCCTAGATGTCCCAGGCAGAAGGACAGAGCATGTCTCTAACACCACTGGTAGATTGTTGTTCTCTGGGCAGCCAATTAGATGTGGTTGAACACCCAAATGATAAATCATGTGCTTTGTTCGCTTGCCTGCTGTGCCTGCCCAGGCAGTGCCATTTGTTGGGTTGTGTGGGTTCAGGTACTTTTGTCCAGAAGTGGGTGGATTTAAAAAAAAATTTTTTTTTTTTACAGTCAGTTACAATGTGTTAATTTCTGGTGTACAGCACAATGTCCCAGTCATGCAAATACATACATATATTAATTTTCATATTCTTTTTCATTAAAGGTTATTACAAGATACTGAATATATTTCCCTGTGCTGTACAGAAGAAACTTGTTTTTTTAAACTGATTTTTATATATAGTGGCTAACATTTTTGCAAATCTCAAACTCCCAAATTTATCCCTTCCCACCCACTTTCCCTGGTGACCATAAGATTGTTTACTATGTCTGCAAGTCTGTTTTTGTTTTGTAGATGAGTTCAGTGTTCTTTTTTTCGTTTTTTTTTTAGATTCCACATATGAGAGAGTATTTTTCTTTCTCTTTCTGTCTTACTTCACTTAGAATGATGATCTCTAGGTCCATCCATGTTGCTGCAAATGGCATTATTTCATTCTTTTTATGGCTGAGTAGTATTCCATTGTATAAATGTACCACGACTTCTTTATCCAGTCTTCTGTCGATGGACATTTAGATTGCTTCCATGTCTTGGCTACTATATATAGTGCTGCTATATATATATATAACATGGGGGTGCATGTATCTTTTCGAATTAGAGTTCCCTCTGAATATGTGTCCAGGAGTGGGAATGCTGGATCATATGGTAAGTCTATTTTTAGTTTTTTGAGGAATCACAAGGGGATGGATTTTAGAAGTCAGTTTCTTTGAGGGCTGAGTGAACCCCCAGGGTGGGTGCCAGGACGCTGGGCTCTGTGGCCAGTGGCAGTCAGCTGTCTGTCATTCCTTCCCTGTCTCATCCAGGCCCAGAGCAAGGAAGTACAGGTAATCCAACAAGATTGCACGGGTATTTTGGAGAATTTGGAGAGGGAGGGTGACACATAGGTGCTGGCGTCAGTGAGCCTGAATTCCAATCTTAGACAAATTACTCACCACTGGAAGACAAATGAAGGAGCAAATTGTGTTTTAGTCATCACAACAACCCTGGGAGCTAGGAATTATTGGCCCATTTTTCAGATGAGGAAACTAACTAGAAAACTAGAAAAATTTCTTTCCTTCCTACCTTCCTTCTTGCCTGCCTTCTCTGTCTCTCTCTCTCTCCTCCCTGCCTCCTGTCACACCTTTCTTCCCCTCCTTTTTAATTTCTTTCATTAAACAAATGTTTACTGAGCACCTGCCACGCACTGTGCTGGGTGCCGCAGTGAGCAGTGAGATACACACCGTCCTGTCCCAGTGGGATTTACAGTCCAGTGGGGGACAGGCAGCACATGAAGAGCCTCAGGTGCAATATAGTGACTATTATGGTTTGGAAGTAAAGGGCACCACGAGAGCATTAACTGGGGCTGTGGGGAGTGGTGACTGGGTTCCCACAGCTGGTGAGAGTCAAGGCTCCCTTACCTGACTCCTGAGTCTCAGGTCCTGCCCACTGTGTGGTGAGGAAGGGGAGATGTGCACACCTCCCACGCTTCCTGGACCTCTGACTCTGACTTTAGGAAGAATTCCCAGCTGAAGAACAGTGTAATTTCAACACTAGGTCGTGGGCTGCTTCTAACTGGCACTGGCCAAGGGGCTTCAAGCCTCGACGCCCTCCTTAGGGACCCAAGCCATGTCTGCATAACTCTCAGAAGGGTGTATCCCTTCACTCAGTGTTTAATGAGAGCTCCGGGGGCTGGGGCCACAATAAAGGGAACCGAGAGGAAACGCCAGCCCAGGGATAGGCACCTTGGCTCCCTCAGAACATGTGAACTGAAAATGAACTTGACTTGAGAGGCCGTCTCTGAGCTCAAAACTTAGAATTATTGTGAAGCGAGACCTGAAATTAGTTAATTGTAATAAAAAATATTAACCCACTCCTTCACACACAGTCGGCCCTTGAGGAACTTACGGCTTAGGGGTGCCTACCCTCTGCAGAGTTGAAAATCCAAGTATAACTTAGAGTTGACTCTCCGTGTATATGGGCTCCTCCGTATCCGTGGTTCTATGTTTGCGGATTCAGCCAACTGAGGATCATGTAGTGCTGTGTATTTACCTTAGAAAAAAATTTGTGTGTAAGTTGACCAGCGCAATTCAAACTGTTTCATTCAAGGGTCAATTCAATTAATTAATTAATTCACTAATCCAAAAATACTGCCTTTTGAGCTAAATATTGATTTGGGGCTAAAGCACTAGGCGAGATGCTGGAGAGAACAATCAAGATATGGAAGGTGCCTTCAAGTCTGAGGGTGAGGGAGATGGCAGGTGCTTTGGGGAGACTGGGGGAGGGTGCACTGATGGCTATACCGGGCCCTGCAGGGGCACAGCAAGGGGCTGCAGGGCGTCAGGCTGGACTGGCTTGGAGGGGATGTGACACCAGACAAGGTGGGGGCTGTTTGGACAAGGGTCCTGTTTCCTCCAGGTAAAGTGTGTTCCGTCTCTGAAGCATCTGAGTGGCAGAGCGACCTGGTCAGACCTGTGTGTGAGATGGACGCTGTGGTGCAAGGTGGATGGACTTGAGGGGACCTGGGACTCCCAGGAGGCCACTTCGGAGGCTGACCTGGGGCTGTACTTAAAAGGGGCAGCAGGGTTCCCGGCGCTGTGGGAGCCAGCTGGGGGAATGCTTGCTTCTTGACTTGGGAGGAGCCAGCCTTCACCTTGGTATTGCTGGGAAGGACTGGGGGCTGAGGGTGAGGGCGCAGGCCACCAGGCAGAGAGGGGCTCACATGTGACTGAGGGGATAAGCACTCGTGGTGCACTTGGCTTTGACTTTCCACACCCTGCTGGCCGGCAGACAGCCACCGTGACCTGACCAGCTTTGTAGGGGGGGACCCTGGTAGCCAGGTGTGGGCCATGTGACAGTAACCCGGGCTCAGGTAATGGCCAGGAGTGAACACCTCACCCACACTGGGCTATGGGCTTCTCTCTCTTGAGATTAGGACTGAGACTCAAGGGCTGGGGTGGGAGCTGAGGGCACTTAGGGCAGAGCTCCAGGGAGAAGCTTCTGCTCCGGGCCTCTGCTGGCTTGGTTCTCTCTCCTGGACGCCAGTCGTTCAACTCTCCTTAGAATTCTCTGAGGTTAGCCTTCCAAAGAATTCCTTTTTTTCCCTAAAGTGCGTTTTTGGTATTTATAACCAAAATGATATTAGCAAATACTCACTGGCCAAGGTGAATTAACAAAGCAAAGATAATACACTATTCAAAGCCAGTTTCTGATACTTATGTCTAAAAGTTGAATTAGCCAAGTTATGTCTAAATTCCTGGCCTTATAAAATTCACAGCTCTTCCAAGATCATCTGCTAACCTCAGCTTGGACATGGGGCTGGATTTCGGTGTGGACCGGGCTGGCAGCTGCCCCGGGATGCGATGGAAAGGGAGTAAGGAGGCCTCTCTCTCCCACCTGCTCTGACAGCAGCCGGGCATCCTGGTTTTAGCATCAGGGAGTCCTGATTATTCCTGGAGTTTAGATAAGCCTGTCCAGCTGGTGGGTGGGTAGAGGACATAGGAAGAAAGAGGAGCCCAGAGGTGGGTTTGATTCTCACCGGAGTGACTATAACATAGGCCCAAGAACACAGATCCAGTTGCACGCTTGCCTTTCTTGCCCTGCTTCTAAAATACATTTCCAGAATGCATTTGAGAAACTCTTACTGGTCAGGAGGCAAGGTAAGCATCTCCCATGGAACCCAGCAGGAAGCTGGAACAACATGCATTCTGGGTGTGGTATAGGTTTAATTAATTTGCCCGAGAATATTTCAGTTGCTTTCTCTCTCACATGAAAGAAGTCCGCGTGATTTCCGATCTGTTTCTATGGTTTCTTTCCTCTGTTCAGATACATTAATTAGCCTGTCAGTTCATAATGGATGTTGGTGTCTTTTTCCCCCTTCAAATTTAAGCCCATATTAACTTGGTTTTGATTTCAACAGTGTTTAAAAATAGAGCCAAAATTATTTTGAGTGGCGCACAATCAGGCCCGTAGGTGTTTCAGGGGTTTGTCACAGGCGTCTAGATTTCATGGCTTTCCTCTTCCCCAGGCTGAAGACGTGGCTGTCGTCTCCTGCCTTACCTTGCAGCAAGGTGAGCCCATCTCAATTTGCTCTGTAATATTCAGTTTCATTTAAAACCCTGGGCTCTCTGGCCTGCTAGGCAATCACATGCTCTGAAAATTATTGAGACTCTCCTCAGGGTAGGCCTAGGCAAATGTATCTTCACGAAAAGGAAGATTAGTTATGCCTTTTTTATTTCGTTGTTGAAAAGCACGAAAACCCCAGACTCCCTTGTGCCAGGACACTGGGGGCTGTCATTTACTGCTGCTCCAAAGAGCTGATGCTTCCAATCCGCGCGCTGTCCCCAGGCTGCTCAGCCACATCCCAGGACAGCAGCAGTGGGGCACAGGGCCCACCCAGCACAGGAGGCCCTGTGTCTCTGGTTCCTTACCTGGTTTTCTCCCGAGACAGAGTGCTCAGCCCTGGCCATGCTTTTGGATCACCTGGGGGAAATTGTAGGAACTATAGGTGCCTGGGCTCCAGCCCAACCCAAGAATCAGAATTGCTGAGGGTAGAGCCCAGATGTTGGCGTTTTGTTTGCTTCTTTGTTTTTTGTTTTTCTTTCCTGGGTGGCTTTTAAACTTTTTTTTTTTTTTTTTTTTTTTAATGGAGACCCTGGGGATTGAACCTAGGACCTCATGCATGCTAAGCATGCACTCTACCTCTGAGCTGTTACCCTCCCCCCTAGATGTTGGTATTTTTAATACCTAATGGGTAGCTGGGTTCTGGGAGTACTGACTGCTTGAAGGCCTGGTAAAAACAGCATGATATGTGCCCCCTCTAAAAAAGTTATGTTGAAGTCCTAACCCCTCAATTTCTCAGAATGTGACCTTATTTAGAGATAGGGTCTTTGCAGAAGCAGTCAAGTGAAGATAAGGCCATTCGGGTGGGCCCTAATCCAACATGATTGGTGTCCTTATAAAAAGGGGAAACTTAGGGACAGCACAAACAGGGACAATGCCAGAGACCAGGGTGATGCTTCTAGAAGGCAGGGAATGCCAAGGGTAGCAGGCAAACCACAGAAGCTCAGGGAGAGGCCTGGAACAGAATTTCCCTCACAGCCCTCAAGAGGAACCAACCCTGCCTACACCTCGATCTTGGACTTCTGGCTGCCAGAATTGTGAGATGATAAATTTCTGTTGTTCAAAGCCACCAGTTCGTGGTGCTCTGTTACAGCAGTCCCAGGCATCTAATGCAAGGCTCGTCAACCTTTGTTTGGAGGTGCCCGGGCCTGCTGGGAGTGCCAAGCAGCTGCTTTGGAATCGCATCTGGATGTGTCTGAAGCAGGTGGCATCTCTCACAGATGCCCGCCCACACTGGGGGCCTCATCCGAGGGCTATGAGGACCAGCTATGGATGCCCATCCCTGTGTACCATGTCTCCTCTGGCCATGGTTTTGGGCACACCTGGTTCACTCAGTCCTGTCCATTCTCTGCCGTCAACCTCCTATTTTGCCTCTGGAATTAGGCCCTCACCTGCTCCCTAGGAAGTGATGCTTTGGGTCTTTCCGTGCTCCCTGCTCTACTGGCTGACTCCAGGGACCCTGTGGCTGGTCCTCCCCACACCCAATATCTTTCCTTGTTCCTAAAACCCCAGCAGGGACTGAGTCCTCCTCTCCCACGTGCTGGGGGTTGGAGAGACCCCCGACATGCCTGGGGCTTGCCCTCTGTCCCAAAGTAGAGATTAGGTCTGGTTTCTGGACATAGAACATTCTCAGATCCACCATGTTGGTGTTGCCCGCTGTCCCCCAGCTGAAAGTCCATTTCAGTTTGTTTTGCAGATCTGCACACAACAACAGTCTTCCTGATGACATAAACATTTTTGGGGGCTGGTACTGCAAGGTGCATCCACTGGTTGGCTTCTTCCAGGTGAAACTAGTCATGAAATCTACATGGATGATGTGCTGAATGAAACACCAGTGATTTCTGCTCTGGGCTTACCCGATTCATTCAGAATGACCCGGCGGACCCTGAGGCATCAGAATATCGTTTCAGAAAATTCCTGAACAGGAGAAAAATGCGATGATCTGTAATCTGTCAAAAGATCCGGGTAGAAAGCAGACAACTCAGTTGGCCGCCCAAACACTTATTTTATATATTTGGAGTAGAAGAAATATAGGCCTGAATTTTTTACTTACCTATTTTTGCTATTAGCTCTTACCCTGCACCCCCCAACCCTCCTCAGCTGGATTACCTGAGGCCAGGTGCCTGTGTACTCAGCCCCACACCATGAACTCAGCCCCACCCAGCTCTTAATCCAATGCCCAGCAGGCAGGTAAATGCAGGCAGAATCTCTCTACCCAGGTGGGTGGGGCCTGGAGTTCATCTTGCTCCTAGGAGCCTGGTGGTGGTGCAGGCCTGAGACCTCGTTTACGAGAGCCCAGGGCCTTTACCCAGAGGCAGGAGGGTGTAGGGGTTAAAGGTAGGAACCTGGGAGTCAGCCCCGGGCCAGTGTCTGGTCTCTGCTTACTCGCTGTGAGATCCTGGGTGGCTTCCTACCTCTCTGAGCTTCCGATTCCTCATCTGTAAAATGAAGTTCAGGAATAATTACTGGTTAAGGTCTTTGTGAGGCTCAAGAGAGGTGTAACGGGAAGGCAATTGGCACAGGTTGAGTCCTGAACTCACAGCGGCTACTCTCACACCTCGCCTCCTCCTGTTGGGTGCCCCCTGTGCCTATGCTCCTGGCCCAGGGTCCTCTGAGACCAGTGCTCATCCCTGGATGTCTGTTTGGTCTGAGTGATGACCCTGTACCTTGCATCTGCTTGGGGCTCTTCCTGAATTCAGGCGGACCACAGAGAACTATGAGGTTACTCACTGCTGACTTTAGGTATTGCCCCTGCCCAGAGTGGACCCCCCCAAAAGAATGACAGTGGCAGACAGAATCCAATTATCCGGCCTTGTCCAGACCGCCTTCCTCATCCCGCAGGTCAGCTGCTGAGGCCTTGACAGACCGTGTCACCTGCCTGCCTGCCTCAGGAACTTATCCTAGAATAAGCATTAGGGTTTCTGGGGAAAACAGATCACACATCTGTAACTATTTTGTATTTCAAATCGTCATAGACGTTCATCTTTTCAATTTCTGTCGATGAGGAAATCAAAAGCAAAAGCCCATCACAGAAACTGAAAATGGATATAAATCTACGTGGGTCTCTTGGAGCCATTATAGAACATTGAATTGCAAAGTGAAGTGAGAACTTCAGTAAATTATGTAACTGTGAGCATGAGTGAGTGTGAGTGTGTGTGTAAATGATACCCAGCCTGATAGACGGCTTCCGTGAAGGGCCTGCTGAGTCAGCGTTACAGAAGCTCAGTCATGCCCCCTCAGGTGAGTGCGCCCCGCCCCAACACCCTGCCACTCACCTGTCTGGTTATGGCTTGATCACCTGTCTGCTTCCAGCCAACTGGGAACATCTTAGGACCCAGTCTTGTCTTCTCAGCATAGAGGTGGTTTCTGGCACGTAGTAGGTGCTCGGTAAATACCAGGCAAATGTAAGAACGAGGTCCTGCCATGTGAGCTTCCTGTGAGCCTCCCTGCACTCACGGCTGTTGCAAGCACGGCCTCCACTTGTCGATTTCTTCTTTTTAAAGAGAAGCACCTCCTAGGTGCTGGGTACTTATTGGACACTTTCCCCACATGCCGTTCAGTTGCCTTTTCACAAGGACCCTGTGAGGAAGGTATTCTTACCCTCATCTGGCAAAGGGGACCCCCGAGACTTGGAGGTAGAGGTTTGCTTGGGTCATGCAGCTACCCAGCGACAAGGAGTCAGTCCTGGTCTTTGCTTAGTTGCTCAGCTCTGTTATTTTTTGTTTAACTTTCGAAGCCCTTAAACCACATCAATCCCAACTGCACAGTCACTGTTTTGAGGGCAGGAACCAAGTATAATATTTCTTTGTAACTCCCACAGTGTCAGGAGTAACTGATAAAAAGTTGTTGATTGATCCCCTTAAAAGGCCTTGATATCAGACAGCTGACCGGTCTCATGACAAGCCTTTCTCTTTGAGAACCTTCAGATCCACGAGCTGGCTCCGGGACACAGGGATGAAAGCAAGTATTATGTTTGAGGACAGGATCGGGCATCAAGTCTGTAACCCTGGAAACCTGCTTTACCAGGAACAGTGGGCATGAGTCAAGTTCACGGTTAAGGTGCTTAATAATTTTTAACCTTCTGTGCCCTGTATACACAGAGACAGGCAGTCAGCCTGGATTAAAGGAGCCCCAGTTAACCCCCAACTCTTCATATTTGGTCATTGCACAGAAGTGGGCCGCCAGGTACTGAAGATTAACTGGGCTGGATTATCTGCCTGGGCAGATTAGCTGGCCCACATTGCAGCGCTGAGGGTCCCTGCTGAGAGGCAATAATTGTAGGTCAGGGCAATAGAGAGTTCTGTGTCAGGTAGAGGTTTTGAGAGAATGTCATTCTATGTTGCATTCCGTGAGTGTATGAGTGTATTAGTTTGCTAGTGCTGCCGTAGCTAAGTTCTGCAGATGGGGTGGCTTAAACAGCAGAAATTTTTTTCTCACATGCTGGAGGCTAGACGTCTGACATCGAGGTGTTGGCAGGGTTGGGTTCCTCTGAGGCCTCTGTCCTTGGCTTGTAGACAGCTGTCTTCTCCCTGTGTCTTTGCATGTTCTTTCCGCTCTCTGTCTCTGTCCTGATCTCCTCTTCTTATAAGGATACCAGTCAGGTTAGATCAGTTTCCACCCTAACTTCATTACCTCTTTAAGGACGCTGTCTTTAAATACAGTGACATTCTGAGGTATTGGGGGGTTAGGGCTTCAGCACATGAATTTGGGGGGGATACAATTCAGCCCCCATAACAATGAGATCATTGGCATGGTTAACATAGATGTATGCTCTGCACCCCAGCAGTTGCCATGACATTTGGTGTTGTAAAAGGAGATATTTCCTGTCGTGGCTGGGGGAGGGAGCTGTAATATAGAGGCCTGTCAGTAAGCTTTGACTTGGGGACCCAGTATCACAGTTATGTCCCAGGAATTAATACAGAGGATGATTCTTATCCTCCAAATCAGGAAGCTTTGGAGCGTGAAAGAGAGCGCTATTAATAAGTATATGGGGGTCAGCAGATATAGACTAGAATGCGCTGGCAAACTGAAGTCATTGGTCTTTCTGTTAATAAATCATGTTACCATACTTTGCTGTTCTCCAAAATCTTACCTTGAGTTATGTCAGTGTATCATTTGCATTTAACGCACAAGAACTTCTGATTTGATTATTGCTGATTTCAAGATATGCTTAACCACATTAGGGTCTTTAGTGGCAAGGAACAGAAGCCAATTCTGGCTGCTTTGCGCAGAGATAGAATTTATATACAGGAGATTGGTGGCTCACAGCATCTCTGGGACGGCCAGTGAACCAGGCTGTGCTACAGAGCTAGGAACAACACCCCAAATTCCTCCCCAGAACTGTCCAATGAGGGCCTCATGGGGTCCACACAGGTACACCTCATGGGGTACATCTGGTACCACACATCCTGGACGCTGGACGTGCCTCTGGACTGGACAGCTGTGCTGGTCACCTTGCCTTTCCCACCTCAGTGCCTTTGCACTTGTTGCTGTTCGCTCTGCCTGGGACTCTCTGGTCCAGGGTGGACAGTTTCTTCTTATGATTCAGGTTTCTGCTTAAATGTCACGTTCTCAGAAAAGAGGGCTTTTTCTGACCACTCAATCCACAGAAACCATTCCCTCCAAATGACTCCAATCACAATCACAACACCCTGAGTTACTGCAGCACCAGCCCGGAACCTTGTTCATTTATTCGCTTACGCCTTGGTGTCTGTTTCTGGGCTCTAGACTGTTTGCTGGCAGCACCTCTGTGTCCCCTGCTGCCTCCTCGGCCCCGGGGCACTGCCCGACCCAGGTAAGTGCTCCGTCAGTGCTAAACTTCTTCCACAAATGTCTGCTGAGGAAGTAAGAGAAGGGGACACGTTCACCAGAGAGGAGGGGAGGGGGCTCTGAGCGTCCCACGGCAGGGGTGGGGAATCGAAGCTCCCGTCTCTCTACTCCACGGGAGGGAGGGAATAAGCTGATTTTAAGCGCCCAGGACGCACATTTTTTTCTCAGGAGGGAGGGCCGGCCCTCCCGCGCGCCCCTCTCCAGGCAGTGGCTCAGCCTGTGAACGTGGCCCCGAAAGGCCTTTTCTGCAGAGCAAGCGCTCCTCCCAGGCCTGCGGGCTCAGAAAATGCCTCTGCCTGGCCCCACCCTCCGAGGGGCGGGTTAAGTGGTCGGGGTGGGGCCTGGGCGTCCCTAGTGGTCAAAACGTTGCCTTTGGTGCTTTCCCATGAGGCTGCGCTGGAGAAACGGGGTCGGAGGTCAGGCTCCTTGGCTTTAAGAGCCTGCGAGCCCCTGGGCGCTGCGTGGCTGGCAGTTTCCCACTCCGCCAGGTTCGACTCAGCTCCCCGGTGATAACGGCCGGCTCTGGGACCTCAAAGGAATAAACTTACAGAGGAGTAGGGGGCTCTAAGTTGGCCTTAGTTCCCGACCAGCTATTTCTGGAGGGCCCTGCATCTGGAAGGTACGGGACTTGCTCAGACAGCAGTGAGATTTTCTTTCCCATTTTGCTGGCGTGAGGTTTGCGCACGTGTATGCATTTCTGTTAATGGCCAGAATCTCCCGGTTGACGGGGAGCAGCACAGTGGGATCCCGGGCTTTAGCTGGTTCCCCTCCACGATGCAACCCAGTGGTAACATAGAAAAACGTCACCTCCAACCCTTGGCACGCAGTGTCCCAGACTTTCAAACCCAGTCCGCTCAGGCATGCCCAGTCAAGCTTTGTTCCTTTCCCAGGTTCGTATGCAGGTTCTCCGGTGCATCTGCTTCTGCAGTCAGCATCTTGGCTTTTCTGGGACCGCAGTGGATACCCCGAGTCCTGGAGGACGCCAGGTAGGTGCCCTCAGTTCTGACTGCATCTCTGGACCAAATGGGGTCATGTTCTCCCCTCATTTCTGTGTCCTTCCGTTGTTCACAGTCCCCAGTCTCTGCCTTCTGGACCCTCACCTGAAATTTTCCAGGAACTTAGCCTGAAACCATAAGTTCCATCCATCATTATGTCCCAAGCACCTAACTGTACCTGGCATAATCAATCCCCCCCCCCCCCCCGTAAAGAATTGAAGGAATAAATGATCTACCCTCTGGTGTCCAGTTCTGACTGCCAAGAGCACTTTCCTTTAACGTGGCTATTTGGAGGAAGAGATAGGCTTCTGTTTTCCCCATAATGATGCTTTGTGGTTCTAGACTTTAGTCCAGTAAAGGAGCACAGCATGGTTCTTGGAAAAACCTCAGTGATTACAGCTTAGACACCTGCAACAATTATAATTTTTGGTTGAATTTACCAGCCATGATCTCAGCCAGTGGTTCTCAATCCTGGTTGTAATTTAAATCACCTGAGGAGGATTTTTTAACTCTAAGCGTTGGGTTCCCAGGCAAGTCAATGGAAGCTTAATCTCTGAGGTTTGAGCCTTGGGCGACTCCACAGATAATTCTGCAGCCCTCTCATGGTTGGGAACCACTGATGTAAATAGGAGTGAGATTGCCAAAACCTGGTGTGTTGATGACTCTAGAAGCGCCTCATCGAAAAGCCTGGGAGTGGCTGGGTTGCTTCTACAGCCGTTTGGAAACTGCCTGATGTCTTAGAACAGTGTTTCTTACAATGAGGTCACAGGACCAGCTTCAGCATCACCTGGAAACCTGTTGGAAATGCAGATTCCCAGTCCAGACCCACTGACTCAGAGACTCAAGGGATGGCCCCCGCAGTCTGGTTTTTAACAAGCCCTTCAGGTGATTCCGCTGCAGGCTCCAGTTTAAGAACCTCCACTTTAGGGCACATCCATGACACCTGGAGGCAATCTGCTCCTCCGGGCGTCCGCTCCCCTCCACCTGTACTGTGTCTTGACGGTTTCATTATCAGACCCAAACCCATCCATGCAACTGACATTAATCAAACCTCTACTACTGCTGGGTAGTACTCCAGGCTCTGGAGATGTGAAGGGAAGCAAATTAGAGGAGGTCCCTGTCTTCCTGGAACTCATAGTCTACTGGGGAGGGAGGACAGATACTGTTTCAAAACAATAGCCTAATTACAAAGTAAACAGTGAAAACTGCGTGCAGGAAAAGAATACCTTATGATGGGGAGTTTGACCTTATTTGCGAGGATGGCTTTCTTCAAGGAAGTGACATTTGAGCTGGGACTTTAAGATTAGTCTGAGTTAGTAGGTGAGGGGTGTTTGCGGAAGAAGGGAGAGATTCAGATGTGGGAAGGACAGGCACGAAGGCTGTGCAGTGGGCACTCAAGGTGCTGAAAGAGGCCAGCACGGTGGGAGTCGGGGGGCTGGACACTGGGCAGATGGGCAGCAGAGCAGGGAGCAGCTGCAGCAGCGGCTGTGGTGGCCACAGTGTGTGTGCACGTGCACACAACCCCCCCAATGTACAGTAGATACATGTAGCAGTGTACATAGTGGCTACAGTATACATATAAATGTGTGTATTTTGTATACATACATAAAATGTGTATTATGTAATGTGTATAGCAGTATATACGCTGACTACAGTAGTAAGGCCACTGGGTCTCGGTGGTTACCTCCTTCTTAGGTCACAACCCCTCATTATGCCGTAGATATGATTTTGCATCACTGCTAACTCCACAGTCCTGGAGCTTTTCATCCACCAAGTTCGCCTCATTTTGCAGTAATGACAGCCCCCAGGAAAAGCCCAGATTGGATTAGCAGGTGGTACTGTTATTTCAGCACCCTGGGGATTCACAGCTGTGACAAGCTGGTTCAGCCCCACTCCCTTTCTTTAAATCAGCAGTGACCCGAACAAACCCCAACGCCCAGGACATTTCTCTGGAGTCAGTGCATTGAATATGCAAAGGCACTGATAAGGATGAAAAGTGGATGGTTCTCAAAAGCTACAGCTGGAAGCCAGCATTTATTGATTTGTCCACAGAGCCCACTAGACTCAAATTTCTCGCAGAAATTGCTATTCAGAACTATTTAAATGCAAATACTATAGTGTCCCAGTCTCCCTAGAGATTTTCACTTTATCAGAAGACTAAGTCTGTGGGCCTCTTCCTCATCTAATGTTTTTGAATCAAACTTTAATGCTTTGCATTTTTTCAGCTCCTAAAAGGAGTAAGGTGCAGTGTGAAATTGCCAAGGAGTCCCTTAAGGAAGTCACAGGGTGGCGAAGGAGAAGTCACATGTTCCCAGCAGCCCACGAAAGGCGCTCCCAGACACTGCTGAATGAGGTATGATGTGAGCATGTGGGAGGGAGGGTAGTAATTCTGATGTGTGCATGTTGGGGCGGGGGGGCGGATGGTAATAAACGAAGCATCATTTCTTTCTGGAGAGAACAGGGAACTGGATCTTCTCAGGCTTTAAATTCTTCCACTGATTTGAGTTGCCCCTTGGACCAAGAGGTTATGGAGGGGTGGAGGAGAGAGCACACCACACCAAAAGGGAACACCTGGCCTCTGTACTTAGGAGAAGTGATACAAGCAAGGAGAGGGAAACCTAGTGATGTAAAGCTGCATAGAGACGTTACGAAAAAAGGACTGGGGACGAGATAAGGCAGGGATCACCTGTCATTGGGTCGGTTTGAGAGGGCTTCTCTGCAGGGAATCGCGACGTGATAAAAGTCAAGTGGATGGAAACACAGGTCAAAACTCGTCGTTTAAAATAACATTGGCCAAAATGGTGATTTGGTAAAAATGAATATCACCCCTATTTTTTAAGATGTTGATAATTTCATTTTGCCAGAGAAGTTAGGTCAGCAGTATTTTATGCTAGTAAACATTTCTGCTCATTTTCTAGCATATTGAGTGGTTTTAATACTTTTGGATTTTTTTTGCTTTTATATTTTATTTCCAGTTGACATTCAGGCATTTGTGACTTTTACTTGCTAGTCAATGTTTTCATGAATTCTTAAAATTTTGCATTTAACCCTTAGTGAGTTCTCTGTCTGAAAATAATTGGTTAAAAACGGTTTCTAATCACCTACTCAGGTTTTTTTGGGTCATCTACAACACTCTTGAATGCATGTAAAAGCAATTTTGTCCATTTTCTAAATTATTTTAAATTGTTAATTCATGTTCTGTTAGTGCTGTGAGAGCGGCCCCAGGTTGCCTGGGACTAAGGGGTTTCCCAGGCTATGGGACTTTCAGTGCTAAAATTGGGAGTGTCCAGGTCAAAACTCGATGGTAGTCACCCTGGGAAGCAATGCCAGCTGGGAAGAGAGAGCCAGCTTTCCCCTAAACACTCACATTTTTCTTTCATAGTGTCATGTTTTTGTCCAGCCAAGGACACATTTCCTAGCCTCCCTTGCATCCAGGAGGGGCCATGTGACTGGATCTCATCAATGGCTGTAACATTAGCAGAAATGATGCAGAAGCATGTGTTCCCCTCCCTTCTTCTATTTTACCTGGATGTTGACACCCAAGGCAACCTTGGAAATGCCACGCATTGAAGACGGCAGAGCCACTGTCAACCTGGGTTAGTGGTTGAGTGTGGCCAAGGTGCCCCACCATCCACCCTGCCACCACTGCCATGGGGCAGGCAGGACACAACCTTCCATTGGTTTAAACCAGAGAGGTGTCAAGATTCCAGCAGTTGGTGCTATTAATATCACTATCCAAACTTGTAAGCTATTTTTTTTTTACCACTTTGATGGTATATTCTTTTTAAATTTAAAAGGCTAAGGAGTTTTTTTTTAAATTTTTGTTTCCTTTTTTATTGTAGTATAGTCAGTTTACAATGTTGTGTCAGTTTCTGGTGTACAGCATAATGTTTCAGTCAAACATATACATACATATATTACTCTTCATATTCTTTTTCATTATAGGTTAATGCAAGGTACTGAATATAGTTCCCTGTGCTACACAGAAGAAACTTGTTTATCTACTTTATATATAGTAATTAGTACCTGCAAATCTCAAACTCCCAATTATCCCTAAAAGGATAAGGAGTTTTAACATAAAAGTTTTTTTTGTTTGTTTTTTGTTTTAACAATTCTGTGATATTCTGTAGTCACCATTTGATATTTCTTTTGCTGTCAGATTTGAAGGCTGAAACTCCCCAGTATGGATTCAGACTCAGTCTGGACTTTGGCAGAGAATTCTTAGAACAAGAGTAGGGGTCATATCAATGAGGGAAAGGCCCACTGGCAGATTTCTTGTCTGAGATGGGCTGGGGCGAAGGAAAGATATGAAATTACTGCAGGTAATAATCTTTGTTCCATTTAACCTACAATATAATGCATTTGTTACTCCTTACCCTAGGTTCATGAAAACTGCATCTCCACTCCAAATCTAGAATTTCTCTAGAAAGCTAAGCAAGGCTGGCAGCTCTGTAAATACTGAGGGTATCTGCAGCCGCTTTACCAACCAGAATTCCATTTAGATTTTTTTTTTTTTGAATCTGGGAATAATAGCACTTACCTTTGTGAGTTGAGTGAGACAGTGTATTTTAAAATACCTAGCAATGCCTGACACTTAGATGCCCTGTGAATCTTATTTTCCTTCTTTACTTGCAAAAACAAAAATGGGATTTTTTTTTCTTTTTTTACTAACATGATGCAAATGTTCTAGGGTGGTGCATCCATCTAAGTCCTTGTGAAGCAGATGCTAAGATGAGATTAGATGTGCAGGAGATTCACTGGGGGAAGTAACTATAAGAAATAAAGGGCAGAGAACAGGAGAGGGGAGAGCCTTCGGACTGAGATGCTGGTAGGAAGAGCTTGAGGTTTTGGTGCAGCTTTGAGAAACTCTTGGCCTGCCAACAGGGGGCGCTAGTGAGCAAAGATCCTGCCTTGGGAGGAGTGGCCTGGCCCCTGCCCTCCCAGTGGGCCCAGGCATCCTCCTGATAGCCAGTTGCAGCCTCTGCAGCAGCTTCTCTCTTTGGAAGGAAGAGCTGAAAGCACAATCTCATAATTGCCAGGTACAGGGGGAATTTTTCCCGTCCAAAATGCATGGGAAAAAACCCCAACAACCAAGAAAACCTCTATTGAAGGTTTCTCATAGATTTCAGGTTAGAGTTATGAGTAAACTTTCAATAGCTGAACAGAACAAACCAGTGAAAAGTCTTGCTAAGAAAGCTTGGATTTTGTGAAATAGCCAGCAGGCGGAAAAAGCCTCCCATGTAATAAAATCCGAAGCAGCACAGCAGCCTGGGGCTTGGGGCCGCCTCTCACAAGCTGGTTACCGTCAGGTCCTACAGGGAGCCTGCAGTGTCTCACTCCACAGAGGTTCTAGCTCTGAGAAGATTAAATCTTATAATTAATTCTCTGTTTCTGAGACACGAGATGAGAAGGGCCTGAGGCTGTGAGCATGTTGGGAGAATGGCAGCACCTGAGGTCTAGTAGGCTGGGGCTGGAAGCAGATTTGGGGAGACCTGCTTTTCTGGGTCCCGAGGAGACCCAAGGTGTAGAAGAGTTAATGGGCAGTTTAGAGACCTGGGCTTTGTTTTCATTGTCTTCAGTGGTTCAAGTTATTTGGCTGATCTGGTGTCGGTCTTTAGTATAAAAACGAAGTCACCCTCTGCTGCTAGTTCTAATCTCCCCATGAGAGAGCGGCAAATTCAGATTTTAAATTGATCGTGAACACCAGCTGTGAGTCTGGGGCCTGAAGCTGGTATAATTTGTGCAGACCCCTTTTAGAAAAAGGACAGGACTTAACCTAAAACAAATCAGGTAAGAAAACAAAGTGAAAAAAGAAATCACAACAAGTTACAAGTTGGAAACTCAACAAATATCACACAAATTACAAAATCCAGAAAAATAGTCTAACATTTTAATGTACTAAGTACCTGACACACCTCTATACTTTCCCCTACATTATAACAATGATTTTGTCCTGTTAAACCAAATCACATTATCTTTCTATACAGAAACTAAAAAGATAATTCAGAATTTCCTTTAGCATGGTTGATTAAAATCTTTTTTCTAGTTTTATTGAGATCTAACTGATATATAAGATCAAATCATTTAAAATTGATAGTTGAGGTGTACAAAGCTTGTGACTTCACATACTGAAGTATAAGGTATTTTTGTTACTGCTATAGGCTTGTGTTTTATGGACACAGGCATTCTAATAAATTCTGTTTCATGTAATTTCATGTAATCTATTACTGAGTGTGTTCTTGACCAGAGAGAACTGTTTTGAGTAGACATCTAGGAGAAACTGAGTTCTCTGCTCACATTTTTACGTCTGGGGTTTGGAAGGATTTTCCCCAGACAAGCTTCTGGCTTAGGACACGTCAAGCCTTGTTTCTCCTCGACCACCCAAGTATTTGTAGTGTCAGGCGCCAAAAGACATGTTCTGACGCCAGTATGACCCCTGGCCCCAGGGGCTGGTGGAGGCCTTCCTGGAGGCCATTCTATCCTGTTAACACCAGCCATGACTTAACTGTACATGGAGGAGACCACAAAACAAGACATAAATATATCCCACTAGACTCAGATGGAATGTGTTCCCAGCTTCACTCTAGCTTAGCTGGTATCCACTCAACAGAAGTATGAGGCCTGTGGGTAGAGGAGGCCAATCCCAGCTTCAGAGAATAATTTATTTTTCAGAAATAATAAAGCCCCAAGTTATGGATTCTCTTTTCAGGTGCAATCTTTAGTTTACACTTTATTCTTCAGAAAAGGTATATTTATAAGGCTGCAAAATTGAAGATGCACAAAACAACATATATTGAAAATATCCTCTCGTTCTTGTGTCCTTAACACCCAGGTCTGCTCTCCTGAGGCAAACAACAGTACTGGTCTCTTGTGTTTCAGTTCTGATCATGCCAATAATTATATGTATGTGTGTGCATGTGTGTCTATAAAATCATATTCGTATTTGCATTTAAATGTTTTTTACTATATATATATATACTGTTATAGACCTTTTCCCCTTTTAAAAAAATCAAGCATACTATGCGAAACAGGAATACAGTTACAAACAAAACAAACTTACGGTTTATGAAAGGGAAGGAGGGAGGGATAAATTAGGAGTTTAGAATTAACAGATACATACTACAATATATAAAATAAACAACAAGGTCCTATTGTATAGCACAGGGAACTATATTCAATATCTTGTCCTAACCTACAATGGAAAGGAATCTGAAAAAATATGTACAACTGAATCTCTGCTGTACACCTGAAACTAACAGAACATTGTAAATCAACTAGACTTTAAAAAAAAAATCAAATGTTATAGGCACTGTTCTGCTCGTGTTCTCATTTAATAAAATATCTCAGAAATTGTTCCATGTTAGTAAAGATCTTATTTCTTTTTTGCAGCTGCATGATATTTAATTGTCAGAATTCATTTAACTGGTACCCTATTAATGGACATTTGGTTCATTTGTGACTTTTCCTATTACTATAAACAATGCTTCAATGCATGCATTATTTCTCATATGTGTAAGTATGTCTATAGGGTAAATTATTTGATTGGATTGCTATTTAATAGCATTAAATACATGTGCCTTTTATTAGAGGTTGCCAAACTGTCATCCATAAAAGTTTTATTAGTTTCCTCTCATCTGCAGTATATGGTGCCTCTTTCCTCACATCCTTGCCAACAGTGTGTCCTGAAACTTCTTGATTTTTTCCAATGTGATAGACCAAAAAAAAAAAAACAAAAACTAAGTATGGTTTTTAATGTGGATTTCTTTTATAAATACATCTCTTTTGTTATGAATGTACCTTTCTGACACTGTTTCTGTTGATATGTTTTTTTTTTCTCTGACCCTCTTCTGCCGCCTCCTCCCACTTTTAAGGGGCCTTGTGATGAGTTGGGTCCACCCCAGTTCTAAGGTCTTTTGGTTAGTAATATTAATTCTGCCTGCATTTGGCACCTTTTCATATGTTTCATTGTATTCTTTCACTCTGTGACTTTTTCTTACTGATATGGAGGAATTCTTTGTATATTAGGACAATCAGCTCTTTGTTTGAGATATGAATTACAGATGGTCCTGGCCCTCCACAGTTTTTCATTTGAATTGGACATTTCTTATGATGACTCCTATCTTGAAAAATCTCAAATTTTATGTAGCAAAATTTATCTGCTTTTTCTTTTTGGTGCCATACTTGAGCTTCTCCTGTGATTTCTTCTGCTTTATAATTTTATTTTTTACATTTAAATATTTTTACCACCTGGAATTTATTTTGGGGTAGGGTAAAACATATGGCTCCAACTTTTTTTTCCAGATAACCACCCAGTTAATTTACCATTATCTCTTCCACACTGATTTGAAATTCATATAATATAATAATTTCCTCTATGTAATTGGATTCATTTCAGTTCTGTCTTTGATCTTTCTGGTTATTTATGTATTAGTTCACTCTGTTGAGTGGGTTTATGTTTAAATATCCGATAGGAATGGTTCCCCCTCATTATTTTCCTGGTTAGTCTTTGTTTTTCCATATGAACTTTAGAATCGTCTGGTCCATTAAAAAATCATATTGCTATTTAATTGAAATCACATTAAATTTATGCACTAATGTAGGAAGAATTGATGATATTTTTATGTTATAGAGACTTCCTATCCAAGAACATAGTAGGCGCTTCCATTTTTTCCAAGTCTTTTCTGTCCCTAATCTGTGATTTGAAGTTTTCTGTATATATATTTTTCCTTAAGTATACACCTAGAGGTTTTTTAATTGTTGCTTTTGGAAACAGAATCTTCTTCCTTTGTTTCCCCTTCTAATTATTGGTGGTTTGTACACATGAAGGCTATTGATTTCTGTATGTTAATATTGTTGCCAGCCACTTTACTGAATTCTTTTTTTCCAGTTTTATTGAGATACAGTAGACGTAGAACGTTGTAATGATTTGATGTATATATAGGTTGTGACAAGCAATTCTCCAACACCAGCTGGGTATCCTACAATTCAGCATAGTTCTGACACTATCTACCAGGCGATAGATTCTACAGATTAAGGGCTCAGTCCCACAAGACTGCCCTCCACTTTAGATGCCAATCACAAGCCCAGGTTGTTACCTCTGCTTCTGATTGGCCAGCTACAGATTGGAGGTTCCCATGACCCCCTCCTTGGGTTCAATTAATTTGCTAGAGCAGCCCACAGAACTCAGGAAACCTGTTTACTCCCAGATTACTGATTTACTATAAAGGATGTCAAAGGACACAAATCAACAGCCAGGTGAAGATATACTTAGAGCAAGGTCCCAAGGAAGTTCCTATCCTGGTAGAGTTTGGTGCCTGCATAGTGGGACATGGAAGTGTCCTGTGTCCCCAGCCTGGAAGTTCTGCTGCTTCCATTTGGGTTTTCATGGAGGCTTCATTACAGAGGCATGGTGGATTAAATCATTGGCTACTGGTGACTGATTCAACCTCTAGCCCCTCTCCCATCCCTGGAAATCAGGGGTGGAATTGAAAGTTTCATCTCTCTGTTCAAGGTTGGGTTTTCCAGGCAACCAGCCCCATCCTTAGGTGCTTTCCAAAAGTCACCTCATTAACATAAACCCAGTTGTGGAAAGGGGATTGTTATGATAGCTCACTTCACTTTTGTGGCTCTGAAGGGGTTTCAGGAACTAAGGACAGGAGACCAAATATTATAACAAAAGATGATCCCTTTGCTCTTAACTCAGGAAATTTCAAGGGTTTTACCAGCTGTGAGCTAAGAACCAAGGACAAAGGCCAAATATATATGAGAAATAGACTTTGGTCATTTGAATGACCAAATACAGGTTTCTTATAATTAACAATACCATAGTTACAATTTTTTCCCTTGTGATTGGAACTTTTACGATCTACTCTGTTGGCAACTTTCTTTTTGTTGTTGTGGATGTAAGTTTATTTTTTAAATTGAAGTATAGTCAGTTTACAATGTTAATTTCTGGTATACAGCATAGTGATTCAGTTATACATATATATTCCTTTTCATATTCTTTTTCATTATAGGCTATTACAAGGTATTGAATATAGCTCCCTATGCTATACAGTAGGACCTTGTCATTTATCAGTTTTATATATAGTAGTTAGTATCTGCAAACCCCAAACTCCCAATTTATCCCTCTATACTCCCCTTTCCCCTCTGATAACCACAATTTTGTTTTCTGTAACTGTGAGTCTGTTTTTGTTTTGTAAATAAGCTCATTTGTCTCATTTTTTAAGGTTCTACATGTAAGTGATATTGTATGGTATTTTTCTTTCTCTTTCCAGCTTTCAAATATACAATGCAGTAATGTTAACTTCAGGCACCCCATTACTCCAGCAGAACTTATTTATCTTATAACTGGAAAGTCTGTATCTTTTATCCCCCTTCACCAGTTTCCTCCAGAATCCCATTTCTGAATCTGGCAACCACCAATTTGTTCTCTGTTGCTATTGGTTTAGTTTTTTGAAGATTCCACATGTAAGTGAGATTGTACAGTATTTCTTTCTCTGTCTAACTTCTTTCACTTAACATAATGTCCTTAAGTTCCATCCATGTTGTTGCAAATGGCAAGATTTATCTGTTTTATGACTGAATGTATTTATATATACCACATTTTCTTTATCCATTCATCTATTGATCGACTATTAGGTTGTTTCCATGTTTTGGTTATTATAAATGATGCTGCAGTTAACATGGAGGGGCCGATATCTTTTTGAGATAGTAATTTTTTTCCTTTGGATAAATACCTAGAAGTAGAATTACTGGATCATCTAATAGTTCTATTTTTAATTTTTTGAGGAACCCCCATACTGGTCTCCATAGTGGTTATATAATTTACACTCTTACTAATAGTGTACAAGGGTTCCCTTTTATTTTATATCCTTACCAATACTTGCTATTTCTTGTCTTTTTGGTAATAGCCATTCTAATAGATGTGAGGTGATAACTTCATTATGGATTTGATTTGCATTTTCCAGGTGATTAGTGGTGCTGAACACTTTTTTTTCAAATGGAATTAATTATCATTGCCTGGAGCAAACTTTAAAAACTCAAAATTAAGATAATTTTACACTTGTAGGAGTATGGAAAATTGATAAAGATGCTTTCAAATGCTAAATTTTACAAATGCAAGAGGTCAAGATTGCTGTAGATTTTAAACACATTGTATCTTCGGGCCTTGAACCATGTATATCTCTCTTTTTAACTGAAGTAGAATAGATTTACAATATTGTGTAGTTTCAGGTGGACAGCTGTGATTCAGTCATATATGTACACATATTCTTTCTCAGATTCTTTTCCTTTAGAAGTTATTACAAGATACTGAATATAGTTCTCTGTGCTACACAGTAGGTCCTTGTTTACTTTATGTATTGTAGTGGAGCACTGTCTCATGTACCTATTGGCCATTTGTATGTCTATGGAATAATATCTATTCAGTTTCTCTGCCCATTTTAAAATCAGATTTTTATTTTTTTGCTATTGAGATGTATGAGTTCTCTGTATATTTTGGATATTAACCCCTTATCAGACATATATTTGCAAAATATTTTCTCCCATTCAATAGACTGCATTTTCATTTTGTCGATGTTTCCTTAGCTGTGCAGAAGCCTTTTAGTTTGATGTAGTTTCATATGTTTATTTCTGCTTTTGTTACTTGTACTTCTGGTGTCAAACCAAAAAAATCATTGCCAAGGCCAACGTCAAAAAGCTTACTCTAGAATTTTTTGGTTTCAAGTCTGACGTTCAAGGCTGTAATCCATTTGGGGTTGTTTTTGTGTATGGTGTAAGATAGTGGTCCAGTTCCATTGTTTTGCATGTGGGTGTCCAGTTTTCCTTGCAGTATTTATTGAAGAGACTACCCTTTCTCCATTATATATTCTTGTCCCTTTTGTTGCAAATTAATTGTCCATATGTGCGTGGGTTTATTTCTGGACTCTCTCTTCTGTTATTTTGGTTTATGTTTTATTCTTTATGCCAGTACCATACTGTTTTGATCACTATAGCATTGCAGTATCACTATATCTTTGCAATATAGTTTAAAGTCAGGAAATGAGATTTTGACTTTGTTCTCTTTTTTCAAGTTTTTGTTTTTGTTTGTTCTGTTTTTGCTATTTGGGAATCTTTTGTGGTTCCATACAAATTTTAGAATTGATTTTTCTATTTCTTTGAAAACACCATTGGAATTTTGATTAGGGATTGCTTTGAATATGTAGATTGCTTTGGGTAATATGGACATTTTAACAAGTTAATTTTTCCAATCCATGAGTTCAAAATATTTTTCCATTTCCTTCTTTCAGCAATGACTTACAGTTGTCAATGTATAGATCTTTCATCTCCTTGGTGAAATTTATTTTTGCATATTTTATTCTTTTTGATGCAATTATAAATAGACCTGTTTTACTAATTCATCTTTCTGATAGTTGGCTGTTAGTGTATAGAAATGCAACTTGTTTTTGCATGTTGATTTTTATATCCTGAAACATATGATCTATTCTGGAGAATGTTCCATGTGTGCTTGAGAAGAATGTATATTCTGCTGCTTTTGGGTGGAATGTTCTGTAAATGTGTGTTAAATCCATCTGGTCTAACATGTTGTTTAAGTCCAGTGTTTTCCTTGTTGATTATCTGTCTGGATGATCTGTTTTTGAAAGTGAGGTATTGAAGTCTCCTACAATTAGGTATAACTATTTCTTCCCTTAGGTCTGTTAATATTTGCTTTATATATTTAGGTGCTCCCATGTTGGGTGCATAAATATTCACAAACGTTATATTCTCTTGTATTGATCCCTTTATCATTACAAAATTACCTTATTCACCTCGTATTGCAGTCTTTTTCTTAAAGTCTATTTTGTCTATATGTATAGCATTCCCAGCTTTCTTTTGGTTTCCATATGCATGGAATATTGTTTTCCATCCCTTCACTTTCAGTCTGTGTGTCTTTAAAGCTGAAGTGAATCTCTTGTTGGTGGGATGTAGTTGGGTCATGCTTTTGTTTTTAATCCATTAACCACTATATCTTTTGATTGGAGAATTTAGTTCGTTTACATTTAAAGTAACTGTTGATAGGTATGGACTTACTATTGCCTTTTTGTTAATTGTTTTCTGATTGTAATTTCTTTGTTCCTTTCTTCTCTTCTGTGATTTGAAGATTCTCTGTAGTGGTGTGCTTAGATTCCTTTTTCTCTTTTGTGTAACTATTACAGGTTTTTGCTTTCTGGTTACTATGAGACTTAATAAAACACTTTCTATTTATAACAACTTAAGTTCAAATGCTTACTAATGCTCTATGTTTGTACTTCTGCCCCTCATCCCCATGTTTTATGTACTTGATGTCACAATTTACATTTTTATACCTTGGGTATACTTTAACAACTTATGAAGTTAGTAATTTTTTTACTACTTTTACTTTTTAACCTTCATACTAAAGTGATTTACCCATCACCATTACAATATGAGAGTATTATGAATTTAACTACGTATTTACCTTTACCAGTGAGATTTATACTTTTGTATGTTTTCCAGTTACTAATTAGTATCCTTCATTTCAGGTTGAAGAACTCCCTTTATTATTTTAAAGGATTTAACTGAATTCAATTTATTTAGGGGGGAGGTAGTTAGGTTTACTTATTTTATTTATATTTAGAGGAGGTACTGGGGATTGAACCCAGGACCTTGTGTATGTTAAGCATGCGCTCTGCCACTTGAGCTATACCCTCCCTGCCCTGAAGTCCCTTGACCCTTCTTGTGAGGCTGGCCTAGTGGTGATGAACTCCTCCAGCTTTTGCTTTTCTAGAAAACTATCTTGTCTTCAATTCTGAAGGACAGCTTTGCTGGGTAGAATATTCTTGGTTTGCGGTTTTTTCTTTCAGCACTTTGAATATTTTGCCACTCCCTCCTGGCCTATGAAGTTTCTGCTGAAGAAATCTTCTGAGTCTTATTGGGGTTCCCTTGTCTATAGCAAGTTCTTTTTCTCTGGCTACTTTTAAGTTTCTCTCCTTGTCTTTAATTCTTGACACTTTAATTGCACTGTGCCTGTGAGAGTTTGGATTCATCTTGTTTAAAACTCTCTGAGCTTCCTGGATCTGGATGTCTGTTTCTTTCTCCATGTTATGGATGTTTTCAGCCATTGTTTTTCTGAATAAGCTTTTTGCCCTCTTTTCTCTCTCTTCTCATTCTGGGACCCCTATAATGCAAATATTCTTTAGCTCTGTGATTTGTGATTTCTTATTTTTCTATCTTTTTGTTGAAATTCCCACTTTATTCATTCATGGTTCTCCTGACCTTGGTGAGTATCTTTATGACCATTATTTTGGACTCTTTATCTGGTAAATAACTTATTTTCATTTCGTTAAGGTCTTTTTCTGAGATTTTTATCTGTTTTGTTTGCAACATATACCTCTGTTCATGTATTTTCCTTGACTCTGTGTTGGTTTCTGTGCATTAGACAAAGCACCTTTCCCAGTCCTGATGTGGGCTTATGTAGAAGATGAACCTTATCATTTAGCTTGGCCCTAGCTCTTGATGTCTTTCAAACCTTTGTGTTTGTCCAAGCAGCCCTCTTTGCTCTTAGTGGCTCCCATAGTTGAGGGTGTGCCAAGACCTATCAGTGTCCCAAAAGGGAGGATTGCACTCAGCACTTAGATGCAGGCTGATTGGATGCTGGACCCACAAGCAGCAGCTTTTAAAGTCTGCAGGTAAACCTCTCTCGGGGAAAGACTGAGGCTGGGCATTTCTCTGTCCCCTCTGTACTGTGCCCTTGTGGGGATACCTGGTTAAGAAGTTTTTCTTTGCCACAATTATGTGGGGCCTGGAACTCAATCCCTCTGGCCATCAGACCGAGGTTATAAAGATTTGTGTCCTCTGGGTAGCATCTCCAAAAACCAGGCCCCAGACATGTGCATAGTTTCTTTCAAGGAGACAACAGTGACCTGGAACGGGGCAGAGGAAGAGCGTGAAGATGGCACCTGCTGGCCTCCCTGGTTTGCAGGGAGAACTGCAGTCTGTTCCGAGACGTGTGCTAAGTTAGCAGCCTGACCTGTAGGCAGCAGCGTTTAAAGTATGCAAATAGACCTCTTTGAGGCAAAGATTTAGATCTGGGCATATCTGTCTGCTGCCTCTGTTCTGATCCCTGGGTGGATGGCTGCAGTGAATCCTCATGAGCCTTTAAAAATGGCATCTTTCTTTGCATGGTTTTGTGGTTGTCACGGGTGCAGTCCCCGCTGGCTTTCATAGCTAGGTGTTTTGGGGGCCTGTCACTATGGGGGTCTTAAAGTTGGGGCAGTAGTTGTTGGTTTCAAACCCTTCACTCCTCAGGGAGAATCCGAGGTTGTGAGTTGCCTCCTAATTATGTTTCTCTGAGAGGGTGGGACTTATAGTGAGAGTGTGTCTCAGTGTTTCCTATTCTTTTTGATGTGGGTTTTTTCTCATTTTCCCAGTGTGTAAGGGTCACTCAGCTAGTTTCTGGATTTCATTAAGAGAGACTTGTTCGATGTGTGGGCTGTAGATTTGGTGTGTCTGTCTGAGGAGGTGAGTTCAGGAGATTCCTGGGTTGCTATCTTGGACCAGAACCCTTAAATTCTTGTTTGTTTTGCTTTGTTTATAAGTAGTTTTGGTTCTCTTAGTGTTTTTATGTGAACAATCTTATAATCTGCAAATAATTATAGTTTTGCGTTTTCCATTCCAATTTTATTCCTCCAGTTTCTTTCCTTCTGGTTGTTTGCATTGTTACAATGGTAAATGAACAATCGAGGTGATAGGGGATGACCATGCCATCTCGTTTCTGACCTTTATGGAAATGCTTCTAGTATAGCCTCATTAGGCTGGCTTTTGGACGGAGCCGTGGAGAGCAAGTTATTATCTTAAAAAATGTATACATCTATTCTTCAACTAATTAAGGGTTTATATCAATAATAAGCATTGATGAAACACATGGCCTGGCTGTGTAGTTGACTGTATAAACATTTGAGACATCCGATTTGAAGTGAACATTCTCCGGTTGTGGCATGCCAGATCTTCCAAGCGTGTAAAACTGATGCTGCTCATACTTTGTATCTCTAGGGAGCCAAGAAAATCCCTTGAAATATTACTCACTGTGGCCTGCCTGCCTCCCCCACCCAATTCGTGAGAAGCATGCACGTTGCTCAGTAGAAGGATTATTATTGCTGGAAAGCAAAGGGGAAGAAATGGCTGAAAAATGGTGTACTGGTTTCCTGTTGCTGCTGTAACAAATAACCACAAATTTAGTGGCTTGAAACAATGCAAATTTATTATCTTACAATTCTGTAATTCAGAAGTCTGAAATAGGTCTCCCTGGGCTCTGAAAGCTCTACGGGAGAATCTGTTTTCTTGCCTTGTCAGCTTCTAGATACTGTCCCTGTTTTTTTTTTTTTTTTTTTTTTTCACTTATGGCCCCTTCTTCCATCTTCAAAGCCAGCAACATAGCATATCTCTGAGGCTGCTTTCATTGTCAGATCTTTCTCTGATTCTGTTCTGCTGCTGCTTCTACTTGTCAGGACCACTGTGATTACATTGGGCTCACCCCAATATTAAGGTCAGTTGATTTGCAAGCTTAGCTCTGCCTGCAACCTTAGCTCCCCTATGCATGTCACCTAACATCTTCAGAGAATCCAGGGATTAAGAAGTCTTTGGGAATGATTCTCCTGCCTACCACAAGTGGCATAAATTTAGGAGGGTCTGTGGGGTCTGAGTGGAGGGACCAAACCTAGGGAACCATGCGAAAAGAGGAGGTGGCAGCATTGGGGGAATCCCAGGGGATAGAATGAGAGAGTTTTGACTGGACGACCATCAAAACATAGACATTGAGGACCTGGTGGGGTCTTGCTGATCCCAAGTGGAAGGCCGAGGAGGCCAGACCCTCTGTTTGGCAATGTGGCTGTGTGGAGTCAGGCAACATGAAGGGCCGGCTGGCTTCCGTGAGCCTCCCAAGGTAGCTGCCTTTGTGGAGTCCTTGAAAACAGAACGTGCAGCCGTGACGTGTAATAGAGTTCAGGGTCAAGTGCCGTCATAGCCAACTCCAGAGGATGGTTTGTAGTCTTGGTTGCATGTGTATTTGATTGCCTTTAATATTGCTTGACACGAATGGACTGCTGGCTGGGGTTGATCTGTTTCTGCTACTTGGAGATTTTTATTGTAATTGTTTTTGTGGAAAAGACTGTTTATGGCGATGCTTTGAACTTACACTCCTTTTTTCATCTCGCTATCTCTGTCACTTCTGAGACAGTCTGGTGACAGTGTGCTTTAAGGGCTTTATTACGTGTCTTCTAGACTTTTTTCCCTTTTATTTCCCAGCTTTGGGGGTGGGGGAGGGCATCCCTGGGTTACGTGTGGAAAGAAATGATCAGAGTCAGTATGTTGTCAAACCTGATTATCTGGGATTGTTCAATTTGCCTTTGATCTCCATGAGTCTGCAAGATGCTAAATGTTTTATTAATTGTTCATTTAAATTTGTGGGTAAATGTAATACCTCATTAAACAGAGAAGCAAGGGAAGCCTTATTATCCTTTCCTTCGGCCTATCAGCACAAAAAGAAACAAATCTTAGTTGCTTATGCTAGTTTTAAGAGTCTTATTTATCAAAATGGCAAAGATTGTGGTTTTCATCAGGCTCTCAGGGTCCTTGCTATGTGGGCATTGGCTTTGCCGGTGCGTCTTTCTGGCACTTGCTTACACGATGCCTCTGATGGGCAGGTCTTGGTGTAAAGGCCCGAGGTAGAATATACTGCCTGCCCTGATTAAAAAAAGTCAAAATACTCCCTGCTTGTTACATATGTGTTGTGCTTTAGCATTTGTAAAACATCATTATATATAACATCTCATAGAGATTCTTCAAGTGGAGGGAACTCCTCACTGCTCCTGGGGAATATTAATACACATTAATATGTATGTGGGAGGTATGCATGCATCTCTGTAGTATTTGCATGATGATTTATAATTTACAAAACCCTCTTACAAATACATCCTCTCAAGGAGAGGAAATTGCATACTGCCCCTGCTCCCTTGGGTATAAATAAATATTAAATTGTGCTTAATGGCACCAGGATTGTTTCCTTTGTTAAATTAGATCCTTAAAAACTTGGACACCAGCAGACTTGAAGCTTCACTGAGGACCACTGATTTGTGCCAGGAAAGATGGCATTAGTGTGCTATTACAAGAAAACTCATCAGCTCTTTTGAAGTTTTTCCCTTGATGTGCTGATGATTTCTTGCAGCTGGGAGAATAGAACTTAGAGCAACAACTCTTTAGCAAGCTGTCATTGCTCTGCCTGGATTTCCTGCCCACATTTCTTCTTCTTTTTTCCATTTTTTAAGCCACAGGCAAATGGCCATCCACTTCAGGTATCAGTGAACGCTTAGTGAGGCAGATGCCCGCTGGAAGGATGTGCATGCCACAGGGTCTCGTACACCTACGGGCACCATTTTTGAATTCAGTTACATTTTGGGAATGTCTTTTCCTGGCATTTCTTTTTTATGTCACCTAGGTTTGATAGAAATTGAAAGCGTTTTCAGATGCCGGATCTGCTCATATTCCTTGACCCTCTCTGCTGCTTACTGGGGTGCTGAACTGGGTGTTTTTCTTTCTGACACACTACATTCAGAGGCCATTGAATCTGTGATAATAATATTTATTCAATGAAACCAGAGTTATTTCAAATATATACCTCTCAGAATCTTACATCATATGTCTCCTCTTAAAATAATTGACTAATTTTAAGGAAATCTGATACCCAATCTCAAGAAACTCCTTAAATTATACTTGTGGATAGTTTTGAAACAAAATGCCTTCTGATACCCATTTTTCTTTCTTTCTTTTAGTAATAGAGCTATGTGAGTTTTAGCTAGGCATGTGGCTTCTGGCTTTAAAGTACAATTCCCAGCCTCCTTTACAGCTGCATATGGTCATGTGACTGAGTTTGGGCCAATGGGATGTGAGTGGGGTGTGCAACTTCTGGGTTTCCACTTAATGATGCTTGCTTCTCCCTTTGCTCTTCCACCACCTGGGAAAAGGCAAGAGTGGACCAGACTCGCAAACCACATGTTGTGGTTTTGCCCCATATCCACTCTCCTCCTCCCTCAGACTACTCGCCTATGGACTGCAGTGTCTGTTGACACAGCAGTTTGCTCTGTTCTTTAATAAAAATGTGAAAATCGAGTACTCATGTCAGAGAATACAAGAAATTTCAGTGAAAGCTGCCTATGGGGATAAGAGTTACAATGACTAATGATTGTAACTGGTCCCCTGCCTTCATTCTCTTCTTTCTCCAAGCCATTCTCCAAATGGCTGTCAAAGACAGGTCAGTCTGCTGCTAAAAATTTTAACATCTTCTGGCGGCTCTCAAGGTATCTAAAATCCCAAATCCTTAGCATAGAGCAGAGTCCATATCAGAATCTGCTTGGGATGAAAACAATAGAATTCCTGGCTAAAAATAATGTAAACATTAAGGCTTTGATCTTCTCTCATAATAGAGGATCTGGAGGAAGGTGTTTGCTGGGTTGGTTAGCCTGGAATGTCAGGACTCTGCTTGCCTTTGAGTTCTCTTGGTTTTTCCCTCATAGTTCTAAGATGGCTGCAGTGGCTCCAGGCTTCACATCCTCTCACCTATTCTAATGCAGGAAGGGAAAAGGCACTCTTTTTATCAGGGAGAAAAATCTTTTCCAGAACCCTTTGTCATATTTCTTTGGACTGAATCATATGCCTATGCCTTAGCTGCAAGTTGACTGGGAAAGTGAGAATCCATTGTGGAAGGGAAACTTTGCTTATGATACACAGGGAGCAGGCATGGCTGTAGGGCAGGCAGTTAAACATGAGCTCCAAGAGCCTCATGTTCTTCCGTGAAGCAAAAAATATGACTATAAGTTGAAAATAAATTTATTTCCTGTGACCATCAGGCCCATTACAAACATTTCTTCTGATTTGTTATCGTTATGATTTATTGGTCGGAACACAACTGACCAAAGTAACATGATACACACTTTGGTAAATAATGAAATAAGACAAGTCAGATTTTATTGGACATATATTTCTTAATGCTATTAAAATACATACAGCAGAAGAATATTATTTATTGCTGGAGTGGGATAGGGTTTAGCTTCACTTGCATTTTAATTTTTATGTTTGTAGATTGAGGTGTTGAGTAATCTCACTCACAAAAATAAGTTGGTGGAAATGCAAAGGCATTTTATAACTGCAAGGTTGATGGGTTCTTTGGACTCCTGAGTTATATACTGAAATGCACATGGTGATCTGTAACAAAAATTGAAAGATTTGGGATGAGTGAGGGGTATTTCTTTCTCTTGAAAAGGAGAAGGGGAGTGGGGAAAGGGGACCTCAGAATACTTCCACGAAGAAGTGAATTCAGCAGATCAGTTGTAGGAAGAGGGCAGAGGAAAGTTGAGAGTTGAAAACTGATGCCCTCAAAACCATGCCTGCTCAGTGTTCCTCTTGGAGAGTCTTTGGAGACCCCCAGTGATACATGTACCTCAGTTTAAAGATGACTGGTTATGAAGATAAAATGTACCCAAAAGCCTTTTGTGTGTGGTAAAGAATGTTACAAGTGACATTAATAATTGTATACTTTGTTTTTCCAAAATTGGGATGACAGCCCACAGGGGCTCTAAAGACTTCACGTTAGGTCCTGAAAGCTGCCTGCTAACAGACAAGGTAGCTCCCTGCTGGGCTGGCTGAGAACATCCCCCCTAGTATAAAGAAAGTTGAAGGAAGAGGGTGAGAGGTCACCATTTCTGGGGAGTGCTGAGTGGGGCTCGAGAAGGTGAGGGAGGTTGGAGCAGGTGCAAGGGTGAGGGTGCCCTCCTGTCCTTTGGCTGGATGTCTGCTCTTGACCGCACTTGCTGATCAGCTGTTCTACACTGATCAGGTCTAATCTGTGTGAACAGAGGAAAGAGCCCTGGAGGGAGCCACTGTTACCCACTTGAGGTCCCCATTTTAGGACACACAGAAGATGTTATCTTCCCAGATAGAAGCTCAGGCCCAGGAGGTCAGACGAAACTGGGGTCTGTAGGCTTCTTAGGCTGCAGAGTGGGCCAAAGGGACATGCCTGATGGTAAGAAGTCACCAGTGAGGGCAACCAGGCCACGAGGTCACTGTCAGTGGTTGGCGGAGGTGCCTGGGGATGTGTTCTCTGCCAGCTGGGCTTGGGGGCCACAGTTAGATTGGTCATAATGAGACCAAAAAAAAACAAGGGGGGTGGTTTGGCGACCTCAATGCAGCTACTGTGTAATTGCTGAGGTTGGAGAGGTCCTTTGGTTTCCTTGCCTTTCTCCTGTGCCGACACCGGAAGAGCAGGCCTGGGAAAGGGGCTGGGAGACTGGGCCAGGCTCGTGCCTCTGGCCGCTCCATGCAATGCTGCTCGGGAGCTGACAGCTTGTGACAGCTCCACGTTCACTGACTCCACTTGGAAGCCTGAAATCCAGCTGGTGGGAGTATTTACCCCCATGAGAATCAGCAGAAGCTACAAATCTGTGCTCCCCCCCTCCCTTCTGAGCTGAGAAGCGTGTTAGGGTCTCACCTCTACCGGCACACCACTGACTCCAAATCCCTGAGACGAGGAGCCGAGCATGGTGTTGGGGAAGAATGAGTCAAATATGAGCCCGAGATTTAAAAATGGACAAGGCTGGTGGTGGGAGGGGTGCAAAAAATGCAAAAAAAAAAAAAAAAAAAAAAAAAAGTGGAAGGCTGAGGCCCTGAGATGAGACTATGTTAATAATAAAGTAATTGACGAGCTGTTAAGTGGGATTAAAATGTCCTTTAAGAGTATCTCCTACCCAACAGAAGAGTAGAATTTGGTAAAACAGCATAGTATTTTAGAAAAATAATCTATCTCATGTCTATATTTTATAAATGAAACCTCCTTAATCAAACTGTACACTTCTGCACAACTGAAGATACTGAAAAGGGTCCGTGTTAATCAAGAGTTGCTGAGCACAGTAAGGTGTTGAGGTCTTAAAGAACTGTTCCCCATCATGATCCAGTTGGTCTCAAGGCTTTTTACTCCCTTGGATCTCGCCCCTGTGGCCTCGTGACCACAGAGCAGTGTGGACGGGCGTCGAGGCCTTGTCTTGCCTCCTGCCCGGCGTGGACTCCTGCCTTGGCCAAGCAGGTTCTGGTCCAGGGGCGAATTCCTCAGACATGTCAGGATCACCCTCCCTCCGGGACTTAGGCTGTTTCTAAGGATGAGCAGCTATGAGAATTAGTTCTTCTGCAGAACAGAATCCTTTAACGAGACTAATTGTTTTTATAATAGGACTTTCACAGACAAAGAAAAAACCTTCTCTCATAAAGGCAAATGGGTTCTCGGCTCAGGACGCACATCCTCTGCCCAGCAGGTACTGAATTGCAGATGGTGTTTTTACGCTCCCAACTGGGTACTTAATGAAGAAGGAAAAGGGCCTCGCTTCTCTCCCCTTGCCTCTCCCTGCCTCCAACACGGGCAGTGCACTTCCTCTGTTCATTGACGTTCACTCTGAGGGGAAAAAAATCTATTCTAAACAAAGGTAAAAGATTCGAGATTTAGATGGAATTTAAATTAAGAAAAAAAGAAAGAAAGGAAAAAAAAGAAACCAGCACAATTGTTTCCAGGTTGACAATATTTTGTGAGCCAAGCCTGTTGTCCATAAGCTTCTCTTTCTAGGCAATTTCAGGAACACGGAGATTTCTGGACCCATTAGGACTGAGTTTGGCTGAAACAGTAGTAAAACCAAAATAGGATCCTTTTTTTTTTTTTTTCTGACATAACAAAGTCTGGTGTAGGTTGTCCAGGGCTGGTGAGCTACTCAGCAAAGCTACTGTGGACCCAGGCTCCCCCTCTGCTGGGGGTGGCAGGAGGGCCGCCCTTCCTCCTGGCATTGCCCCCGCATTGCAGGCAGGAAGAAGGGCATCAGGCAAAGTGCAGAGGTGATGGGCCGCGATCTAGGATTCGCACTCCTCGGTTTTTACACAATGGGTTGAAAACTTCTGTTTACACAAAACCCACATGCAAATCTTTTTTATGGCAGCTTTATTCATAATTGCCAATCAGAAGCAACCAAGATGTCCTTCTCTAAGTGAATAGATAAACTGTGGTACATCCAGTCTATGGAATATTATTCAGCTCTAAAGTGAACTATCACAGCATGAAAAGACATGGAGGAAACTTAAATGCATATTACTAAGTGAAAGAAACCAATATGAAAAGGGTACATACTGTCTGATTCATAACTATATGGCATTCTGGAAAAGGAAAAACTATGAAGACAGAAAAAAGGTCAGTGGTTGGCAGAGGACAGACGGGAAGGTGAGATGAATGGGCGGAGCACAGAGGATTTTTAGGGCCATGAACCTACTCTGTGTGATACTATTACTATTACGGTGAATACATGTCTTCATACATTGTCAAAATCCATAGAATGTGCAACACCAAGAATGAACTCTCATGTAAACTATAGACTTTGGGTGATAACGATGTGTCAGTGTGGGTTCATCAGCTGTAACAAATGTACCACCTGTGGAGGGATGTTGATAGTAAGGACGTTGTTCATGTGTCGGGGGTGGGGAGTTATGGGAACTCTACTTTCTGCTCAGTTTTGCTGCAGACCTAAAATTTCTCTTAAAAAATAAAATCTATTTTTTAAAAAAGTGATGGGCCAGTTGAATCTATTGTTTTTCATCAACAAAATAATAGCTTCCCTAGAAACCCCACACAGTAGACTTTTGCTTATCTCACTGGGCTGGGCAAAACTGGGTCACATGACTACCCCAGGCTGCGAGAGAGTGACTATTTTTATTTATTTTAAATTTATTTTTCAGAGGTAATTTTCCCCAGTTTTACTGAGATGTAATCAATATACAGCTCTGCCTAAGTTTAAGATGTATGGCACAATGACTTGACATACATATATTGTGAAATGATTACCCTAATAGATTTACTTAACATCTATCTCCTCATACAGTTGTAAAAAAACAACAACAACAAAAAAACCCAGAAGCCATTTTTTCTCCTTGTGATAAGAACTTTCAGGATTTACTCTTAGCAACTTTCAAATATACCTTATAGCATATATAGTTAACCATAGGCATCATGCTGTACATTACATCCCCAGTACTGATTTATCTTATAACTGAGAGTTTGTACCTTTGGAACATTTTCATCCAGTTTCCCCACCCTGCACTCCCCACTTCTGGTAACCATAAATCTGATCCTTTTGTGAGTTAAAAAAAATTGTTTTTACATTTCACATATGCGTCAGATCATATAGTATTAATCTCTCTCTACTTGACTTACTTCACTTAGCATGATGCCCTCGAGTTCCATTCATGTTGTTGCAGACGGCTGAATAGTATTCCACTCTGTGTGTGTGTGTATATATATATTTCACTTCCTTTGGATGCATGCCTAGACTTGGAGTTGCTGGATCATATGGTAGTTCTATTTTTAATTTTCTGAGGAACCTCCATACTGACTCCATAGTGGCCGCGTTAACTCATGTGGCACTAGAGTTCCCTTTTCTCTGCATCCTCACCAGCATTTGTTATCTCTTGTCTTTTTGCTAATGGCCATTCTAACAGGCACACGGTAACATCTTATTGTTTTGATTAGCATTTCCCTAATGGTGAGTGATGTTGAGCACCTTTTCATACACCTGTTGGCCTTTTATATGAAAAAAGTGTCTATTCAGATCCTTTGGGCATTTTTAATTGAATTATTATTTTTTTCTATTGAGCTGCATGAATTCGTTATGTATTTTGGATATTAACCCCTTATCAGATATATGATTTGCAAATATTTCATCCCGTTCTGTAGGTTGTCTTTTAAGTTGATTGTTTCTTTTGCTGTACATAAACTTTTTAGTTTGATGTGGTAGTCCCAGTTGTTTATTTTTTATTTTATTGTGTGTGCTTTTGGTGTCACATACAAAAGAATCATTGCCAAGACCTGTTTTTTCCTTATGTTTTCTAGGAGTTTTATGGTTTCAGGTCTTACACGTAAGTCTTTATTCCATTTTGAGTTAATTTTTATGAATGGTATAAGATAGGGGTCTAATTTCTTTCTTTCTCAAGAAAATATCCGATTTCCCCAGCACTATTTATTGAAGAGACTGTCTTGTCCATTGAGTATTCTTGGCTCCCTTGTCAAATAGTAGTTGACCATATATGCATGGATTTATTTCTGGGCTCTCTTTGTTCCATTCATCTATGTGTCTGTTTTTGCGCCAGTACTGGACTATTTTGAATACTACAGCTTTATAATATAGTTTGAAATCCGGTAGCATGGAGCTTCCACCTTTGTTCTTCTTTCTCAGAATTGCTTTGGCTCTTTGGGGTCCTTTGTGGTTTCTTAAAAATCTTAGGATTGTTTTTTTCTGCCTCTAAAAAGTGCCATTGGCATCTGGGTGGGGATTACATTGAAAATATAGATGGCTTTGAGTAATATGGACATTGTAATAATAATTCTTCCGATTCACCTTTCCATTTATTTGTGTCTTGTTCAGTTTCTTCCATCCATGTCTTGTAATTTTCAGTGTAGAGATCATTCACCTTCTTGGTTAAATTTATTTCTGAAGTATTATTTTTTTGAAGCTATTGTAAACAGGATCATTTTCTTTATTTCTTTTTCAGATATTTTATTGTTGGGAGTAACTATTTTAAAAGAGCACATGCTGTCCCCTCCCACCAAAATTGCAATATTATTAATAAGGAAGAAAGGGAGAATGGATATTGGATAGGCAATCTGAAGTTTGCCACACTTCCCCTCCTGCCAACTGGAAAATATTTTCCCCACTAGCTGCCTGATACCAAAAATTGGCCATTTAGTGAGTTATCATTTTTACTTAAACTATTGTTTTCTATCCAAATGCAGTATCCCTGAGAAGGCAGCATATAAGGCATGTTGGTCATTATTCAGGTTTGAGTAAACTTACTACGTATTTTCAGTTTTCCTAAAGGTCTGATTGCCCAGAAGCCCCCCCCTGGCTGGAGTCTGGAACCCTTGAGCCTCTCTCTGGCTGTAGGAGATGCTGCCTCCTGGTCAGGAGATGCAAAGCCAAGTCTGGTTTTACTGCCCCCAAAGCTGGCAAAGAGGCCAGCTCACAGTGCGCCTCTGTCATGGACATTTGTTATGAGTGTGGCCACCCAGATCCTTGCACAGTATTCTCACAACATTTGCCTGCTTCCGCAAGGGAGAAGGCAGGACTTGTTCCCCAGCCTTGCTCGGAAGCTGGGACGCGGGTATGTGACAAAGGGACCAACAAGAGGTGCTCCTATGTCAGAGCCGTGGGAGGAAATGGAATCCATTCTCTGGAATAGCCGGCCGTCGGGCTTTGGGAGCGCAAAGCATGCAGTGTGAGGGGCTCAGGCACTGTCTCGCAGCAGCAGACGGTCTTTGCTGAAGCTGTCCTGTTTGGAGTCTGGGCTTGGCTTCTGGCTGCAGAGCCAAAGCCGAAGCCGACCCTTTGGTCCTCCAGGAGATTTGGCAAGCCAACTAATTTCTGTCACAAATCCTGGCTGTTCAGATAACCTGGAGAGGTTCCTGTTTATGATTTTAACTCTGCCTGGCACAGCCTTCCAACCTGTCCTCCTTAGGCTGTTGTCCAAAATGCACCATCCTCTTCCACGCTCTTGTGATCACGATGCTGTTTTCTCTCCTGGTTGACGGCCGCCTCCTCCCCTCACCACCCTCTTCAGTGATCCCTGAAGAAACACCACTTCATAGTAAGTTCCTGCACATTGGGAACCATCTGGCCAGAGTGGAATCTGAGGTCCTGCCCTGCCCTGTCAGGGGATGTGTTCATTCTTCCTGCCTGACACACTTTGAGGCCAGTGTGGAAGAGGATGCATTTCCATCCATTTATCCTCTGCCTTTGTGGGTGACATCTGTGCTTTCAGGGTCAGATCATCTGGTCCTATCTTTTCATCCATCCTATCTTTTCGTTTGTCACATCTTGATGTCCCAGCTCACAGGACTGCATGTGCCTCTCTGATGGCTTATCTGGCCGCTTGAGTGGCTGATCATTTACTTGATGTAGTCAGGCTCCACTCCTCCAGGATCCAGCTCCTGGACCACCATTCATCACGCTTGAAAGCCTTGAGTCCAGTGTCCTGTGCTACACATAGTAGGCCCTCAACAAATGCTTATTTAATACTATTTTTAGAGGCTCTAAATCTTTTTGTTCACTCTCTATTTTTATAGTTTCCATATTGTAAGTCTCACCTGCCCAAGAGCACTACCCCCACGCTACATGTCCCAGGCTTCCTTTCCAGCTTGGTGCGATACGTGAGCTAAAGCCTGCTAATTAGCAGCACGCACACAGGGCGTGAACGGGAAGTGAGCAGTGGCAGGCCAGGCAGGAGACCCAGAGCCTCTGGGTCTTCCGGGGCAGTTTTAGTGGGGACCCTGATGGCCAGTCTGAGGGAATGATCTGTGTCACTGGTGGCTCAGAGCAGCAGTGGTGTTTCTGCAAGGAAAATTCCAAAGAGCAGTTTGGCATCATTCCTGGCTGTGTGTGGTCAAGCCTGGGTCTCTGCCCCTTGGAGAGACTCTGGGATCTGCCCAGCATCTTTTAACAAATGTCCTTCTAGGTCCCACTAGGAGACTGGATTCTAAGCTAAGAACCACTTCCAATCGAGTGGTGAGGAAGCAGTACAGCATAATGATTAAGGGCATGGTCTTGGGCACCAGACAGACCGGGGTTGGAAATCTGACCCACCTGTTAACTAGCTGTATGTCCTTGGTCAGCCTACTTAATCTCACCAAGTCTCAGTTCTCTCATAATAAATAAAATAAAAAAAAAAAAGATGAAACCTATCCCATTGGGTTGTTCAGAGCATAAAAAAGAGAATGTCCAGAAAGTATTTAGCACAATGCTTGGTATCCAGTTGATGCTCAGAAAATGGAAGATTCCACTGAGGTGTGCATATATTTCCTCTTAACGTATTTGATAACTTTTTTTCTGTTGTGAAGATGTAAAATAAAAGGCTGGAAGTGGCTGGAGGTAGAAGCTGTTCTTCTGTCTCCTGCAGAGGCTGTTCCCCACCTGTCCTGCTCCAGAGGACATCTGGAACCGCTGGGTCTAGAGGTCACGCACTGCCTTTCTAGGATGTGGTGTGGTCTTTCTACGCTGGGCATTGGCTTTGTCACTGGCTCTAGTTAGGCCGGTGCTATAGTGAACCTGAAGATAGTAATTTGAATGGGACAGGGGTGGAAGAATAAAAAAAAATTAGTATCAGGCATGATTTCAGCAAGACTTTTTGCAAAGATACCACTTTTTCCCATGTAATAAAGAAAACAGGCTCTTCTTAATTCATCTCTCTTTATTGTTTCATCATGCATTTTTTTCTGATGTTTAAATCTTTCACCCTGCCCTCCCACTCCACTGGTCTAAATATCCTCTTCAGTTATTTCTGATTCAGCTGTTGAGAATGTGCTGATTTACAGGGCCTGGCTAGAGATACATGGTACGAGGGTGAGCTGCCCAATGCGATGGAAGACATGTGCAGTTCAGCAGAATGGTCTTAACTACGATGCCATCTTTATGTAATTAAATGAACAGACAAAATCCAGATAGATCGGGTGCTTGCTTTGAAGACCTATATTTGTTATATAAAAATGAAACCCATGTGCAAATTGATTGTACTTAGCTGAGGAAATGCTGGGAAAACTGATGACTTGAGAGGGCCTCTGTGACGAGCTTTGACTGTGCAAATGGCCCTCATTCAAGGGTGAAATCCATGTGTGGGGCCAGGGGACCTATGTGCCTGTGTGCTCCAGATGCCTCAGCCTCGCTTCATTTCCTCTGACGACCTCGGGGCTCAACTAGGTCCTCCCAGCCTCTACTCCACTCCCTAATTCCAGAGGTAACATTATTACTTCCCAAAGAGGGCAAATTAACACTAATGTTATTTTGGAAATTTCGTGGCATTCTTTGACCTTATTGAAAATGTCACACATCTGACTTGTGCCCACTGTCTGATGTTCATACCTTATTACTCCTTTCTTTGTCTGATTGTCCTTATTTGTGACAAGAGCTTTGAAACACCTGTCCTTCATGGCCTCCGTGAAACTGTGGGGATGGAAGTCCTCCCTCTTAAACCAAAGAGGGTACAGAGTGCTTTGATGGTGCTGAAGGCACAGGATGGAGTCACGGCCTTCCAGGGGCACTGGATACCCCACCAAGGCTCCAGCCCACTTTCTGGGGACCACAGCAGCCAGGGGCTCTGGGGGAGTTTTTGATTTCTTCCATATTTCTTTCTAAATTTTTCTTTTTTTAATGAAGGTACTGGGATTGAATCCAGGACCTCGTGCACGCCAAGCATGTGCTCTACCACTTAGCTATACCCGCCCCCTCTGATTTCTTCCATCTTTCTTGCTCCTCTTCTTACCCTCTAGTTATTTCCCATTCTTTCCTTTTGTTCCGAACATCAAGGTAGTGGGAAGAATTCCGCTCTTGACTGAGGGTGGAGGGAAGGCAGAGGCTGGTCCCCAGACCCAGGCCCCCCTGGTTGCAGGGGGAGAAGCTGGTCTCCCTGTTCCATCACAGGTGTGACAAAGACACTTCAGGTGGGCCTGGGTGGCCCTGAGTGCACTGGCTGACCATGCATGGGCCTGAGGTTTTTGTGTGTTTGACTTTCATAGACAAGATCTTCCGTGTGTTACGTGTGGATGCTCCTGACTGCCTTCCAAAGGCGGAGTCAGACTCTGAACCAGACAAGCTCCTGCTTCCATCTGATGCAGGCAGGACTCTCCTGTTTAAAAGGAAATACCTTTCGTTATTGTTGGGCTTGATAATGACCATAATTAAGTTATAGGGAGAGAATTTTAATAGAATCTGCTTATAACTTCTGAAACCTGAATTTTGTGTGCTAATCCTACCAGATTGTTACCATCAGATTCATTAAGGTGCTGTTTATGAGGAGAACGGGCTGGTGAATTGTGCTTATGATTACATATGCAAATAAGTAAATACGATACATTAATATTTTATTAGCACAATCATAAATGGTGATAATATAATAATAAAATTTACTGGATGTTGCTGGTTTAGTCATTCCTGTTTTGGGGGAACTCGACTTAAATGTTTCTGCTTGGAAAGACGTTCGCACATTTTATTCTTAACGTTTTACTCCTTTTCAAAACCTAGCTCATTTGTCACTTAGTTTCACAGGAGTGATTCCACACTTCTCTACAAGAAAATAGTGTTCATAACACTTGTCACACCTCACTCTTTCTTCTAGATATTTCTGTGTTGCTTTACTTTCCCCGCTGTATCATAAACTTAGTGGAGAGTTCCTGTTATATACAGCTTTACGTGTTCTGATACAGCTTAACAATACTCAATGTTTTTATTTAAAAGAAGGCATGATTTCACGATGAGAGTCTCCCATTTGTTGTGTGATCATGGCCATTTCTTATCCTCTTTGCCTGTTTCCTCACATGTAAAACGATGATGACTACAATCTCATGTATTTAAGAGTAAATGAGATCGTGTCTATAAAGTGCTCAGCACAAGGCCTGGCATGCTGAGTTCTCAGTAAATGTCAGCTCTTTATTTTATCATTATTAACATGGAATATAGTTTTCAGTAAGTACCTTGAAGCAAAGCGGTTTCTTTGTGACCAAGGGCAGAGTGGTAAATGAAGGGTAGATGTGAGCAATGGTATTTCATAAAAGCAAAGGAACAGCAATAAAGCTAGAGTGGTTTCAACTGGTAAAATGATGCTCAAGTTCCAGATGCAGTAACGGGCAGGTTTCCAGAAGGGCCTGATGTACTCTCAAGCAGGCATTTAGCACATAGAAATGCAACTCAACTCCTCATAACTTTGGTCTACAGCCAAGAAATTGTGGCCATTATCAAGTGAGTGCATATTGTGCTGGTCTCCCTCATGCAGGTGGTACTTAGGGTAGCTTGCTCTTTTAAAAGGATTCTCTAAGGGAGGTGAAGTTCAGGCCTTGTTCCTTTCTGCAGAGACCTGCACCATCGTTCCCCTACTCGGAGGTCAGCAGCCGAGCTAGGTTTGGCCAGTATCTATGCACAGTGATGTTGAGGCAGTTTCTTTCGCTAGGGATTCTTTTTTCAAAGTGAGAGCTGAATCCAGCATTTCTCCCCAGCATGTTGCTCCAACTTCTCCAGTTTTGCCAAAGCTACTCTGTATCCCTTTGCTCTGGTATCATGGAATTTCACTCATCTTCCCAGGTAAGCACATGCATTCACCTCCTCCAGGAGGCATTTCCTGGTTCCCCAGGAAGAGTTCACCATCTCTCTCCACCCCTCCCTGCCTCTGGGCAACCGAGGATGGCTCTTAATTGTATCATTGCCGTGACCGTATTATAGGGCAAGTGTGTATTTAAAGGCTTGTTTCTATTGGTTGACCAGAAGCCACTCAAGGTATGGCTCAGTTTTTCATAACTCTTATGTCTCGATGTTTTAACAGGAAGGTTTGGGGACAGTGGGATGGGCAGCTATGAGGCCTCCTTTGAGCCTTCCTGGGGGGTAATTAATGCCTGTCACTCTTAGGACTAGAGTTTGACTCCACTGGCCCATGGATCAGCCCCAGCCCCAAGAAGTCTGGCGGGATTGGAGAATAGTGAGAGAGGCGGATGGGAGATGAGGTTGGACAGTGATGGAGGGGCCAGTTCGCACAGGGCTTTGTGGGCTGGGGACAGGCAATTGGATTTTTAGTCCAAAGGCAACACGACGCCATTGCAAGGCTTTAAGTAGGATAGTGACACAATCCAGTGCACAGATCCCATCACCTGCTCCTCTTTCTTTCTTTCTTTCTTTCTTTTTTTTTTTTTTCCATACTGGGCTGGGAATACACTGCCAGCTCCTGCAGTGTCTCGTCTTGTTGCAAGGAGGTTCTTCACTGTTTGCTTTTGAACGGCCTCAAAGCCATGGACATGCTGAGAGGAAAGATGGGAGCTTTGAGCACAGGGAGGTAGCAGCATTCTTGAAATAGTCTGGCTGCCCTTCCCCTCCCAGCAGCCTCTGGCTTCACATTGTGGGTTCTTGTACCACATTACTCTGCAACCTAGTGTTGGAGAGTCTGCTAGTTTTCCATTTGATTTTAAAAATAAGTAAATCATTTGTACAGTCAATATGTGGATATGGTAAAAAAAAAAAAAATGCGAACAATGGAATTTGGGCGCTGTGGCCCCAGGGAGCGGCTGTTGCTTTGAGAGGTTCTTGGTGCACAGCCACATCTGAGGGGACCCACTGCTGTTCTTGTCGTACATATGGCTTTGAAGGTCCAGGAAGCCAACACCAAGGGACATTTTGGAAAGTGATAATGGAAGAGATTTTCCGTCCGAGGCAAAGAAACAGATCAGATACCTGTTCTCCCAGCCCTACCTTAAAAGGCTCTAATTCTACCCTGACAAACATTAAAGAGAGCAAATAAGTGTGTTCACGCTAGTTCAGTGTTCTTTTTTCAAACATGTGGATTTAAGCCAGTTGGGTTTGGAATCCATTTGGTTTGTGTTTTTGCCAAGAGTTTTGTGGGTGTAAAGTTTAAAAATAGCTACGTACACATAGGATGTCTGTGGGGGAACGTGGGTAAATTCTAGGTTGGAAAAAGGTTCTCTAAGCAAGTGCCCTCAATGTTTAGCTCCAAATGTTTGCGAAGACAAGAAATATTTTGGAGATCAGAGTAACAATCGTGTCTCATCTGTGGTCCAAACCAGAGTGCATCTGGCTCCCAATGTGGGTGTGGATAGAGTGACTCAGAAATGTGTAATCTGGGGAATTAAAGACCCAGAAAAAAATAATAAAAATTTAAAAAGAGATGGGGAGGGGGAACAGGGAGAAAAAAATTCCATATGGATAAGCTAGAAAAGTCAGGATTTTCAGTCTGGAAGCATGAAGGCAGATGGGACTAAAACTGAAAAACACAGTAAGTGGCGGAGGTTCAGGTAAATACAGACTTGCTCATAATGGCCTCGTGGGTTTTCCTCCCTGCGCACAGTTTCTCCCTCTCAACCTCCCAGGACATTTGGATTGAGTAGTTATGATGAAGTGAGCAGTCTGATCGGGGTCAGGGGTCTTGACTCGGGAATGTGGAAACGGGGATTTGTCATGAAAGGAGCACCCGCGAGGCCAGCGGCAGACACGTACATCACTCTTGCACGCATTCCTTCCCATCGGATTTATCGCAGTACTGCTTGGACTGAGAACTAGTTTATAATTTGCCTGGTGGATGAACCTTGTATCTAAACAATGACAGGAGTAAATGTCCTGTGATCTGTCCTGAGTCAGGGACAACCTAGTCCTAGCACATGACAGCAGCTCTGGCTTCCTGGAGGCGGTGTCTGCCATGGGCTTGGGGGGATGGTGGGATTTTCCTGGGCAGAGAATTGAAGGAATAACCTGAGCCTTGCCACATGCACATGGGTGGGAAAGCACTGGGTGTGCAGAGTGGGGAGTTAAGAGCCTGTTTGACTGGAGTGTGGACTAGTAAGGGCTAAGACGGAAAGGGGGACATAGTGAAGGCCTTGAGAGTGGTCTGGGGAGAGGGCACTTCTGCTTGGTCAGCAAGAGGAAGTCATGGGACCATTTTGAGCAGGAGGATGTGCAAAACACATTAAAAATTGGCAGCTGTGTGTAGATGGACAGGAATGGACAGATGCTGGGGCCGTGGAGACCAGTTGGGAGTCTGTGGCCGTAGCCTAGGTGAGGAGAACATGGTACCCAACAACACTGGGTAGTAGGCACGACTCTCAGGCAACAAAATCAGGGGTGCACAAATATTTCTTCATTTTCTTTTAAATTAAACTAATTATGACACAAAACCATCATCCTGTGTGTCACTGGAAATTCCACTGAGTTGTAATTGAGGGCTGCCCTCCCCTGAGTAGAAGCATCTCAGAGTCTTGGAGGATTATATGGTAGGTGAAATGGGGAGGGGCCTCTGGTCTCTTGTGTTCCGACTGCCATCCGATCACCCTGGCCACGGTGGCCCATGAAGCAAGCCAGTTTCTGTACCATGAAGACAAATACCCAGAGAGGTGAAGTGAGTATTTGGATGTCCTCACTTTACGGCATCCAGATGAGGAACCCATGTCATAGAAGGTTATGGAACTTGTCCAGAGTTTCACAGCTAGTCAGGAAGGGGCCAGGACTAGAGGACCTGGCTCCAATCCCTCGTCTACACAACTTGTATAGCTAGGATGGGAGGGAAAGGAAGGAACAGAAGCACATTAAGACCTGGAGAGGATGAGTAAGCAGGAGGGAAACAGATTAGAAGTGAAGATTGAGAATACTCAAAGGTGGCGTGTTTTCTTAGTTTTATTATCTTTATTTTTTAATTATAAAATGAATATGTGCTTATCATAGAAAATGTCAAGTGCAAAAAGAAAAATGAAACAAAAAATGTCACCCATGATTGTACCACCCAGAAGCAAGAGCTATTATACTTTGGCACACTTTATTTTTTGTTCTATTTACTAGTTTTATTTTTTTTAGATTCCACATGTAAGTGATACCATACAGTGTTTGCCTTTCTCTGTCTGACTTATCTCACTTAGCATAGTGCCTTCCAAGTCCATCCGTTGCAAATGGCAGAATATTATTCTTTTTTATGGCTGAGTAGTATTCCATTGTGTATATACAACACATCTTTATCCAGTCATCTATTGATGGGCACTTAGGTTGCTTCCATGTCTTGGCTATTGTAAGTAGTGCTGCTATGAACTTTGGGGTGCATGTATCTTTTCAAATTAATGTTTTTATTTTCTTCAGATATATACCCAGGAAAGGAATCCTGGTTCATACAGTAGTTGTATTTTTAGTGTTTTCAGAAACCTCCATACTGTTTTCCACAGTGGCTGCACCAATTTACATTCCCACCAACAGCGTACGAGGGTTCCCATTTCTCTATATCCTTGCCAATATTTTTTGTGGTCTTTTGGATGGTAGCCATTCTGACAGGTGTGAGGTGATAGCTCACTGTGGTTTTTATTTGCATTTCTCTGATGATTAGCGATGTTGAGCATCTTTTCACGTGCCTGTTGACCGTCTGCATTTCCTCTTTGGAAAAACATTTGACACGCTTCTTTACAATCTGTTTTTCTCTGCATTGTTTACATGGTCAAGGACATAATACGTATGTATTTGTATGTATTATGTATGTGTGTATATATGTATTATGTGTGTATATATATGCACATACATACAGGTTGTTCCCCAGTGATTTGCTATTATAAATTGTACTATGACAAACAGATAACATGTGTCTACTTCTGTTTTTTTTTTTTTTAGTTTTGTTTCTTAAAATCTTATTAATTTTGCTGAGTTATTCAGTGTCTTCTTAAATTTCACCTCTGAGCTGAGTGCCCCCCTGACCTACCCTAGACCCAGCTCCGATTCACTCCACTTTGCAAATGAGGAAATGAGGGGTGAGAAATGAAAGCTCTTGCTTAGTGTCATGCAGCAGTAACCCTAGGCAATGACATTCACATCTGGGTAGGTTTAACTCCAAAACCCTGTTTCTTTCTACTAAGCTATCTTGGTGCTTCGCCCTGGATTTTTGAACGTGGGTGATGAGGAGAGAGAAGAAATTGTTAAACAGAACTGAGGGATCCCAGAGGAGAAGGAGCCAGTCCTTTCCCGGGTGTGGGTGGTGGCAGTTTAATGTGGGTTTGCACGTTGATTCGGGGGCTCAGGGAGGGCAGACACGTCCACCGAGGGGTAGCAGCAGGCAGCTGGATTCAGGTCCGGCTCGCAGGAAGGAGAGTGACCGAGTGCATGAGGGAGGCGGACTCAGCGTGCGGGGGAAAGGAGGGCCAGGGCACACCCACCGAAAGCTCTAGGGCACATCTAATCTGGGGGCCAAGGCCAGGTTAGACCCAGAGTTCCCGGGGATGGTCACATGTGGTTGGGTCATGATTCTGAGCCCGCTCCCAGGCACCTGGGCAGGGCTGGGAGCTCTGACACTGACCACAGGAGCAAAGGGCTCACTGCGGGTCTGCAGAGGCAGCTTGGCTGATGAACACAGGCCCAGACCACCAGTGAGCTTCATGGCCAAGGAATCTCAGCTGCTGGTCTGGGTGATTTACTTGCATTGGGCACAGGAGGCTCATTCTGGAGGAAGTGGGATGTAACTCTGGGTATGGCAATGGGACGAGTCGTCTCCTGCTGCATATACCCGTCTCCTTTGCCATGCCAGGTTGCATTTTCTGTCTTCAGGCCACTTCCAAGGGCAGAGGACTAGCAGTAGGTCCATTCTACTCTTCTCTCTTCTGGCTTCTGACCTCACTGGAATCAGACACATCTTAGGCAGTCAGGAGGGAGCTGAGGGGATTCGGGGCAGTTCTGGCCCTGGTTGCATAGGGGGCTAAGTTGTCCTGTGAGAGCAGTGCAAACAAAGATAGTTTAGGGGGCATTTGGGAAGTTGTAAGAGGTCTGGACAATTGAAGCCTTAAGAGTTGAATGAAAGTTGGCCGAGTGGCTGTGGATGGATGGAGCAGAGTGTGGTCTGGCAGTGACGGGGTAGAAACAGAGCATAAGTGCAGGATGGCCTGGGGCCCAGCAGATGAGGCAACAGGACAGGGGGAGATGGGCAAATGCTATGGGGTCAGGGCCAGCTGTGGGCTCCAGGTGGGCTGGCAGGGCTGGGGAGGAGGGGAGAGTGGAGGGTGGGGAGATGGCAGCTTAGGCTTCCTAGGTTTGAGGGATGGATGTGGATAGTGAGGGGAGGAGTGTTGAGGGAAGGGAGATCAGAGCTGGGGATTGGGGAGAAGGGGCGGTGGTGAGTGATAACAAGTACTGAGGTCTGGTTTTGCTGGAAGTGGCTTGAAGTGGGAAAAGAGGAAAGCTAGGGAGGTGGAGGGTGTGACGATGGACAAATGATTTCCCATTGGGTGGAGTTATGTCCAGATAGACGGCTGAGAGGTGATGGTGGAACTGCTGATTGTAAAGACTATGTTGAAGCCAAACCTGGTCTGTCCTCCCTGGCACCAGGGAGTCTGTGAAGGAGACTGGTGCCTGCTGGGCAGAGCACGTGGCCATTCTGTAGCCTAAGGGAAGGAAAAGAACATCAGCCTTGATGAAACACCCTCTATGCTGCTGGCAGTATAGGGACTTCTGCACACATGGCATAGAGTAAATCTCGTAATGACCCTCCAAGGTAGGTATTGTTGTCCAGTTTACAGATGATGAAATTGAGGCTCAGAGAAGTGAAATAACTTGCCTAAGTTCACACAGTGAGTGATAGAGTCAGAACTGGAAGCCAGATCTATTTGGTGCCAAAATCAGACTCCGTATGTAATTGTAGCACAGGTCAACTCCGTTAGATCCATCAGGAGGATCAGAAAATCTACAGGGAAGAGGTTACTAGTAATGGTGGGGACAGGAGTTAGTTCCATGAGGATGAGATGCTGATTCAGTCCCAGGTCCCCAGAACCCAGCCCGCTGCCTGACACATAATGAATGTGTTTCAGTAAATACCTGTTGAATGAATGAGCTCATCCACTCAGATCAATGAAGAAGGAGGTTCAGGGAACTGAAGTCCTATCAGTCTTTAGGAATCCTAGTGGACGGTGGGCTGAGGGGGTTTATAACTTGTCTATGTGGGCTTCAGAGTACAGAACCACTTTTAACCAGGGGATGTTAGAGAGTCGGAGTTGACTTTGGAACTGCAGAACGTGGACAAGGACACAGGGGGCTCCAGGAGATGTGGGCTCTCTGTCCACAAAGGCTAGAGCCCTGAGTTGGAGCCTCCAGTCTCCCAGGAGGATGTCAGCCTTGCCCCTTGCCCTCTGCTTTCCAAACTCCACAGATTTGGCCTCAAGAGACTGGAGGAAGCCAGCCTCCAGGCTTTCTTCCCAAGGCCAAATTTCCCTCTTCCCCCGTGTGGCTGGAGATGCCCAGGGAGGCTCATCCAGGGCACGTGGCTGCATCCACTCCTCCAGGTCTTGTAAATTCTATCCTTCAACCAAGAAAGCTACCAACTTGGACCAAATTAGTAACCCTTAGTAACAGAAAAAAAAATCCCTTATAAAAACCCTCTTCTGAGAAAGTGATTTATCTATGCTAAGAAAAACTTGGTTTCCTATTGAGGAACAGCATTGAGGCAACTGAAATTACAATGAAATAAGACAATGCACTAAATTCTCCGGTCATACACGAGGATCACTAAGCTGCTCATGTTTCCCTTTTTGCTTTGGCTTCTAGGAAATTCACCTGCAGCAGTTACATTTTTCTTTACAGTTGTCGTATTCCTAGGCTTTTTTCTTAGCCCTGATTTTCAGTTTCTGTTTGCATTGTTTTGTGTCACTGTAAATTCAGTTGCTTCAATACCTTGTAGAAATAAAATAATTAAATGCAGAATAATAAATGGAAGTGAAGTGCCTCCTGTGTCCATCAGGGCGGAGTCTCCTTCAGTAAGGGCAGTTGCTGGCCCTGCTGGGCACTGCCGGTGGCCACCAGGTGGCACCAGAGCTTCCCCCAGAGCCGTCCTTAGCCAGGTGATCTGGCCTGAAAGTGGTTTTGTCTAACTGGCCTTTTCTTGGGCTGTGTTACACGTGTTTGGAGTTGCTCCTGTCCAAAACGCTCTGAGTTTAGTTCTAGGGACCAGGCAAATCTGATGTAAGGGAGCCTGGCTGGCTTCTTTCAGGTGCTCAACTTAAAGATCAATGTCGCAAATAAGGTGGGGCAGCTCCGAACCAGACCAGGCCGACTGGGGGTGTGCCTCCCCCAGGGGAGCAACTCCCTTTCCCACGCCATCCGGGGCTGTGGGAGGTGGGGCCCTCATCACAAATGGAGAATTTAGGGGGTGTATTTCAGGCACGCAGGGAAGGGGCCTTTTCAGCTTTCCCAAGTGTTCTGGTGACTTCTGTCTGAAATGAACACCCTGCTCCTAATATTGGGCACATAACTGGACAACAGTCATCACACCTGTAAAATAGAAACTGAGGGCTGAGCAGACCCAAGTGTGCTGACGTTACCATTAACGTGTGTCTCCGCTACTCGGAAATTATGTCCCCTAAAACCATTTGGTGTCTAGGCCTCTATGCCCAAGACTAGAAAAAAGCCTTCAGGAGTAGTAGTTGGAAGAACATAACCTATAAAAATCTTTATACTCAGGTTTTGATCCTCCAAATCCATGTGTTAAAGTAATCATGACAACGTTGTTTCCTTTGAGAATCTGTTTTTATTCATGTTGATTTCTCGTGTTACTTTCTCAAGCCTCTAAGGGGATCTGATTAATTGTATTTCCAGGGAATTAAAGAGAAATCATGAAGGGGCATGTGTGTCCAGACCAGGAACATGGCGCAGTGTGGCCCTGGGCAGCGAAGGGGAAGGTGGCCGCCCAGCTATTCCCACTGCTCTTTTAAGTTCAGACTTGGGCTCACTGGCCAGAATTGGTCATTGATACCATTCTGCGGGTTTGTGAGACAGAAGCTCTTAACAGTCAGGTTTTTAAGAGCAAATCATTCTAGGAATTCTATGAGTGTACTCAGGTGCCTCTTACATGATGGACTGGAGAATTCATTTATCTATAGAAAGCCCAGTAGGGGGAAAGGAAGTACCTGTGTTTATCCTGATTTATGTGGGGTTGAAGAGATCAGCCTTGGGCTCAAGGGTCTTCCCAGTGCATATGAACATTTGGTCCCACCCAGAAGGCCCTAGACGGTGCAGCCCAGCGGGCTTCCATGTGACTTCTTCCCTGTCCTTGGGTCTCAGGGCACAAGCAGCACCCAGTGCTACAACCCACTTTGTACAACCAGACATCAGCCGCCCCCTCCACCATCGCTAAAGTCTCTTCAGTGGTTCACCACCCTCCCCCATGGCAGACGCAGCTGGGGTGACCCAAGATCACTTCTGTAGGGCTCGACAGGTCAGTTAGGGACCTCTGAGAAACATCTGGTCTTTAAAGCAGATACTAGATGGTGTGTAGGGTGGGCCACGGTGGGGCCGTGAGCAGTAATTTGGGGAGTCCTACTTGGAAAAGAGTCAAATAAGGGATAGGCTCTGAGCTAGACCAGGGTACTTACGAACACAGCCCCCAGGGCAATGCTGGGGGAAATGCAAGGTAAGGAGAAAAGACATTTTGTCCATTCGGTGACAAACTAGGGCTAAAATCTAGATGTCCTCCATCACAGAGCTGAATCCAGGAGAAAAATAATTTATGAGACGACTTTGGTTTTTTTATTGAACAAATTTATTGAGCACCTACAGTTTGCCAGTGTCTATCAAATGATAATAATCCAAGGGAGTCAGGATCTGCCAGTGGGTGTCGGGAGCTCTCCTGGATGAGGACGATGCTAGCAGTAGGTCAGAAAAGAGCTATGCCCTGTCTGTAGTGTCTCTGTGACTCCTCTATGGACTGACTGCCGCCTCAGACCACAGCACGGAGGGGAGCGCCTGAACGGGGTCTGTAGTGGGCTTCCCTCTCCTCCTCCCCTTGTGTTATAGGGACATCTTGCATTTTCTGCTTTGGAAAGGGGTCACTCAGTTTGGTAGGATAGACTGCTGGATGCGGGGTGAGGGTGGGGGGCTGGGCTGTTCAGTGAGAAAAGGTGGACCAGAGCGCATCAGAGTTGGGCTCTGAAGCATCCGTAGGGGGTGCGTGTGAATGTACTGAACTAACAAGGGTCCTGATGAAGGGTGAAGACGGGAGGAGCCATCCACTTGGCTGTTGGTCCTCGCAGTGACTTGTGCTACTCCTGAGCTTGCCTCTGCTCCTTGGGGGCTGTGCAAACATCTCTGATTAGCATGTTGCTCTGCGTTATCAGATACTGGCTGTGAGTCACATTTCCGAGCAGAGGGTGGCCAGCCAGTGGCTTTCTAGGAACCATCTCTGCAGAAAGAAGCCCCACACTGCCCTGAGCGCTGTGGTTCTGTCGTCACCAGTGTGGCCCCAGGAGCACATTTTCGAGGTCTCGGGCACCACAGCAGCAGAGGGCTGCAGACCTCCATCCTTTACCGTTGACTGTGGCTGAGATCTCAGATCAATCCCAGTCGAGCATGAGGTTAACAAACTAGGACTCTTGGGCCAAATCTCACCATACACCTGTTTTTGTATATTAAATTTTCTTGAAAGTCAGCCACTCCCATTCATTTACATATCATCTGTGACTGCTTTCACGCTGTAATTGACAAAGCTGGGTGGTTGGGACAGAGACCATACAGATGGCAAAGTCAAAAATATTTACTCTCTAGCCCTTTAAAAATAAAGTTTGCTCATTCCTGGTCTAGAATTATAAAAGACTGAAGTCAGAGCAGAATATTGTCATTCGGAGTCCTAGAAAATCCAGAATGTTTGGAGTAGGCTGTAAAGTCCTCATTACAGGGACGTCAAAGACTTGAGGCTTCACCTCAAGTTTGATGACTGGTCATGGCTGCCTGGAGGGTTCTGTTGGAGAATTCTGAAGCTGGGTCAGGGCTGGTGTGGGCACTTCCAGGGCGGTGTAAACTGGGCCATGAGTAATTCAGGCAAGGAGCACCAGAGTGGGAAGTGAGCGAGGCGAGTCCACGCTCTTCCTCCCCAAAGGTGTTCAGCAACCAGGGACAGCTCGATGCTGTCCCCAGTGCCAGCACTTGGCACTGCTGAGGTTGGAATTGTAAACATACCCTTACTGGAGTGGGAGAGAGGTGAGATTTAGGTACTGTACATGCTGCAACAGAAGCAGGCAGGAAAAGCCAAGGTCAGGCTGGAGTCCAGCTTTAGTGAAGGTGCCTATCTGCTCAGGCAGCACTGCTGGTTCAGGACAGCGTTTCGTGTAAAGCTCCCCGTTTGGAGAAGAGGGGGTCATTTATCAATCGGTGCAATCAAATTGCCGGTTAAAACTGCTAGGAGTTATTTAAAAATGAAAAAGGATGTGTGACAATGCGTGTTTCCTGGAGAAAGCAGTATAAAATGTGGCTCCAGTCACTTATATAGATATATATGTACAGCCCTTAGGATTGTGGTTTTAAAAATGGAAGCATCTTAAGAATACTATGTCTAATATCCTACTAGTCTGTAACTCCAATGAACGATTCTTCCTTAGCGATCCAAAGAAATCAGGCAGTGGAGTCTTCTGTTGACCTCCACTTGTTACAGTGAATGCATTGTTGAAAGGTGCTGGCAAATCTAGTTTTTGAAACTCAAATCATATTTTAAATGCACCAAGAGTCTGTTACTCGGGCTAAATCTTTACCAAGCACATTAGCCACTTTTGCATAAATCCAGATCCGACGTCATGTGGCATCAAAGTGAGGTATGACTGTAGTCTGGTATGTTTACTGTTTTATCAAGCTGACTCCTTTTACTGTAACAGTCCCTGGACATTTTCAGGGCCACTGCTCCCTGGTCAGATGGACACATACGGACACTCCAGTAAGGTGGGCATGAAGTTACTGTGCACTAATCTCATACAAGTCAGTCACTTGGTATCTTTCTCACGTCAACATTTTGACTTTGTTTATCCTTCACAGCATGAAAAATTGCCAAATCAGCTCCAGCTGACTAGGTTTTCTTTTCATTTCAAACAATTATATGAAGCATTTAAATAAGTGTGCTAAACCCGATCCCAAATGGAATTGAGTATTCAGAAAATATATTTTATGACTTATGTTTGTGGAGAATTTATTTGCATAAAAATCCCAGTAGTTTTCCACCAAGTCCCGAGAAGTGTACCACCTCTCAAGTAGGGACAGATGGTGTTAAATGTGCTAACGACCCTGTGAAACAATTAGATTCTGGAGGGACCTGGGAAAGCGGGGCTGAGAATACGGGCGGCGCTTAGACCCCGGAGGATCAGGGGGACCTGAGGCTGTGGGTCTGAGCCAAGGGTAGAGAGTGTTCAGATGTAGAATTCCTCTGCGTCATTGTCCCTGGGGCGGCCCGGTGCTGGAGGTGGCGGGGCGCCTCTGAGAGTCTGCTGGGCGTCAGGAGTATCATGAGGGCGCTCCGGGGGTGACTCTGTGGGCGAGGAGGCGTCAGAAGTGGGGGGAGCGGCCGAGGAGCTGGAAGGCCCTTTGGTGAGGAAAGGGAGGGCAGCCCAGGAGGTGTCTGTGGCCACCCCGCCCCCAGTGGGCAGGGGTCCCTCTCTGGAACCCCTGTGCTCTGACCAGAGGCTGTTGCATCTTTCCGGGGGGAGCGGGGTTTCTGCGGGGCTGCAGAACCTGCTGGGTGCTGAGTAGGCAGAGACTACAGACAGGTCGGAGGAGGAGAGCCGCAGCCCGGTGTCCACGTCCGTCTCCTGGGCCCCCTCTAAGTCATCGATGGGGTGGCCGTACCTCCGCTCCGCTGCCCTCTGCCCCGGGCTGCCTGGCTTTGAAAACCACTGTGGTTGCGCAGATGAGGCCGGGGAGGGGTCTCCTGTGGGCAAACAGAACAAGGACTTGCTTCTCTGGAAAGACCAGGGGAGGCTGGGAGGGCTGCTGGCTCGTCTGGCAAATTCCTGCGTGTGCCCAGTGGGCAGGCTGGTCTCGTGGAGCCCCAGGTGTGAGGTGTCTGGCAGGGGCTGCGGGTTGCTGCCAGGGGTCTGGCTCGGGGCCGTGGCGCTTGGGGACAGCGTGGAACCAGGTTTCTGCTCTGAGGCGTGGTGAGCTCTGCTGGGTTTAGGACACTTTCTGTGCATCCGCTGTGCCTGCCGGAGTAAGGGGGCATGTCACATTAGCAGGACTGGGGGTCACCCAGGGACGGAGATTCACAGTTAAACACAGCATGAAATACTTTCTGATGATTGGAAACTCTCAGCAATGGCGCAATGAAGCATTACCAGAAAGTTCATTCTCCAGACTCTAAAGCAAAGAGAGAGAGAGCAGAGCTTGGGGGAATACGGATCAGACTTCTCAGTCTGAGGAGACATCCCAGAACCCAGGAGGAGAGGCAGCCCCTTGTCACCACAGGGAACAATACTTCTCCCAGGACACATGCAAGGACGCTCAACAGATTAGCCACAAGCACGAGGGCCTGGCTTAGCAGGATGGGGGATGTAAGAATTACCATTATGTGCAAAACGGATGCTTGAAGGGTTTGATTGCCTCCAACCAGAGCCCCACGGTTTGGAAATGCTGTTGGACGGGAGGATGGAAGGATCAGGGCGGGGCAGGCACAGACAATCTCAGACCAACCCGGGACTTTATTCCAGTGCACGAGAGATCATCAGGACACATCCCAGGGCTGGCCTGTGATTCAGGGCAGTAAATCTTCAATGAGTGAGGGACTCTCAGGAGATTAGCATTTATTTACTTGCAATTAGGAACCACCGACTCCTCTATTCTGGCTTTCAGAAACTTTCTGGGAAAGGGGGCAGCTGGCTACAGACTAACCCCACAGGTGCTGCACAGGGCTTGGACAAGCGGTTTCACCCTTAACACCTCATCCCTGTCCTCCTAGTCTCCCCGACCCTCCATGCAGCTCCCCCGGAATCTGTTTCTGCTGCACAGACTGGGGTCCTCTCTTCCAATGTACATTCCCAATGCAGATTCTCCCCCTGGTCTGGCTCACTGAGCCTGCAGGCCAACTTGACTATGCAAAGTTTCAGCTAAACCATGAATTTGGAGACAGTGGGTCTGGCTGTATTTCCTGTCAGATCACCTGATTTATGAATCCCTGAAATAAGGAAAGAGTTCTGAGTGCAATTTACTATAAGGGACGCTTCCTGGCTCCCAGCAGACTATGACACACTGGCCCTTCCCTCGATAGCAAACGCCCTGCCTCCCTGTTAAACAGGAGCCTGGTTTCCCCACAGCCACTTGGGAAGTTTTGTTCAACGTCATACACACTTGTTTGTACCTATTACAGGCAAAAGGAGGGGAAACTACAGGGAAGGCTGTCTTCAACCACCTGAAACTTTTATTTCATGGATAGGAGACAAAAGGAGTCAGACAAGAGGGTGACAATAGGTACGACAGTGGGACTGGGAGGGAGAGACCACGCTACCCCGCTCACATGGGAGCAGAGGAGTCTTCAGTGGTGGTGGCCCCACAGGTGAGACTTGGGGATGATCAGCTGCTGTCCTAGTGGATGAGGTGGAGAGGGGGCCGTGTTGGAGAGAGAGGCCAAGACAGAAACTGACAGGTAAGCAAGGGACTTGTGGGGGCGAGGGACAAGCAGTTTGGCTTGATTAGAGTCTACGTGCAGGAAGAGCAGTGCTGGGAAGTCAGGTGGGGAACGGAGTCTAGTGTTGGTTGAGGAGGCCCCAGCACCTGGTAAGATACCCACATACTTATCCTTCTGCTGCGGTCATATTTGGTCTTAATTACGTTTTTTCCCATATGACAATTCCTTTCATTGATTTCTTTTTTAATTAATTTACTTTGGGGGGAGTGTAATTAGGTTTATTTTCAATGGAGGTACTAGGGCTTGACCCCAGGACCTCGTGCATGCTAAGCATGCACTCTGCCAATTGAGCTATACCCTCCCCTTCATTGATTTCTAAGCTCTTTCTTTGTCTAATTCCAGATATCTCTTAATCCTATGAACAGACTAATTGACTCATTTTTTTAGTTGACATTAACTGTGGGTCTTTTATGGAGAGCTCCTCAACTGGTGTGTTTTCTTAATTTCTCTTTCTGATAATTTGCTATTAGTGTATAGAAATACAACAGATTTTAATATATTTCTGTATCCTGCAACTTTACTGGATTTATTGGTTCAAACAGTTTCCTAGCACAGGCTTTTGGATTTTCTTTATATAATATTAATTTCATCTGCAAACAGTGACGGTTTTCCTTTCTTTCTGATTTTAATGGCTTTTATATCTTTTTATGGCCTAATTGCCCTGGTTAGGATTTGCAATACTATGTTGAATAAAAATGGTGAGTTAGAATCCTTATCTTGCTTCTGATCATAGAGGTAAAGCTTTCAGCTTTCCACCACTGAGTATGATGTTAGCTGTGGGCTTATTATATATGGCCTTTATTATGAAAGCTTTTTTCATAAATGAATGTTGAATTTTGTCAAATGCATTTTCTCCGTCTATTGAAATAATTGTATTTTTATCTTTCATTTTGATAACACGTGTATCACATTGATGGAAGATGTTGAACCTTGCATCCCTGGAATAAATCCCATTTGAACATGGTGTACCATCTCTTTAATGTATTTTTGAGTCAGTTTGCTAACATTTTGTTGAGGACTTTTGCATCTATGTTCATCAGGGATACTGACCTGTAATTTTCTTTTCTTGTGCTGTCCTTGTCTGGATTTGGTATCAGGGTAATGCTGGCCTTGTGAAAAGACTTTGGAAGTGTTCCCTCCTCTTCTACTTTTTGGAAGAGTTTGAGAAAGCTCGGCATTAATTTTTTTCTGTAAATATTTGGTAAAATCCACTAGTGAAGCCATCTAGTCCTGGACTTGTTTGTTGGGAGGCTCCTGATTGCTAATTCAGCCTCCTTACTAGTATTTGATCTGTTCGGGTTTTCTATTTGTTGATAATTCAGTCTTGGTAGGGTGTATGTTCCTAGGAATTTATCCATTTCCTTTAGGTTGTCCAATTTGTTGGCATTTAATAGTTCAGTTGTCTTTTATGATCCTTTGTATTTTTGTGTTATCCATTTTAACCTTTCCTCTTTCATTTCTGATTTTGAGTCCCCTCTTTTTCTTGGTGAGTCTAGCTAAAGGTTTGTCAATTTTATTATCTTTTCAAAGAACCAGCTCTTAGAGTCTAAAAAGACAAGATTGATAAAACTATTTCATTTATTTCTACTGTGATTTTTGTTATTGCCTCCCTTCTACTAAATTTGAGCTTCTTTGTTCTATTTTTAGGTACTTGTGGTATAAAGAAAGGTTGTTAATTTGAGAGCTTTTTTGTTTCTCTATGTAGGCATTTATCGCTATGAACTCCCCTCTTAGAACTACTTTTGCTATATCCCATAAGTCTGGTATGTTGTATTTCCATTTTTATTTATCACAAGGTATTTTTTTCTCTTTTGATTTCTTCTTTGACCCATTGGTTGTTCAGTAGCATGTTTAATCTTCACATGTGAATTTTCTAGTTTTCTTCTTGCAATTATAGTTTCATACCATTGTGGCAAGAAAAGATGCTTGATATATTTTCAGCTGTCTTAAATTTATTAAGACTTGTTTTGTGGCCTAATGTATGGTCTATCATGGAGAAGGTTCCATGTGTCCTTGAGAAGAACGTGTATTCTGTTGCTTTTGAATGGAATCTGCATAATCTGTTAAGTCCTCTGGGCTAATGTGTCATTTAAGGCCAGTGTTTCCTGATTTTCTGTCTGGATGACCTATCCATTGGTGAGTGTGGAGTATTAAAGTCTCCTGTTAATACTGTATTGTTGTCTATTTCTCTTTATGTTTGTTAATATTTGCTTTATATATTTAGGCATTTCTATGCTGGGGACATGGCTATTTTCAAATGTTATATCCTCTTGTTGGATTCATCCCTTTATCATTACAAAATGACCTTGTCCCTTATTATAGTCTTTTTCTTAAAGTTAATTTTGTCTGATATAAATATACCCACCCCAGCTTTCTTTTGGTTTTTATTTGCTTGGAATGTCTTTTTCCATCCCTTCACTTTTAGTCTCTGTGTGTCCTTACATCTGACTTGACTGTCTTGTAGGCAGCATATGGATGCATCCTTTTTTTTTTTTTTAAATGCATTCAGCCACTCTGTCTTTTGCTTGGAGCATTCAGTCCATTTACATTTAAAGTGATTATTAATAGGTATGTAATTATTGTCATTTTGTTAATTATTTTCAGGCTGTTTTGTAATTCCTTTGTTCCTTCTTTTTTTTGTTCTCTTTCTTTGTAATTTGAACAGTCTGTTTTAACCTGATAACAACTCAAGTGTGAGAAAGCACTCTAAAGCTCTACGTTTTTCACATTTTGATGCCACAGTTTACACCTTTAATCTATGTAACCATTAATAAATTATTGTAATTAGTTATTTTACTACATTGTCTTTTAACCTTAATGCTAGTTTATAAGTGATTAACCCATCACATTTAAAACATTAGATTATATTGAATTTTACTATAAATTTACCTTTACCAATGAGATTCATACTTTCATGTTTTTGTTATTAATTAGCATCCTTTTGTTTCAGCTTAAAGTACCCTTAATATTTCTTGTAAGGTTGTTCTAGGGGTACTGAACTCCTTTAGTAATATAGATATATATTATATATATATCTATATTATATATAGATATAAAATATATTTCTACTGAAGTATAGTCAGTTTATAGTCAGTTGTGTGAGTAGTATTCCATTGTATAAATATACCACAGCTTCTTTATCCAGTTATCTGTTGATGGACATTTAGGTTGTTTCCATGTCTTGGCTATTGTAAATAGTGCTGCTATGCACATTGGGGTGCATATGTCTTTTTGAATTAAGGTTCCCTCTGGATATATGCCCAGGAGTGGGATTCCTGGGTCATAATTTAAGTCTATTTTTAGTCTTTTGAGGAATCTCCATGCTGTTTTCCACAGTGGCTGCACCAAACTACATTGCCAACAGTGGAGGAGGGTTCCCTTTTCTCCACAGCCTCTCCAGCATTTTTCATTTGTGGACTTTTTGAATGATGGCCATTCTGACTGGTGTGAGGTGATACCTCATTGTAGTTTTGATTTGCGTTTCTCTGATAATTAGCAATATTGAGCATTTGTTCATGTGCCTGTTGGCCATTTGTATGTCTTCATTGGAGAGTTGCTTCTTTAGGTCTGCCCATTTTTGGATTGGGTTTGTTTTGTTGTTGTTGTTAAGTTGTATGAGCTGTTTATATACTCTGGAAATTAAGCCCTTGTCAGTCTCATCTTTTGCAAAGATTTTCTCCCATTCTGTAGGCTGTCATTTTGTTTTGCTTATGGTTTCCTTTGCTGTACAAAAGCTTCTAAGTTTAATTAGGTCCCATTTGTTTATTTTTGCTTTTATTTATATTTCTTGGGTAGACTGCCCTAGGAGAATGCTGCTGAGGTTTATGTCAAATAATGTTTTGCCTATGTTTTCTTCTAAGAGTTTTATAGTGTCTTGTCTTATGTTTAAGTCTTTAAGCCATTTTGAGTTGATTTTTGTGTATGGTATGAGGAATATTCTAACTTCATTGATATACCTGCAGCTGTCCAGTTTTCCCAACAGCATTTGCTGAAGAGACTGTCTTTACTCCATTGTATATTCTTGCCTCCTTTTTGAACATTAGTTGACCAAAAGTTTGTGGGTTTATTTCTGAGCTCTCTATTCTGTTCCATTGATCCATGTCTGTTTTCATCCCAGGGACACAAGGATGGTTCAACATATGCAAATCAATCAATGTGATATACCACATCCACAAAAGAACAAAAACCACATGATCATCTCAATAGATGCAGAAAAAGCATTTGATAAAATTCAACACCTATTTATGATTTAAAAAAAAAAACTCTTACCAAAGTGGGTACAGAGGGAACATATCTCAACGTAATAAAAGCTATTTGTGACAAACCTACAGCCAACATAATATTCAACAGTGAAAAGCTGAAAGCCTTCCCACTAAAATCTGGAACAAGACAAGGATGCCCACTCTCACCACTTCTATTCAATGTAGTATTGGAAGTCCTAGGCATAGCAATCAGGTAAAAGAAATGGATCCAAAATGGAAGAGAAGTAAAATTGTCATTATGTGTGGATGACATGATAACTATACACAGAAAACCCTAAAGGCTCCACACAAAAATTACTAGAGCTAATAAAAGAATTCAGCAAGGTAGTAGGATACAAGATTAAGATACAGAAATCACTGGCATTTACACTAACAATGAAATATCAGAAAAGTAAAGTAAAGAAACCATCCCTTTTAAAATTGCATTCAGGAAAAATAAAATGCTTAGGAATAAATCTGACCAAGGAAGTCAAAGACTTATGTGGAGAACTACAAAACATTGACTAAGGAAATTAAAAATGACTTAAAGAAACGGAGAGATATCCAATGTTCTTGGATTAGAAGAATTAATATTATGAAAATGGCCATACTATACCCAAAGCAATCTACAGGTTTAATGTGATCCCTATCAAATTACCCATGACATTTTTCATAGAACTAGAACAAATAATCCTAAAATTTATATGGAATCACAAAAGACCCAGAATTCCCAAAGCATTACTGAAGAAAAAGAAAGAGGCTGGAGGAATAACCCTCCCAGACTTCAGACAATACTACAGAGCTGCAGTAATCAAAACAGCATGTTATCTGTACAAAAACAGACATATGGATCCTTTAGCTTTTGATAATCTGGAAGACCCATTATCTCTCCTTCAGTTATTTTTTTCTTCCAGTTTTATAGAGAAATAATTGAAATACATTATTGTATATGTCTAAGGTATATAGCAAAATGATTTGATTTATATATATCAATTCAGCTCTGAAGGACAGCTTTGCTGGGTAGACTATTCTTGTTTTGCAGTTTTTTTTTCTTTCAGCACTTTGTATCTATTTTGCTACTTCCTTCTGACCTGTAAAGTTTCTGCTGAAAAAATCTGCTGACAGTTTTACAAGGATTCCATTGTATGAGTTTTCCTCTTGTTGGTTTTAAGATTCTCGCCTTGTATTTAAGTTTTGACACTTTAACTATATGTAATATGTCTTAGTGAGGGTCTCTTTGGGTTCTTCTTCTTTGGAATTCTCTGGGATTCCTAGATCTAGATGTCTGTTTTCTTCCCCAGGATAAGAATATTTTCAGCCATTATTTCTTCAAATGAGTTTTCTGCCCCTTCCTCTCTTCTCCTTCTGGGTCCCTTATAATGCAAATGCTGGTCAGCTTGATGGTGTCCCATAAATCCCTTAAGCTACCTTCACTCTTTCATTGTTTCTTCTCCAATTTGATGAGTTCCAGTGATTTGTTTACTAATCCTTTTTCTGCTTCATCTAGTCTGTTGTTAAAACTCAAGTGTATTTTTCAGATCAGTTATTTCATTCCTCAGCTCTGTGACTTCCATTTGGTACTTACATGTTCTACATTTTGGAGTTCTCACTTTGTTCATTCAGTGTTCCCCTGAGCTCATGAACATCTTTATGACAATTATTTTGGACTCTTTATCAGGTAAGTCACTTACCTTTGTTTCATTAAGGTCTTTTTCTTAGATTTTATCTTGTTATTCCATTTGGAACATGTTCTTCTGTTCCTTCATTTTCTTTGGCTTTCTATGTTTGTGTCTATGCATCAGAGAAAACAGCTACGTTTCCCAGTCTGAAGTACTGGCCTCATGCAGTACATACAATTATTGTTCACCCCTGCCCTAGTTAGTTGTCTCTCAAATCTTTGTGTTTAAGAAGTCTGCTTTATTCTTAGTGGCTCCACGTACAGAAGGTGTTCCTAGACCTGTCAGTGTCCCAGAGGGGAGACCGAGACTGGGGCTCACTGGCAGCCAGAACCTCAGGCAGCAGCTGTTAAAGTATGCAAGATAGACCTCTTTTAGGGGAGTACTGGGAGATGGGTGTTTCTGTGCCAGGCCTTGGGTGTTAGCCAGTTAAGAACTGTTTTTTTGTTTGCTACTGTCCTGGTGAGCCTATGAACACAAGCCTCACTGGCCACCAGAGCCACGCTATCAAAGGCAGTGTCCTCAGGGTGGCAGCCACAAACGTCAGGGCAACAAGTATTTACACAAGCTCCTTTCTGGCGAAACTGGCAACTTGGGGGCAGGGAGAGGGAAAGTGTGAAGATGGAGAGCAAGACGACGACACTTGTTAGCTTCCCTGGTCTCTGGAGAGGACTGTCCTCCCTAATATGTATGTTAGCTGTGGCCTGTGGAGCAGGCTTCTAACCATGAACAGGCTTCTTGTATAGAAAGACTAGAGGCTTCAGTCTGTTGCCTCTCTGCTGGGCCCTGGGCTTAGACAGTTAGGAAGCCTTTTCTATTTGTTACAATCCTGTGGGGCCTGTGAATGTAAGCCCTCCTGTCCACCAGAGCCTGGTGACCAAGCGGTGTCCCCTGGGTGGCAGCTGCTAAAAGCAGGGCATGAAATGAGCAGACAGGGTTCTTTCTGGGAGCTAACAGTGACCTGGAGCAGGGAGAGTACGAAGATGGCACTGGCTTGGCTTTGTTTTGGAGACTATTTTGGTAGGTCCCTGGTTATATGGTAAGTTAGATGTCTGCCCCTCAGCTGCCTGGTTGTTGGCTGCCTCTGCTCTGGGCCCTGGGGTGAGTGATTCTGTGTAAACCCTTTAAGAACTGTTTCCCAGATCACTGTAGCCCTCTCGGGCTTGTCCATGAGACAAGCCCTGATGGCTTTCAAAGCTAGATGTTCTCAAAGGTAGAGGTACCTGTCTCTCAGGCGCAGGCCTTAAAAGTTGGGATTCAAACCCTTTGCTCCAAAGGGAGAGGCTTGGAGTTGAGAGTCCTCCAGACTGTGGGGCACTGTGTGAGGTTCATGGTGACATTGTCTCAGCCTCTCCTACCCACCTTGGAGAAGTTGCTCAGCTAGTTTTTGGGTTTCCTTCAGAAGAAACTGTTCCATATGTAGCTTTAGATTTGGTGTCCATGGGAGGAGGTGAGTTCAGAATCCTCCTGTGTCACCATCTTGAAGCAGAACCCTGGGTTGTCTTTTTTGAATGGTTAGTAGAAAGAGAGGAGGACTTACAGGAAAAAGGCAAGATCACTCTAAAAGTAAACAAAGCTTGTGCACATTTTGTCAAATCAGTGACATTTCTAGGTAGGAAGTTTGAAAAGTCTGAAAGGGATTCTGGCCATACAGGATGGTGGTTTAAGCTGGACAGTCATTTGTCCATTCTTTTCCTCTTTGCTGTCATGGAAGTATAAGATTTTCTGAAGAATCATCAGAGCAACATACTAATTCCATTCCTCATAGAATGAAAGACAGGGTAATACAGAATATAAGTAAAGTCCTTCTCCAGAATTGGCAAAATGGTAGCAAAGTGATAACAGTCCACCTGGACTGGCTTTCCACCAATAGTTACACACCATACACACCTCTCTGAGTAATCTTTCTAAATACAAACCTGACTATGTTCCTTGGCAGAAGACTCACTAGCAAGCTTTACAAGACCTTGGCTACTCCTTCAAGCTTTGTGTCTTTCTGGAATTGTACCCTGGATGCTCCAGCCACTTGGAACTACCATGCTTCCCAACAAACCAGGTTGGCTTATATCTCTATGGCCTCATGCTGTTCCCAACAACTGTCTGCCTAGAGAATACCTGCCCAGCTTCAGAGACCAAGCGTGAGGTGATGCTGTGAGGTCTCATTTGACCACATCCCCTCCTTTGTGAACAAAATGCACTCCTTTCTCTTGGGCATATAACTAGGAGTCAAATTGCTGGGGCACACGGTGAGAAACTTTTAGTTTCAGTAGGTACTTCCAAACTGATTGTATCAATGTATAATTCTACAAGGAATTTCTCCCAGGAATGTATAGTATTTTAGTTGTTTCACATCCTTGCCAATATTTAGTTGTAATAGTATTTCATCATGCTATTAATTGGCATTTGCCATATGACTAACAATATTACCTTTTATGTTTTTGGCCATTTGACCATCTCTTTAATGAAGTACCTACTCTTTGTATGTATTCTGGATTCAATTCGTTTCTTGGATAGTCTGTGGCTTATACCAGTAAGAGAGTAAATTGATCTTTTGATGAGCAGAAGGAGCAGAAGTTTTTCATTCTTTGTAACAATTTTTAATATTTCTTTCTTTCTATTATTTTTCTTTTAAGACTGGTACTCACTGTGCTGTGTTTTAAGAAATATTTGCTACTTCATCTAGCAGCCATTCTGAACCAGAAGGTGGAGGACAGAATGAAAATAAACTCAGATCCCTGAGGACTGTAGGCTAACATGTACAGAAGACAGAGGTAAGTATCTGTCTTTATTAAGACACTATTTTTTTAAGCCTCTGTTGTACCTGAGCTGACAAATCACAACAAACAAGAGACATTCTGCAGAAATGTACATTTATGTACTTAAAGCAATCAGGTTTATATATGGCATTTAGGAGCTGGGTTGATTGACCTCAAGCACATATACTTATGTAAGTAAACAAATATTCATATTTGCATAATAGGCACTCAATAACTTTCTTCTAAAAAAGTACAAACACATATGAGATAAAATATATATCTTCTAAAATTGCTTATGATCAAGGGAATTTTAAGGTACTTATATATGTATATACACATATATAAGTCTATATATATACATAATAAATCATAAGTACCAGTAGCTATTTGGTTTTGATGGGAAAAAATGATGAGGGGACTTTCGTATTATGGGAAAGCAGTAGCAATATCTAATGATAAAGAGAAAATTTTCAAGTCAACACATATCTGAGGGGGTGCCTCAGGGAGCAGCCTTGTTTAATAGCAGTAGGAATCTTGGGGAGATGTGGCAAGCAGCACAGAAGATGCTAAAAAAAAAAAAAGGACTGTGAACATCCAGAACTGTTAGGACACAGCCAGGCTCCTGAGCTGATACATATTAAAAAACTATTTGAGGAACAGTGGAGAAAAACCAAGGTCATAAATCTGAGAATTAGGAGCTGAAACTGACAGATTAAATGACAGAATCTGTGAAACTGAAAAATACCATTCATGAAACTAACACTAAATTGTGTATCATGCCCAAATGCAAAGTTTTCTCTTTGTGTAAGTTCTGAATTTCCCTCGAATATTTATTTTTCAGTATGATCTAAGAATTACCCTGCCATTGGCTGTAAAACACAGGGGTAGATTGAATTTTTATATCAACAAAGGAGCATCAGAATTTGATTAAGTATCAGTGATTTAAGAAATCTCAAAAGAGAAATATTCCTTGGCCACAGTTTAATGAGCAGATCTTAGAAGTAGCTGATTGAAATGATTAGTAACAACTTAAGCAAGAATCTCATTGAAGCTCAGTAATATTTGCATTATAGGAGTCCCAGAAAGAGGACAGAGAGAAAGGACCTGAGAAAAGTTTTGGAGAGATAATAACTGAAAACTTCCCCAACTCGGGAAAGGAAACAGTCACCTATGCCCAGGAAGTACAGAGAGTTCCACACAGAATCAACTCAGAGGAACACACCGAAGTACATAGTCATCAAATTGACAAAAATTAAGGATAAAGAGAAAATATTAAAATTAACAAGAGAAAAGCAAATAACATACAAGGGAACTCCCATAAGGTTATCAGCTGATTTGATACAGAAACTCTTCAGGCCAGAAGGGAGTGGCGCGATATATTTAAAGTGATGAAAAGGAAGAATTTACAACCAAGAATACTCTATCAGCAAGGTTCTCATTCAGATTTGATGGAGAAATCAAAAGCTTCACAGATAAAAGCTAAAAGAATTCAGCAACACCAAACCAGCTTTACAACAAATGTTAAAGGACCTTCTCTAGTTATCAAACCATAAGGAAACAGAAGAAAGAGGAAAAAAGAAAAAAGACCTACAAAAGACTGCTTTGGCTGTTCGGGGTCTTCTGTGGTTCCTTATAAATTTTGGCATTGTTTGTTCTAGTTCTGTGAGGAATGTGGCGAGGGGTTGCATTGGATCTGTGGATTGCTTTGGTAGTGTGGCCATTTTGATTGTGTGCTCTTGGATTGGAAGAATCAACACTATGTTTTTCTGTTTCTTTGTGTCGTTTCTGTTTTCAGAGTACAGGTAACCACCTTGGTTAGGTTTATTTCTAGGTATTGTTTTTAATGCAATGGAAATGTTTATGCCAGTGATAAAATTCTGGTTTTTGAAGTGGGAAAAAAAGTGAATGAAGGGCTGCAAATGGCAAAATATCCTTCTTTCTTATGGGTGAGTTGTATTCCATTACACATACATGCTGCATCTTTATCTATTCATCTGTTGGTGTGCTTCTGTGTCTTGGCAATTGTAAATAGTGTTGCTGTTAATAGCAAGGTGTGTGTATCTTTTTGAATTCTTATTTTGTGGTTGGCTCTGCTCCTTTGATAACTAAGTTTAAAAAGCTAAAGCTCTAAACATTCTTAGAAACAATGAACAGTACACATATATAAATTAAAAATAATATGCAGTAAAAAAAAGTTAGTTTCTGGCATATAGTATGGATGGACTTGGAGGGCATTATGCTAAATGAAATATCACTTATATGTGGAATCTAGAAAAATACAACTAACTAATGAATATAACAGAAAAGAAACAGACTCACAGATGAAGAGAAAGAACTAGTGGTTACCAGTGGGGAGAGGGAAGGGGCAAGATGGCGGATTAAGATGTACAAACATGTATTGTACAACATGGGGAATATAGCCAATATTTTATAACTATAAATTGTGAATCATATTGTATACCTGTAACATAGATTGTACATCAACTATACTTCAATTTAAAAAATGATGATACTGTAAAAAAAAAAATCCCATTTTTTAAATTAGAATGAAAGAGTGAAGAAAGCATATATGAATAGTAAGACATGATCAAAAGAAACAGTAGCCTTACTTTGGGAGTCCCAGAAGGAGAACAGAGGGGACAAAGGGACAGAACTCTTATTCAAAGAAATATTGGCTAAAAATTTCTCAAATCTTAGAGAGATGGCCATCCAGGTATAGGAAACTCAAAAGATCCTACCCAAAAAGAGCCTCACTGAGACTATATAATCTAAGTCAGAATCTTGAAAGCAGCAAGAGAAAAAAAAAAAAAAACAAAAAACACCACATACAGGGAATCCTGAGAAGGCTTTATAGTTCTCAGCAGAAACCTTGCAGGCCAGGAGTGCTCAAAGAAACAAATTTATCCAAGAATACTTAACCCAGCAAAGCTGCCCTTCAAAAATAAAGGAGAGATAAAGACTTTCCCAAACAAAAGTTAAGGGAATTTATCACCACTAGACTTGCCTTACAAGAAATGCTAAAGGAAGTTCTTCAAGCTGAAACAAAAGGATGCTAACTATTAACATGAAAACATATTAGAGTATAAAATTTATTGGTAAATACTCTAATACTTCAATGGTGGTGTGTAAATAACTTTGAAATCTAGCAATAGGTTAAATGACAAAAGTGTTAATAACTATAGCTACAATATTGTTAATGAACACTAATAAAAATGTAAATTGGGACACCAACATAAACGGGTGAACTTTCTTATGTAATTGAAGTTATCAGGTTAAAATGGATGGTTATCACTATCTGGTGTATTGTGAAAGCCTCATAGTAACCACAGGGCAAAAACCAGTAATAGATACACAATGATGAAGAGAAAAGAAAGCAAACTACTACTACTACAAAAAAAAAAAAAATCATTAATCACAAAGAAAGACAGCAAGAGGAACAAAGAAATGAAGGAAATACAAAAAAATCAGAAAGCAATTAACAATGGCCATTAGTAAGTCCTTAGCTATCAATAATTAATATAAATGGCCTAAATTATTCAATTAAAAGATAGACTGGCTGAATGGATAAAAAAAATAAGACTCCTCTATATGCTGCCTACAAAGACTCAAGCATTAAGGACATTCACAAACTGTCACGAGAGTCATTATGTAATGATAAAGGGGTCAACTAGAGAGAGATAATTATAAACATACACACATCCAATATTGAAGCACCTAAGAATATTAACCATTAACAGATCTGAAAGGAAAAACAGACAGTAATGCAGTAATAGCAGGGGACTTCAATACACCACTTTAAACAATGGATAGCCCATCCAGACAGAAAATCAATAAAGAAATAATGGATTCAGATGCCACTTTAGGTCCATTTGTTTTAACAGAATATTTCATCCAACAATAGCAGAGCATACATTCTTCTCAAGCACACACAAAACATTCCCCAGAATACATCACACGACAGGTCACACAGCCCCTATCTTAGGAAATTTAAGAAAGTTGAAATCATACCAAGTGTCTTTTCTGGCCACAATGCTTTGAAACTAGAAAACAGTAACAGGAGGAAAGCTGGAAAAATTCATAAATATGTAGGGATTAAATAACATGAAAAACTAATGAATCAAAAAGAAAGCAAAATAAATATGAAAGCACAACATATAATCTAGGGTGCCCAAAAATAAACCCACAAACTTTTGGTCAAAAAAGGAGGCAAGAACATACAATGGAGTAAAGACAGTTTCTTCAACAAATGGTGTTAGGAAAACTGGACAGCTGCATGTAAATCAATGAAGTTAGAACACTCCCTCACACCATACACAAAAAATAAACTCAAAATGCCTTAAACATAAGACACTATAATAAACTTCTTAGAAGAAAACACAGGCAAAACATTATCCAATATAAACCTCAGCAGTGTTCTCTGGGGGCAGTCTACCCAAGCAATAGAAATAAAAGCAAAAATAAACTTAGAAGCTTCTGCACAGCAAAGGAAACCATAAACAAAGCAAAACGACAGCCTACAGAATGGGAGAAAATCTTTGCAAAAGATGAGACTGACATGGGCTTAAATTCCAGAATATATAAACATCTCATCTCATACGACTTAATAAGAAAAAAAAAAAACAACCCGATCCAAAAATGGGCAGAAGACCTAACTAAACAAGCAATTCTCCAATGAAGACTTAAAAATGATCAAGAGGCACATGAAAAAAATGCTCAATATCGCTAATTATCAGAGAAATGCAAATCAAAACTACAAGGAGGTATCACCTCACACCAGTCAGAATGGCCATCATTTGAAAGTCCACAAACGGTAAGCGCTGGAGAGGCTGTGGAGAGAAGGGAACCCTCCTACACTGTTGGTGGGAATGTAGTCTGGTGCAGCCATTATGGAAAATGGTATGGAGATTCCTCAAAAGACTAGGAATAGACTTACCATATGATCCAGCAATCCCACTCCTGGGCATATATCCAGAGGGAACTCTAATGCAAAAAGATACATGCACCCCAATGTTCACAGCAGCACTATATACAATAGCTAAGACATGGAAACAACCTAAATGTCCGTCGACAGATGACTGGATAAAGAAGCTGTGGTATATTTATACAATGGAATACTACTCAGCCATAAAAAACAATAAAACAATGTCATTTGCAGCAACATGGATGGACCTGGAGAATGTTATTCTAAGTGAAGTAAGCCAGAAAGAGAAAGAAAGATACCATATTATATCACTTATATGTAGAACCTAAAAAAAAAGAAACGAACTTATTTACAAAACAGAAACAGACTTACAGACATAGAAAACAAACTTACGGTTACCAGGTGGGGGAAGAGAGTGGGAAGGGATAAATTGGGAGTTTGAAATTTGTAGATATTAACTAAAACATATAAAATAGATAAACAACAAGTTTCTACTGTATAACACAGGGAACTACATTCAATTATCTTGTAGTAACTTATGGTGATAAAAATATCAAAATGAATATATGTATGTTCCTACATGACTGAAGCATTGTGCTGTACACCAGAGACTGACACATTATAACCTGACTATACTTCAGTAAAATATATATTTAAAAAAAAAACCTAGGGGATGCTGCAAAGGCAGTTCTAAGAGGGAAGTTTATAGTGACAAACCTCACTTTACATCTTAATGAACTAGAAAAAGAAATTAAACCCACATTTAGCAGAAGGAAGTAACAAAGATCAGAGCAGTAATAAATGATATAGAGACTGAAAAGATAATAGAAAGATCAGAGGACTCAAAAGTCAGAAATGAAGGAGATATTAAAATGGATATCACAAGCACAAAAAACTACTATGCAAAATTAAGTACCAATAAATTGGACAACCTAGAAGAAATGGACAAATTCCTAGAAACATGCAACCTATCAGGAGTGAATCATGAACAAACTGAAAATCTGAACAAACTGATTACTAATAAGGAGATTGAACTAGTAATCAAAAACTTCCCAACAAACAAAAGTCCAGGACCAGATTCTACCAAACATTTAAGGAAGAATCAATGCCAATCCTTAAACTCTTTCAAAAAAATAGAAAAGGAAGGAACACTTCAAATTCCTTTTATGAAGCCAGCATAACCCTGATATCAAAACTAGACAAGGGCATCAGAAGAAAAGAAAATCACAGGCCAATATCCCTGATGAACATGGAAGAATAATTTCTTAACAAAATATTAGCAAGCTGATTCAAAAATACATGAAAAGTAGCAAACACCACTATCAAGTGGGATTTATTTATTCCAGGGATATAAGAATGATTTTGCAACATTTGCAAATCAATCAGCATGACACACTGTATTAATAAAATGAGGATAAAAATCATATGATCATCTCAATAGATGAATAAAAAGCATTTGATAAAATACAACATCCATTTGTGATAACTCTCAAGGAGGTGGATATAAAGGGCACATACCTCAACACAATAAAGGCTATATCTGATAAGACCCTACTAACATCATACTCAGTGGTGAGAAGCTGAAAGCTTTTAAGATCGTGTGCAAACAAGGATAGCCACTCTTACCCAAAACAGTATTGGAAGTTCTGGCCACAGCAATTAATTAAGCAAGAAACAGAAATAAAAGGCATCCAAATCAAAAAGTTAAACTGTCACTATTTGCTGATGACATATTATAATAATGAAAACCTTAAAGATGCCATTGAAAAACCCTGTTAGAACTAATACATTCAGTAAAGTTGCAGAATACAAAATCAATATACAATAATGAAATATCTATCAGAAGGAGAAATTAAGAAAACAATCCAATTTGTATTTGATTCAAGAAGAATACCTAGGAATAAATTTAACCAAGAAGGTGAAAGATCTGTACACCAAAAACAAGATATTGATGAAAAAAATTAAAGATACAAATAAATGGAGAGATATTCTATATCCTGGATTGGAAGAATATTGTGAAAATGTCCATACTACCCAAAGCAATCTACAGATTCAGTGCAATCCCTATCAAAATTTCAATGACATTTTTCCCAGAAATAGAACAATCTTAAAAATTGTATGGAACCACCAAATATTGTTAATATCCAAAGCAATCTTGAGAAAGGAGAACAAAAAAGAATCATGCCTCCTGATTTCAAACTGTATTACAAAGCTATAGTAAAAAAGTATGCTTTTTTGAAAAACAGACACATAGGCCAGTAGAACAGAATAGAAAGCCCATAATTGACCATATATGTGTTGGTTTATGACAAAGGAGCCAAGTATATACAAAGGGGAAAGTACAGTCTCTTCAGTAAATGGTGTTGAGAAAATTGAACAGTCACATGCAAAAGGATGAAACTGGACTACTATCTTACACACAAAAGGAACTCAAAATGGATTAAAAACCTGAACATAAAACTTGAAACTGTGTAACTCCTAGAAAGAAACATAGGTGATAAGCTTCTTAGGATTTGTCTTGGTGAAGATAATCTGGATTTGACACCAAAAGCAAAAACAACAAAAAGAAGTGAGAATATGTCAAACTAAAATCTTTTGCAAGCAAAGTAAACTATCAACAAAATGAAAATGCAACCTACCAAATGGGAGAAAATATTTGCAAATCATATATCTAACAAAAGGTCAATTACCCAACATATATAAAGAACTCATATAACTCAATAGCAAAAAAAAAAAAATCCTATTAAATAATAAGTAGAGTATCTGAATAGATATTTTTCTAAAGAAGGCATACTGATGGCCAACAAGGACAAAAAAGTTGCTCAACATCACTAATAATTGGGAAATGCAAATTAAACCCACAATGAGATATCGCCTCACACCTGTTAAAATGGCTACTGTCAAACAGACAAGAAGTAACAGTTTTGGGGAAGATACAGAGAAAAGGGAACCCTTGTGCACTGTTGCTGGGAATGTAAATTGGTGCAGCCACTATGGAAAACAGTATGGAGGTTTCTCAAAAAATTAAAAATGGAACTATCATATGATCTAGCAATTTCTTTTGGGTACTCAGCAAATGGAAGTAAAAACTAACTGGAAAAGATATCTTCATGCCCATGTTCACTGCAGCATTGTTTACAATAGCCAAGACATGGAAGGAACCAAAGCGCCCATCAATAGATGAATGGATAAAGATTTGGTATATGTGTACACACACACACACACACACACACACACACACACACACACACACACACACACAAAATGGAGTATTACTCAGCCATAAAAAATAAGGAAATTTTGCCATTTGTGACAACTTGGATGGGACCTTGTGGGCATTATGTTAAGTGAAATAAGCCAGAGAGAGAAAGACATACCATGTGATCTCCCTTATATGTGGAATCTAAAAAACAAACAAATATAAATAAGGGGAAAAAAAAAAAGCAAAACAAGCTCATGGATACAGAGAACAGTGTAGTTGCCAGAGGCAAGTGTGAGGGCATAAGTGAAATGGCTGAAATAGGTCCAAACTTATAAAATTTCAGTTATAACAGAAGTAATCCTGGGGATGTAATGTACAACATGGTGACTATAGTTAATAATATTGTATATATCAGAGTTGCTTAGAGAGGAGGTCTTAAAAATTCTCATCAAAAGAAAAAAAATTTGTAACATGATGAACGTTAACTAGACTCATTATGATCATTTTGCAATATACAAATGTCGAATTATTAGGTTGTATACCTGAAATAATTATCTTATGTCAATCAGACCTCAATTAAAAAAACCCTAAAGATGCCACTAAAAAAACCTGTTAGAACAAGTAAATGAATATAGTAAAGTTTCAGGATACAAAATCAACATACAGAAATCACTTGCTATTCTAGACACTAACAATGAATTCACTGAAAGAGAAATTAAGAAAGCAATTCCATTTACAGCAGCACTATAAACAATAAAATACTTAGGAAAAAATTAACCAAGGAGGTGAAAGATCTGTATACTGAAAACTAACATGTTGATCAAAGAGACTGAAGCAAACACAAATAAATGGAAAGATATTCCATGTTCCTAGATAGGAACACTATTGTAGAAATGTCTAGTACCCAATGTGATCTACAGATCTAATACAATCACAACCAAAATTCCAATGTCGTTTTTCACAGAAATTTAGAAAACTACCCTAAAATATGTTTGGAACCATTAAAGACCCTGAATAGCAAAAGTAATCCTGAGAAAGGACAAAGCTGGAGGCATCACAATACCTCATTTAAACTATATTGAAAGCTATAGTAATCTATATGTTTTTATGGTATGGCACAAAAACATTCCTGTGGAAAAGAATGGAGAGCCCAGAGATAAATCCATGCATATACATTCTACTAGGACTTGACAAAGAAGCCAAGAATACTCAATGGAAAAAGACAGCCTCTCCAATAAATGGCGCTGGAAAAATTGGATATTCACTTGGAAAAGAATGAAACTAGATCCCTATCTTACCCTACTCAAAAAAATTAACTCAAAATGGATTCAAGACTTAAACGTAAACCTGAAACTATTAAACTCCTAGAACAAATGTAAGAAGGAAGCCCTCTGACATAGATCTTTGCAATGATTTTTTGGATATGGCCTCTAAACCATGAACAACAAAATAAAAAACAAGTGGGGTTACTTCAAACTAAAAAGTTTCTGCACAGCAATAGAAACTATCAACAAAAGGAAAAGACAGCCTATAGAATAGGAGAAAATATTTGCAAATCACATATCTGATAAGGGGTTAATAAAAACTAATTACGTACCTAACAGTAAAAACAAAAACCAACCCAAATAATCCAATTAATTGATTTAAAAATGGGCAAAGGACTTGAATAGACATTTTCCCAAAGCAGATACCCAAATGGCCACCAGGTGTATGAGAAGGTGCTCAACACCACTAATCACTGGGAAATGAAAATCAAACCCACAATGGGATATCACCTCCTGCCTGTTACAAAGGCTGTCATCAAAAAGACGAGAGAGAAATGCTGATGAAGATATGAAGAAAAGGGAACCCTTGTGTGCTACTGGTGGGGATATAAATTGATGCAGCCACTATGGAAAACATTTTGTAGGTTACTCAGAAAATTACAGAAAGAACTACCATATGATCTAGCAACTCCACTTCTGGGAACACATTAAAAGGAAAAGAAATCACTATGTCACAATCACTGTGTGGTAGCATTATTTATCACAGCCAAGACACAGGAACACTGTAAGTATCCATTAGGAGATAAAGAAAACGTGGTATATATTGTCAGCCATGAGAACGAAGGAAATCTTCCCATCTTAGACAACATGGATGGACTCTGAAGGCATTATGCTAAGTAAAATAAGTCAGATAGAGAAAGACAAATATCACTTATATGTGGAGTCATACTGAACTTGTAAAAAGTGAGCGCAGCATGGCGGTTACTGGGCGTTGGGAGTAGGGGAATTGGAGAAATGTTAAGGGGACAAACTTGTAACTAGTGGACAAATAAATTCTGAAGATCCAGTGTACATCAAAGTGATTATAGTCAACAATACTGTATTATAAACTTTAAAACTGCAAAGACACTAGATCCTAACTATCCTCTACACACACAAAAATAACTGAGACATGGTAAAGGTTTTAGCTAATGCTACTGCAGTAATCATATTGCCATACGTAAATGTGATCAAAGCGACACATTGTGCACCTGAAACTTACAAAGGTTATATATGAATTATATCTTAGTAAAACATAATTTTTAAAAATCCCATTTTTGCTTTATTTGAGCATTAATCAAGAGAAAGGGTATTTTTGTTTCGAATGATCCAGATAATTGTTTCAGTTCTTCCTTTTAATTTCTGGTACACAGGGGGTATAATGCTGGCCTATGGGACTGAACTTGAATGAATCGCTGTATTGTAGTCAGAGGATTATTCATTTAAGTAAACACACACACACACACTTGGGAACCTGATTGATACCTTAGAGATTTAGTTTAACTCAAGTTTTCTCAATTCAGCACAACTGGCATTTTGGATCAGATAGTTCTTTGCTGTAGGAGGCTGTCCTGCGCATTGTAGGATGTTCAGTACATACCTGCCCTTTGCCCCACAGATGCCAGTAGCATCCCTCTCCTCCCCTCTACACTGAGGCAACCAAAAATGCCTCCAGACATTGCCAAATGTTCCCAGGCATGGGAGGGGTGCAGAAACGCCCCTGGTTGAGAACCACTGCTTTTGTTCTATGGAAACATAATGCCCTTAAATGAACTCTGCATCAAAATTCTATGGGAATGCCTCCTCATTTTTAAAATCAGATTTTAATTTTTTCTAAACTGATATGTAGAACAAGTTTTAAAAACAAGGTACAGTTGACCTTTGAACAACACGGGTTTGAACTGCATGGGTCCACTTATATGTGGATATATTTCCATAGTAAATACTACAGTGCTGCATGGCATAAATACAGAGGAACCATGGATACAGAGGGTCGACTGTAAGTTATACATGGATTAACCACCGTGTTGTTCAAGGGTCAACTGTAGTTCTACAAAGCTTATGATAGTGGGCGGAAAAGTTCTACTCTGACCCCTGAGTCTTATTCCTAGAGCAGTGCTATTCCATAAAACTTCCTGCAATGATTGAAATGTTCTGTATCTGTGCTGTCAGGTATGGAAGCCACTAGCCTGTGAGTTTCCCCCTATCTCCCCCCATCTCCTGCCTGGACAGGTATTAGGAGCCCAGCTGCCTGTGTTCTTGAAGCTGGTCAGGGAGAGTGTTGGGCTGGAGGGACTGCCGTCAAGGATAAAGAATTGCATCTCTTCCTCCTGGGTTCACTCTAGCACCTCCTCGGGTCTTGGTCTGCTGGTCCACCTTCCAGAGAATAAGCTTCAGTCTTCTGATGGATCAAGGAAGAGGTGGCTGATTGGGGGTTCAACTGCTCTGTGTGTGTGTTCCAATAAAAATTTATTTACAAAAACAAGCAGCAGGCCAGATTTGTGGTCTTTGGTTTGCTGATACCTGTCAACTGCTTTTTAACTAACTTTAGATCAGTTTTCCAGTTTTAACCACCCACTCACCTAGGCACAAACACTGTGCATGCACTCTGCCCCACCTCCCTTTAGCTTGGTCATCTCTCCCCTGCCCCGTCCTCAAGGCCCTGACAGCAGCGGGCCTGGGGTCTTGGCCAATCAGTGACTCAGGATGATGAGGATAAGAGGCTATCAATAGGTCCCTAGTTCATGAAGGCAGAAGGGAGTATGGTCTGGGGACCCTCAAATCTTGTAGGAAGCAAAGGGGAGGTGGCCTCCCAAAGATAACATATTGACCTGACATACCCCCAGCCCTCTTATTTGGAGGCGGGGGTGGAAGGAGTTCCAATTCTAGTGAAATGAGTCACTTGGCATGCCTGGTAGAAGGAAATGCCCAGTCTCACAGTTGGAGCTTCTCTGAACTTCAAGTGTAGAGTACTCATCACCTTTGTTTTTCTGCCTGGATTCCAATCACTAATTCCAGGATAATTGCACACCCATCACCACTGTCTGGCATAAAAAATAAAAAATGAATTATCAAAACTCAAAGGCAATGCTATTGCAAGGCTGAGCTAGCTGCCCCTATCAGGTAAGGAACTCCACTTAAAATAAGGCAACACCAATGAGGCATGTCTAGGGAACATCTTTAAAGCCAGTGGACTTGGCCATGGTTACATTACTGCCAGACCACTGGTCCTCTCCCTCGTGGCTGCTCTCAACTTCAGCTCCCAACACCGTCATCAGGGCAGGGAACACACATTCACTGTGCCAGAACAAACACTGGCAAAGAGTTCTCGAGACCAAGGCTGTCATGAAATCATGCCAAGAGAAGAAGTGAGCTCAGAGTTGATTGTATTAGGCAGGCCAACAGTGTGCAATTCTGGCTACATGTGAGAGAGTCACCTAGGAAACTTTAAAAAACACCCCCCTCTAGAGCAACTGAAACAGAGTCTCCAGGGTAGGTCCAAGGCATGCACTGAAAAACATCCCAGGTGACTTTAATGTCCAGCCAGAACTGGGACCACTGTTTTAAGCCAGCGTGCTGATTTTCCCTTCTGCCTAGCTTTATTTCTCTGCTGTCTGGGGCCCGTAACCATTTTTATGGCTACTGAGAGTGATTCTGACTGATTTGATAGTATACATTCTCATGACTATACACTCTTCAAACTTTACAAACCCATTTTCTTACTTTCTGTGAAGTAAACTCTTGCAACCTTCCAGTTCCAAAAATCTGTGCTTCTGAAAACGAAGACCCATAAAATCGTGCCTTGTAGAACTTGCACTAAGAAGGCTGGTGGGAAAGGCAGAGCCGGCCCAGAGGAATATTCTTTTCTCTTTGTCTTGCCCCTCATTGTGTTAATTAGATTAGCACTCACTTTTCTCCCTCGTTTCATGCAATTATTTTGGCTAAAGGACAATGAACTTGTCCTTTCCATTAACCTTCGTCTGGAAAATGATACGGATAATGGAAATTCCGAAGAATGAGTTTCCACGACCGCGTTTCCCTCTCAGTGATTTTTTTAATTTGTTCTTATCAGCAAATCTGTTTTATAACAACCAAACTTGCTTTTTAAGCCTTGAATCCTCATCATTTCCAACCATTGCTGTGCTTCACATAAGCTTCCTCTTGCAGCGTTATCTGTTAATTCACTTAAAACAGAGAACTACTGAATATCTTTGTAACGCTTAGGCCAGAAACACAAGGCTGCCTACATCAGAAGAGATCAACTAACTGCCCCACAGAACAAAGACCCAGGCCGAACAAAAGCTCTGTCTAGCCTTCCCCAGAATACACGGACGTCACTGTCGTTGCAGACTCTAAAGAGCAAAGATGGATCTAATCTTTTCCATAAATCTGCCTCACTGAGAAAAATGTTGCTTGCTGAGATTAGTCTTGTAATAACAATGCCTCTGTTCAGCAAATAGAATTTAGGACAGTGCCTCCAAGGTTCGGGAGTTAACAAGAAGCATGCCAGGGATATGTCAAGAACTCACTACGTCTATTATTCGCAAAGCAGCAGTATTCATTGTGTCCTTAGGAGTTTTCCTGGCCAGAATTATGTGTGGGCTTTCTTGAGTGAAAAACATTAAACCAAAAAAAGAATCTAGTCTTTGAATTGCTCACTATTCAAGACACAGATGCAGAAACAGAAGGATCTAAAGATGGGACAATTTGATAGATGTGCAAAGAATATGTCAGTTAAGTAAGCATGTTCACTGAAGATAAGAGGGGATGCAAGAATCATCCTGTGTTGTAAAGGAGGAGTCATTTCAGGCTCGCTTGTTCAGATAAGGAAACAACCTGACTACAGTCATTGGCCATCTGCCTGAAGAAGCACCAGCCACTCTAACCTGCTGGGATATCAGGGCTGGAGGACGAATATGGGTCTGCGATCACTGCTCAGCTGGGCTCACTCCGGAGATACAGAGGATTGTTAAGAGGATGGGCTAGATCCCCATTTCCAGGTGATCTGGGAGAGCCCTGAGTAAACAGGGCATCTTCCAGAACACCATGAGTGAGAGTGGCCCCCAGAAGCGTCTCACTGGTCCCAAAATTCACCCAGTTCAGTAGCTGGGTCCTTGGACTTTCTTCTGTCTTGGGGACCAGCCCTGGCTGTACCTGAACTAGTTCTGGCTGGTATTAAACTAACGTTAAATGACATGATAGTCACTCAGTTAAAATTCTAGAGTATCAGTGTAGCTTTACTGACCTGCTGCTGTGCACAGAAAAATATCTAAAAGCTACTTTTGGAAAATTAATATCCAACTAATTAAGGTTATCCATTTCAAGCCCCCGATTTTCAAAAACTTAATAATTTGAATTCAACTCCTAAATCTTATTACTTTACTAATAAATCTAGCAAATGTTAATAATTAACATGTATTTTTAAAAGGGCTCTTACAGCTTAATTAACTAATTTCCTTTAATATCTTAAACTATATTTATACATTTAACATATTGATTTTCTTTTTAAGTAGCTCGTAGTATGATTAATAAACAAAACCTTTTAAGTATTTAAATGACTCTTGTAAATCTAATCAATTCAACACAGAAGTGTTGAATATTAAATCCTCTTAAATGTTTCAATGTTACAAACTTACTAAAACTTTACTCTTTTACCCTTCAACTTAAAACTACAAATTTGAATCACATCTAAGTTACAATTCAAATGGAATCACATTATTCTCTTCTTCTAATAGACCGAATTCTCTAAAACAAACAATGCTTAAAATACCAAACATAAACAAATTATTTCTGAACCTAACACAAAAATTTTTAGTATTATAGGCTTTGTTTACTTTGTTATTCCTATATTTAATCCTAATTTTTTTTCTGATTAAGACATAAATATCCACTAAGTAGATAACTACGTCATTCCAAGTAATTTGGCCTTGCTTTTCTAGCTGACTCAGGTCGCTTGTGGATGGCTGTTTTGGCCGGGAAGTGTCCCAACCCAGAGGGACAAGTAGGGTTGATAAAACGGATTTCAGAAGTTAAAGAGGTTATTCACATGGTCCTGGATTTAAGTCAAATCATTATCTTATTTCTCTCTACGAACAGACTTCTGCATCCTCCCCTCCGGTTGTGGCTAACTTCCATCCCTGCTTCATTAGCCCTGCAAGTCTTTGCTTCCCTTAAAAGACATTTACATGTCACCCTATTGAACTTCCATCTCTTAAGGCTTTGCTGCTTCTGCAGGCCTCAGATAACCAGGTGTTCTTGGGTTCAGGGAAGAGAGGGGCCCGTCCAGCCTGGAAATCCCAGCTATTTGAAATGTCCTATGTGATCTGCTGTTAAAGTGACCCCAAAGCAGCTGGGCAACTGAAGAGACAACTATCAACATCATTAGACTAGGGGATCTTAGAATAGAATTTCATGTCCTGGCTTCCAGGGCCCTCCCACATGGCCTCCTCTTGTGACCACTCATTGGCCCTCCCAGGTCCCAGCTGGGCGTGTTCATGTCACATGATCTTGCTCCCACTACTAAGTGATGGAGCCAAGAGTGGACACCGGACCAAAGGGAAACAAGCAAATCACTGGGCTGAACACCTGGATTCTCTCCTGAACACACACATTGGTGGTCACACCAATGGCACAGCAGGAGTCTGCAGTTTTGTCTAACAGAAAAAGTATTAGTTCTGACCATTTCCTCTGGTGAAAAGAGGTTAAAGACCTACTTTTTATAGCACTAGGAGAAGGTTGTAAAATTGTTTTTTTATTCAACAGTGCCCACGCCCTGGAAGCTTCCTCCTTGGTCCTGTTTACTGTTTCTTCAACTGTCCCCATTGACCCTTCCTACAGCCCTTTCAAAAGATGGTGGTCAAAACTGAATTTTGTCCTATGCGACTGAATGCATTACTCTTTTGGTTGTCAGGGACAGCACTCATCTCATACTATTTATAAGGGACATTTAGTATAAGACTACTGAGGAGACACAACTGCAGAAGTGCAGCGAGCCACAGGAACAAGCAGAGCTAAGGAGTTATACACAGTAAGGCACATTCTTCGTTGTCTCTGGCCTTTTCTTGTAGGTCAGGACCACTCCTCTCTCTCATGGCAGGGTGACTTTCTCCACTTGGTGGAAAACACAGCTGCTAACCAATCCCAAGCTTTACATGCTAGAGCTTCAGCCACTTGGAGGGAGACCAACTTTTCTTCCCCAGTCAATACCAGTTCCCTATTGCCATCAATGACATCAGCACACTGATAGGCTAGGTTTGTCAGCTTCAACCAGGAGGCAGGATCGGGTCATTCTAACATGGTACTTCACCTGTATTTGTATGAATAGGGAAGGGGCTCTCAACAAAGGAATACTGGGAGGGGAACACCTCACTTGGCCAAAATGTGGAGATGACCAGTGCTGAACATTATAGAAGGGCATCTTAACACTTACACTTCAGATAATTGCTCTGATGGTTAGACATCAGGCTTTCTCTTAAACAACTAAATTATATTTCTCACTTACATTACTTAAATGTCTTTTGTATCAGAAAAGGAGAACATTAAAGAATCTTATTCATATGAAAGCTAGGTGACAAATAAGACTGCAAAAGCTTATTTCTTGAAAATTTGTAGCAAGTGAACAGGTAGCTAATAGCCTAATGATTTAGGTGTGATTTCAGCTTGCGGTTTTAGGTATTTTCTTTGCTTCTCATTTTCAAGAAGATATCCTTCTCTTCCGATGTCCAAGGGAGAAAAATCTATTTGCAGTTCCTGACAACAACTATTTCAGGTAAGTAATACATTAATTTCAGACTAAAATGACATTCATTTTGGAATCTTCAGAATCATATACATATATTGTTAATTGCATGTGGAACATTCTCAATGACAGATCATACGTTAGGCCACAAAACAAGTCTTAATAATTTTAAGAAGACTGATATATCAACATCTTTTCCAACCACAATGGTATAAAACTAGAAATCAATTACAAGAAGAAAACAGGAAAATTCACAAAATATGTGGAGATTAAACATCATGCTACTGAGCAACCAATGGGTCAAAGAAGAAATCAAAATAAAAATTTGCTTGGGATAAATAAAAATACAACATACCAAAACTTAGGAATATAGCAAAAGCAGTTCTAAGAGGAAAGTTCAAAGTAATAAATGCCTAATCAAGAAACAAGAAAAGTCTCAAATAAACAGCTTCACTTTACACTTCAAGGAAGTAGAAAAACAAGAACAGATGAAACCCAAAGTTAGCAGAAAGAAGGAAATAACAAAGATTAGACCAGAAATAAATGAACCAGAGACTAAAAAAGACAGCAGAAAAGATCAACAAAGTTAAGAGCTGGGTTTTTGAAAGATAAAGAAAATTGACAACCTTTATTTAGACCCACAAAGATAAAAAGACAGTGGACTTAAATAAATAAAAACAAATGGAAGAGGAAAAATTAAAATGGATAACACAAAAATACAGAGGACCATAAAAGACAGCTATAAATAATTAGATGCCAAGAAATTGGACAACCCAGAAGAAATGGATAAATTCCTAGGAATATACAACCTACAAAGATTGAATTATGAAGAAATACAAAATCTCAGACATATTACTAATAAGGAGATTGAATCAGTAATCAAAAACCTCTCAACACAATCCCTATACAAGTTCCAATAGCATTTTTCATAGAAATAGAACAAACACTCCTAAAATTTGTATGGAATCACAGAAGACCCAAATAGCCAAAGCAATCTTGTGATAGAACAAAGCTGGAGGTATCACAACTCCTGATTTAAAACTATATTACAAAGCTACAGTAATCAGAACAGTATGGTATTGCCATAAAAACAGAGACACAGATCAACAGAATGGAAAGCCCAGAAATAAACCCACCCAATTATGGTCAATTTATTTATGACAAAGGAGCCAAGAATATACAATGGGGAAAGGGCAAGCTCTTCAATAAATGGCACTGAAAAAACTGGACAATCACATGCAAAAGAAGAAAACTGAACCACCATCTTACACCATGTACAAAATGAACTCCAAATGGGTTGAAGATTTGAATGTAAGACCTGAAACCATAGAATTCCTAGAAGAAAACATAGGCAGTAGGCTCTCAACATCAGTCTAGGCAATGATTTTTTGGATTTGACACCAAAAGCAAAGGCAACAAAAGCAAAAATAAAGGGGACCACATCAAACCAAAAGCTTTTGCACAGCAAAGGAAATCATCAACAAAATGAAAAGGCAACCTACCAAATGGGAGAACATATTTACAAGTCATGTATCTGATAAGGCATTAATTATCCAAAATATGTAAAGAACTCATATAACTCAACAGCAAAATAACCTAAAATAACAATAAAAATCTGATTAAAAAATGAGCAGAGGATCTAAATAGATATTTTTCCAATAATCATTAGGGAAATGCAAATCAGAACTGCAATGAGGTATCACCTCCCACCTGTAAAAATGGCTTTTATCAAATGGATAAGAAATTACAAGTGTTGGTGAGGATACAAAAAGAAAACCCTTATGCACTATTGATGGGAATGTAAGTTGGTACAACCACTATAGAAAACAGTATGGAGATTCCTCAAAATATAAAAATAGAACTATCATGTGATCCAGAAATTTCTGCTGGGTATTTATCCAAAGGAAATGAAAACATTAAGTCAAAAAGATCCCTGTACTGCTATGCTCACTGCAGCATTACTGTAGCACAATAGCCAAGACATGGAACCAACCTAAATGTCCACTGATAAATGAATGGATGAACTACACACACACACACAAATGGAACGTTCCTGTATAAAGAGGTCTTGCCATTTGCGACATCATGGATGGACCATGACAGCGTTATGCTAAGTGAAATAAGCCAGAGAAAGACCAATACTTTATGATCTCACTTATACATGGAATCTAAAAAAAGTAAAATAAAAGCCCTAACTCATAGATACAGATAACAGATTGGTAGTTGCCAGAGGCAGGGGGGTGGGGGTGGCGGGGAGCAAAGTGGGTGAAGTTGGTCAAAATGTATAAAACCCCAGTTATTAAGTCAGTCAGCCATGGGGATGTAACGTGCTGCATAGTGACTGTAGTTAAATAACTGCATATATGAAAGTTGCTAAGAGAGTAGATCTTAAAAGTTCTCATCACAAGGAAAAATGTAGAAGTATGTATGGGGATGAATATTAGCTAGATTTATTGTGGTGATCATTTTGCAATATAGAAATATCATTATGTTGTACACCTGAAGCTAATATATTTTTTTTTGTCAATTATACCTCAATTAAAAAAACAAGGAAATAAACCAATATCACAGCTTCTGAAGTACAGAACTGAATAAACAAACACCTTAGTGCAGGTTCACGCCTCAGCCAAAAGCACATGAGGGTACCTGCGTTTTTATCACTCTAGATAATTTTGATGCAGTTGGTTCAGAAAATAAGTTCCTATACTCTTGAATAATGCAGAGCTTAGGGGCGCCCACCCTCTACACGGTCAAAAATCCACATCCTCTGTATCTGTGATTCCTCCCTACTGCCTGCCTGTGGTTTCCCTGTATCTGTGGTTCTGCATCCACAGATTCAACCAACCATGGATCGTGCTGTGCTGTAGGATTTACTATTGGAAAAAATCTGCATATAAGTAGACTTGTGCAGTCCTAACCCATGTTGTTCAAGGGTCAACTGTACACTTTTTGTATAATACATATGCAAAAGCAGAAGACTGCATTTGAAAACTAATCTGGTCATTTCTTCCAAAGGGAGTTTACCTCCATGTTTCTAGAAGTTTTGGTCTGTGTTACAGTGAATCTGGGCATGTGTGAAGACCTGTTGCTTGACTAAACTAATAACAGTGTTTTCACAAACAGAATTGCCTTGTATTGCAAGTTCTACAAAGCAGAAAGTCAGGCTGGAACACCTGGAAGCTGTGCAGCCCGGCAAAGCTCCAGCAGCGAGTCCAGCACCAGAGCTGATCAGCCACAGAGCAAAGCCCTCAGCATCCTCTGGCCAGGGAACTTGGGGTGTGGGTGAGTTTGAGTCAATACCACAAAGAGTCTTGCCCGGTTTGGAGCTGGTTTTCTGCTCAGCCCAGGCAAGGGGAATTAATTCATAGCCCAGACTACTTTTGCTGAGCATAGGTCCCAGCCCTGCCCAACCAGAAAGCCTTCCAGAACACCCTGGAAGCTGTTTGGAGTCAACTCTCCTGCTCTATCAGGGAAGGGGAGCTAATTCATAGCTCTGCCCCCTGCTGAGGTCGCTTTGGGCCCTGTCTGACCAAGAAGCCCAGTCTAAGCACCTGGGAAATGGCGTGGATCAGCAGCATGCAAGTAGAGAGCTAGCCAGCAGATCTGCCCATCTGCAGAGACAAGCCAGTGACCCGTCCGGGCAGAGAGCCTGGCGCACAGGTCTGCCTGACTAGCTTCCCGAACAAGAGTCTTACCAGTTTGAGGTGTGCTCTGCATATCCACCCACTCCTGGTCCCTGCCCCCTGAGCAGAGAAGTTAATCTGTAGCCCTGCCCAGGGCTGAATACAGCCTCCAACTCTGCTAACCCCAGGAAACCTACACAGAGCTCCCCAGAATCTCAGTGGCTCACCCGGTGGCCCTGATCACAGCAGCACTTGCATGGAGACCCTGACTAGCACCTCTGCGTCTAAAGGCAGCCACATCGGCTCAGGGACCTCAGTGTGGAAGGCTGATTCGACTCCCAAAGAGCCTCGATGGCCTGGTGACTGTTCTGAAGCCCCCACCAGGCAGGGAAGGTCATTTGTTGCCATACCCAAATCTGCATATGGCTTCCAGCCCAAATGAAGCTGGGAACCTAGCCAGAGCTCCAGGGAATCCATGTAGACCATCTTGCAACTCCCATTACAGCAGCACTGAGTGGAGAACTTGGCCAACGGCCCACCCCATCCGCAGGGCTAGGACACTGGTCCATCAGGCCAGGATGTTGGTATATAGTTCTGCCCAATTTGATCCCCAAACAAGAACCTTGCCAGCCTCGGGGCCTATATGGGGCCCTGCCTGGGAGGGAAGCTAACTCATAGCCCCACCCACTGCAGAATGCTGTCTTCAGCTCATCAGACCAGGGGACCTAACCAGAACCCAGAAGAAGGTGTGTAGCCCATCCCTCAGCCCTGCTTGCAGCTGCACATGAACAGAGAGCACAACATGCGGCTTTCCCCATCTGCAGAGCAAAACTGGTGGCCCCATCTGGCCAGGATACTCAGTGCACAGTCTAGCCAAATTGTTGGGTCCCCAAACAATGAGAAGTGCCTGCAGGCAAGGGCAGGTAAGCTAATTCACAGCCTAGCTTACAGCAGAGTATAGTACCCAGTCCCGATCATCTAGGAAGCCTGACCACAGAACCTAGGCACCTGCAGAGCGCATCTGACAGTCTTTCTTGGGCAGGCAACCAAGCCAATAGTTTCATCCAATGTTCTCAGCCACTGGGAAACCCCCCGCAACCCCCATGACTTCAGAGCCTAGGCAGTGGCCTCATCCCAAAATACACCCTGAAAGCAAGCCCCATCTGTCCAAGTATGTTACCAGCTGATGTGTTCAGAACACCAAGCCAAGTAAACTAACGAAGAATTGCCTCTGCTCAGGTGAGTCCGTAAAGTTCTGGAAAATGAAAACACTCAAATGCACACATACCAATGTAAGGAATCAGGGATCACAAAAAATCATGTAAATACAGCATCCCCAAGAGAAACTAATAAAGCTCTAGTAACTGATCCTAAAGAAGTGGAGACCTATGAGATGTCAGACAAAAATTCAGAATAACCCTCCCAAAGAAGTTTAATGAACTACAGGAACAAATAGATAACTACATAAAATTCGGAAAACAATGCGTGAACAAAACAAGAAGTTCAACCTCTTGTTGAGGTTGTAGAGACATGTAGAGGACATGAAACAAACAGAAATCCTAGAGCTGAAACACAATGACTGAAAAATTCAATAGAGAGCTTCAAAAACAGTCTTGACCATGCAGAGGAAGAAAAAACTCAGTGTATTAGCACACAGTACTTTTGAAATTATCCAGTCAAAGGAGCAAAAATTTAAAAAAATGAAAAATAATGAAGAAAGCCTATGGGACCAGTGGAACACAATCAAAGAAAACAATATCTACATTATGAGAAATCCTAAAGAAGAGAAAGAAAGGGACAGAAAGTATATTTAAATTTTAATGACTGAAAATGTCCCAAACTTGTGGAGAGAAATGGACAGTCAGATCTACGAAGCCCAAAGGACTCCAGGTAGATTGAACCTGAGTAGACTACACTGAGACATATTATAATTAAAATGTCAAAAGTCAAAGACAAAGAATTCCAAAAGCAACAAGAGAGAAGAGACAAGTTACATACAAGGTAACCTCTATAAACTATTGGTAGGTTTCTCAACAGAAATTTTTCAGGCCAGGAAAGAATGGGATGATATTTATGAAATATTGGGGGAAAAAAAAGTCAGCCAAGAATTCTGTACCCCAGCACAGCTTTCATTCAGAATTGAAGTAGAGATAAAGACTTTCTCAAACAAATAAAAGCTTGTATAAGGAAGATCATGTCATTAACCCTGCCTTACAAGAAATGCTAAAGGAAGTTATTTGAGTGAAAGTAAAAGGATGCTATTAACATTATAAAAGCATAAGAAGGTAGTGTGAAATTCACTGATAATGGTGAATATATGGTCAAAATTAGTCTGTAATATGGTAAGGGTGGTATGCAATTCACTTACACCTCTAGTTTAAAAGTTAAAAAACAAACGTAAAAATAACTGTAACCATAATAATCTGTTATGGGACATGCAATATAAAAAATACACAATGTGCAATATCAAAAACCTAAAATGTGAGGGCAGAAGTAACAGTGTTAAGTTTAGGAATGCTATTAAAATTAAACTGTTATCAGTTTAAAATAGGTGTCATATGAAAATGAATATATGTATATTCATGTATGATTGAAGAATTGTGCTGTATACTAGAAATTGACATAACATTATAAACTGACTATACCTCAATAAAAAAATAAAATAAAATAGGGTGTCATAATTCTAAGATGTTTTATGTAAGCTTCACGGTAACCACAAGGGAAAAAGCTGCAGTAATTGCACAAAAGAACATGATAGAGAAGTCAAGGCATACTAACACTAAAAGACATCAAAACACATCAAAACAGCAGAATAAGAAGTGAGGAACAATGGATCTACAAAACAGCCAGAAAACAATGAACAAAATGGCACTATTAAGTCCTTATTAATAATTACTTTAAACATAAATGGATTAAATTATCCAATCAAAAGACAAAGACAAAGACAAAGAATGGCTGAATGGATTTAAAAAAAAGCAAGATCTAATGATATGCTGCCTATAAGAGGCTCACTTTAGTCTTAAAGATGTATATAGACTGAGAGAAAAAGGATGGAGAAGGAGAAAGATATTTCAAGCAAGTAGTAACCAAGAAAAGCAGGGTTAGCAATACTTAGACAAAACAGACTTTAAAAATGATAAGAAGATACAAAGAAGTTCATGATAAATGATAAAGGGGTCAATCCTTCATGAAGATATAACAATTTTAAAATGAGACATTAACTACAATAAATAATAGTGGGGTTTTTAGTAAAATGCTCTCAACACAATTGATTCATCATCCAGACAGAAAATCAATAAGGAAACAGCAAATCTGAACAACACTAGAGACCAAAAAGGCCTAAAAGACATATACAGAGGGAAGTGGGGAGGAGCAAGACAGGGGTAGGGGATTAAGAGGTATAAATTATTAGGTTTAAAATTAGCTACAAGGATATACTGTACAACATGGAGAATATAGCCAATATTTTATAGTAATAAAAAATGAAGTATGACCTTTAAAAATTAACACTATATTATATATTTGTAACTTATATAATATTGTACATCAACCATACTTCAATTTTTAAAAAGGATGACTAAATGGAAGCTAACAAAAAATATATTAACACAGGAGGAAAATTCACTGGAAATTAAAGTAGGTTTTGGGGCCTGGTGTTTAAAGGTTCAGCCAGCCTTACAGAGCTGTCAGATCGCCAGGAGAATAGGATTTGGTCTAGATCGGTGGGATCCTGAACCCCCGCTCTTAACTGCTGGCTCCCAGGAGGCACCTGTGATGGTCACCCTGTTTTCCCGGCCCTGGAGGAAGGTGACCCTCTGTACCCCACTTTGCTGCATCACAGCCTGCACACGTCATACCCCATGGGATGGTCTGGACCAGCTAAGAACGTGGAGCACAGGACTCTTGTTCATCTTTGTTCATCCCCAGTACCATGTCCGGTTGAGAGGATACGTTCAAAGTGTTTATTGGCGCGATCAGCTCCCTAGGGTGCTGGACTGTCTACATCTGATGCAATTTACTGACAGGCACAAGGTGGTTGGCCTGCAAGGGACCAGCCCTACCTGCTGGGAGCCGCTTGCCACATGCAGAAACAGCAGCCCTTTCTTCCACATCCACCCCTAAACCAAAATCCTTGGAAGCACAGCCCTGGACAGACCATACTAAATAAGCTAAGTGGGAGAGGCAGGCCAAGGGGGGAAAGCTGCTCTAAATTTGAGAGCAGAGAACGTGACTTTACATTCCTCATTCTCCTTCCTCTGCCTCAAAGCTCTGATTCCAAGTCCTGCCAAGGCCCATAATCATAGTTCACTTCTTTTTCTTTCCCTAAAAGAAAATTACTCTTCCTTCCAGGCTCAAAAGAGCTATGATGTCACTTACACATTCTGCAGGAATGTCAAACTCAGACGAGGCTCTGGGAAACGATATTCTGGGGTACCTTTCGACACCCCTGGGTAATCCGCACAGATAAAACAGCCCAGTGCAGGTGATGTGGTTCACTGAAAACAGCACATGTCTTCAGAGTCTGGACTGGGAGCCACAAACCCTGGTTGGGTGGGGCGAGCTGGTGTGCCCAATGGGATCCAACTCATTCACACCCCTTCCTGCTTCCATGGGTGGATGCCCTGCCCCTGGGGTCACTGCATCCCTGTCCTGAGAATACCAGAGACCAAGGGGGAGGCAGGACAAGCTGACGTTTCCTGGGGAGTGCTGTGCAGCGGACATCTGGCCTGGGGCTGGGAACAGGATCCAAACAGTTTTAGGAAGTTCTGAGCTCATCTTCCAGACACCTCTTGTGACTTGTACTCTTTTTTTTTCTTTCTTTTCTTTTAATTGAAATATAATTGACATATAATGTTATAATAGTTTCAGGTGCACAACGATGCCTCAATATACGTAGTACATATTGCAAATGATCATTGTGATCCTGACTTGTACTTCTGATGTTCTGTCCTGAGCCTGCTACTAAGTACAGTTATAACACACTTCAAGAAGGGAGCATGTCCCAGGCTGTGCTAACCAAATATGAAGTGACAAGTGGGTGGTCTTGCTTAGAGAATCCCAAACACCCTGAACGTGTAGAGAGCATGCTCGGGCAGTGGCCCCTGGGAGCTGGTTAGAGATGCAGGACCTCAGGCCCCACTCTGGACCTCTTGGATCCAGGTCTCTGGAGGCAGCCTAGGAATCTGTGACTTTCAAGTCTACTGAAGCTTGAGAAGCACTGACAGGAGGAAGGCCCAGGCCCTGCCGTGTTCCTTGGAAAAGACGGGAGCAGCACAGCCAGTGTGGGTCCTGAGTCAGATGCCCTAAGTCTACTCCCAATCCTGCCATTTGCTGTTGGTGACACTGGGTGTGGCAGTTACAGACCTAAATCTCAGGGTCTGCATCTGCAGGGTCAGGGTGCGAGCCGTCCTGGGCTGGCAGAAATGCTGAGAGGGTCAAGTAAGGTACTAGAGTGCACTTAGCCTAAAGCATGGCACCAACTAAGTAAGCAATTAATACTCATTATCACACCATTATTATTTCTTGGGTAAATTCCCTATGTAAGCTCCTCCCCAGGCAAGAGGCTGACCGACCGGACATGGTCTTTCCCCGTTTCTGGCAGCTAAAAAGAGGCACCTAGCCTGGAGGGTGGACAGTGTCATGTGTGTCACTTGGCCTTCCCAGAGATACAGGCTGGGCCCTCCCCTACTGTCCCAGCCTCCCCTGGAGTGGAGGGGCTCCCATCAGCACAGCCACTGTTCCCTCCGGGGCCCCCAGCCTAGCAGGAGGGGCAGAGAGGACACCCACACATCCTCTTTGCCTCCTGCCCTGCATTCTGTGGCTGGACTCCCACTTGCCATCAGCCAGCAGATGCTTGGACCCAACATGATATACCACATCCACAAGAGAAAGGACAAAAAGCACATGATCATCTCAATAGATGCAGAAAAATCATCTGATAAAATTCAACACCCATTTATGATAAAAAAAAAATTCTTACCAAAAGTGGGTATAGAGGGAATATACCTCAACATAATAAAAGCTATTTATAACAAACCCACAGCCAGCATAATACTCAAGGGTGAAAAACTGAAAGCCTTCACACTAAAATTTGGAACAAGACAAAGATGCCCACTCTCACCACTCCTATTCAACATAGTCTTGGAAGTCCTAGCCACAGCAATCAGGCAAGAAAAAGAAATTGGAAGAGAAGAGATAAAATTGTCATTATATGTAGAAGACATGATACTATATATTGAAAACCCTAAAAGCTTCACACAAAAACTACTAGAGCTGATAAAAGAATTCAGCAAGGTAGCAGGATACAACATTAGCATACAGAAATCAGTTGCATTTCTTTACACTAACAATGAAGTAGCAGGAAAAGAAAGTAAAGAAATAATCCCTTTTAAAACCGCATCCAAACAATAAAATACTTAGGAATAAATCTGACCAAAGAGGTGAAAGACTTATATATGGAGAACTACAAAACATTGATTAAGGAAATTACAGATGACTTAAAGAAATGGAAAGATAGCCCATGCTCTTGGATTGGAAGAATCAATATTGTTAAAATGGCCATACTGCCAAAGGCAATCTACAGAGTTAATGCAATCCCTATCAAATTATCCATGACATTTTTCACAGAACTAGAATAAATGATCCTAAAATTTATATGGAATCACAAAAGACCCAGAATTCCCAAAGTGATATTACAGAAAAAGAAAGAAGCTGGAGGAATAACCCTCCCGGACTTCAGACAACACTACAGAGCTACAGTAATCAAAACAGTGCAGTACTGGCATAAAAACAGACATATGGATCAATGGAAAAGAACAGAGAGCCCAGAAATAAACCCACAGTCCTATGGTCAATTAATCTTCGACAAAGGAGGCAAGAATATACAATGGGGAAAAGACAATCTCTTCAGTAAGTGGTGTTGGGAAAACTGGATAGCAGTATGTAAATCAATGACATTAGAACACTCCCTCACACCATACACAAAAATAAACTCAAAATGGCTTAAAGACTTAAACATAAGACATGACAAACCTCTTAGAAGAAAACAGACAAAACATTCTCTGCATAAATCTTAGCAATGTTCTCCTAAGGCAGTCTACCCAGGCAATAGAAATAAAAGCTTTTGCACAGCAAAGGAAACCATAAGCAAAACAAAATGACAACCTATGGAATGGGAGAAAATATTTGCAAATGATAAGATTGACAAAGGTCTAATTTCCAGAATATATAAACAGCTCATACAATTTAATAACAGAAAAACAAATAACTCAATCCAAAAATGGGCAGAAGACCTAAACAAGCAATTCTCCAATGAAGACAAACGGCCAACAGTCACATGAAAAAATGCTCAATATCGCCAATTATCAGAGAAACACAAATCAAAGCTACAATGGGTATCATCTCACACCAGTCAGAATGGCTATCATTCAAAAGTCCACAAATGATAAATGCTGGAGAGGCTGTGGAGAGAAGGAAACCCTCCTACACAGTTGGTGGGAATGTAGTCTGGTGCAGCTGTTACGGAAAACAGTATGGAGATTCCTCAAAAGACTAAAAATAGACTTACCATATGATCCAGCAATCCCACTCCAGGGCATATATCTGGAAGGAACTCTCATGCAAAAAGACACATGCACCCCAATGTCCATAGCAGCACTACATACAATAGCCAAGACATGGAAACAACTTCAATGTCCAATGACAATATCCATGACTGGATAAAGAAGCTGTGGTATATCTATACAATGGAATACTAGTCAGCCATAAAAAAGAATAAAATAATGTCATTTGCAGCAACATGGATGGACCTAGAGAATGTCATCCTAAGTGAAGTAAACCAGAAACAGAAAAATACTATATGATATCACTCATATGTGGAATCTAAAAAAAAGAAAAAAAGGACACTAATGAACTCATCTACAAAACAGAAACAGATTTGCAGACATAGTAAACAATCTTATGGTTGCTGGTGGAAAGGGGGTGGGAAGGGATAAATTTGGGAGAGCCACTTAATACAAAAATAGATTAAAAAATCCAGATTTCTTCTGTATAGCACAGGGAGCTATATTCAGTACCTTGTAATAACCCTTAATGAGTAAGAATATGAAATCAAACCTATGTATGTATATACATACTGGGACATAGTGCTGTACATCAGAAATTGACACACTGTAACTGACTGTACTTCAGTAAAAATACATACATACGTACTACTTAAAACCTTTTGTTTAAGCCAATTTCTCTTTGGCCTTAGGAGGATGCAAAGAACAGCAGGTGACCATCCACCATGGAAGAAGTCTTCCAAAGGCTTAGATGCCATTTTCAATTACCTTGCTACTTCGAAGACATGGTGTGACCTGCTTTCAACATTTCCCAGCCACATTCTCTTTGTGAAATTGCCCTTCAGGTCCTCATCTGTGCTTCTTCTGTCTGTGTCTTTGGGTGGAAACTCAAATTGATTCTTAAAGAGTTGGCCCTGCCCATGGCACTCCCGTGGTAGGCCCCCAAAGGAGGCGATGGCCTACCGTTTGGGCCTGTGTCCTTGTCAGGCTCCTCAGAGCTCCCTGAGGAGATGTCACCATATACCTCAGCTGGGCTGAGTCTCAGGACATAGGGCTTCATCCTGTACTAGCTACGTGTAAGAGGTGTGCTCCAGGAACTCGGCTGGGAATAAGCAAGCCAAGCTTACTGGCAATCATAGTCTACAAAATCTCTGGCTGAGAGAAACAAATTTGGGGAGATAATCTGAAAATGTATCCCTCCCTCTGGGACTAAGTCAAGCCCACGAGAGCTGCAGGCGGGGACCACCTCATTTTGCTGCACTATACTTGGCTGGGCGCCCTGCCCACACTGCAGGCACTGTGTAAGAAAGCCTTGGGAGGCCTCGGTGCAGTTAATCTAGAGGCACACTTGAGGGTGGGCAGCTGACATCACTATGGATGCAAGAAGGTGGGGGCAACACTGCTCCCAGCACTCGGAACCAGGAATAGTTGTGCATCTAAAGCATAGTCTATTTTTCCCTCGTGGACTCTAAATCATATCACGGCTGATTTTCTGTTCTGTTTTTGCTGCTACAGAATTCAAGATCAAATTTGGGGCCTATTTCTGGAAGGATGCCGTCCAACAGAACTTTCTGTGATGATGGAAATTTTCTGTATGTGTGCTGCCCAATATGGTAGCTATCCGCCACATGTGGCTGCTGAGCACTTGGCATGTGTCTAGTGAGACTGGGGAACTGAACTTTTCATTTTAATTAACTTCAACTTTAAATTTAAATGGCCACATGCAGCTACCAATTAAACAGCGCAGCTTGGGACAGCATATAGGAAACGGCATGTATTTTGGATGTGACACTTGGTTTATCTTTCTTTCCTATCATTTTTCCTCTACTTCATGTCCTTTCACTAATTATTTTTATTAATCTTCTAGTATGATCTATATCTTTTTCAGCCAACCTAAGTTTTTTTTTTTTAATGTGAGAATCTACTTATAAATACACAAAATAGATAACAGCCTTATCCCCAACTTCTTTGACTGGGTACATCCTCCCCTCTGTTGTGCAGCAGAGTAATTAATATGTTCATTTAAGGAAAGGGAGTCCCAGGAGCAGGGGAAGAGAGGCCTTCCCTTCTGTTTCTGTCTCTGTTCTGTTTCTTTATCTTGGTGTTGCTTGTGCAAATGTTTAGTTTGTGAAAATTCACTGAGTGTATATGATGCACACTTTTCATCATATAAATCATTTATGTTATTCTTCAATAACAAGTAAAGAGAAACTATTACGTTCAAAGGACAATGTTAGTTTAGTACGGTCTTGGCTCCAGAAAGCGGTAGTTCCCTCTCATCTATCATTAAGGCAAATTCCTAAGATGGATTTTCCAGAGGGATCGGGGCAACTTCTGATGCTGGCAAACCCCTGCCCCCAACGTCCCCGCCACCTTTTCCCCCAGAATCAGGCAATGCCAGGAAAGGAGGAGAGGTAAGTTTCAGGAGGAAGAAGTCTTTCTTTCCATCTTATCAGATCTTAGTTAAAAACTTTTCTTATAAGAGGCTGAGTTATCTCCCAGAAACAGACCTCTCAGCTCTTCTCCTCGAGAGGAAACACATGGGTGGATGAGGTCTCTGAAATATGGGAACGTTAAGTCAATGGGGCAGGATGAGGAAATGAAATGCAACCTACTTTTAAAGAAAGCAACTAGAAACTACCCTACCAAGGTTTTCTTCAATGTCTAACCTCATGCAACTGAACCGAAGCATTTATTTTAAAAAGTACAGTTGAAAATGAAACTTGGCCGACAATACTGCTGAGGAGAATGTGAGTAAAAAGGCGCTCTCTCAGCTGTGTTCCTCCCGCCATGGCCGAAATACCTTCATTTTGCTAAAGACTGAAACACAAATTTTAACTTTTAGAAGTAACTGGGAGAGGTGGGCAGGTGTGCATCTCCTGCTAGAGGAGAAGGCTGCTTTCTGCAGTGAAGCAGTAACAGTAACCTGTTCAAACGGCCATGATCAAGGATTATGAGGGGGACTGTCAGTCCTGTCTGCTCACAGTGATTTAACTCTTAGACGTATTACTATTTTGAACAAAGGCCCAAATTCCTGAGACCCAGGATACAAATCTTCTTTCTTACTCTTTTCACATTGGATGCTCTAACTTCAGAGGCCTGCACCTACATGAATTTTACAGCCATTTAAATGTGTGGCTCTTCTTTGAAGTCGTCTTGCAGTGGTTCCTCTGAGCAGAGTTCAGGCCAAGCTTTCCTCCTTTATTCTTTCATATATGGTATTATAGGGATCAAGAGGAGAAAGTATTCTAAATACTGCAAAAAAGAAGTCCCTCAGAAACAATCACATTCATTTTGGTTTTTTAGTATGAACAAACTTCTTTCACTAATTTTTACATATGCAACTGCATTATGTTTGCATAAAGAATTGGCAGTTTTTAACACAGAGGAAAAATGTTCTCACATTTCAAAAGGGATTATAAAACAAATGCTAGCTAGCATTTAATTCACCGAATAATATATCAGTATTAGTTTCTTATTTGCATAGTTCAAAGGGAAATCTGAAAACTATCTAGTTCCTACAAGTTGTAAATATCTCAAGGTCACCCTTCTGACTTGAGTAATGTGGCCTGCCTATTGTTTTAACCAGTTATCTGACAGGAGCCAAATTCTCACTTCATTTTGCGATATGTGGATTACATAACTGATGTTCAATGCCAAAACCAACAAAAACTAAGAAATGTTACCTGTGATTTAAGTAAATACAATCAGTGCCTTTCAAGACATTGTCCCCTAACTTGCTATCAACTTTCTCTTCTCGGGTGTCCATACGTGAAAACTGAAATGCCAGAGGCAGAGGCATTTCAGAAACACAAAGTCCTGAAACTGATTTACCTGTTAATTCTAGAAATCCTGGGTCTGGAAAGCATTAATCAGGTAGGGCAGGTGTGGGACGTTCTTAAATCTGTATGCTGAATTTTGAATTCTAGAATTGAATTAATGATCCCTAAAGAGTTTTAGACAATCACTGGAAGGATGAGGGGAGAAATGGGTCCAGTAACTGAGCCAAGACTTGAACCATGGAAGCAACAGAACAGTCTACCGCTTCCATTTCCTTATATGTATTCACACACCCCTCTCCAAGCTTCATGAAACCAGAAGCTCCAAAGCCATCACATACTCCTTAAAACGCTTATGAGAAAGTCATTTTCAAGGGATCACTGAATTTTAACAACCTACTGCCCAGCAGCAGAAGGGTGGAAGGGTAGAAAGCGGGGGGGGGGGGCACTTGAGGGAAGAAGAAAACAGGTATCTTCCCTGCTGAATGTCATTATATTACAATTGTCATAGATTTTTTTTCCTGAAATTCCTTTGTGGAATGAAGAATTTGTTAGGAAAGAACTCCCTACTTGTAAGGAAGCAGATTAAAGAGTCTTTAATAACAAATTTCCTGGGATGTCTGCTCACTGAAACCCCCAGGAGCCAGAAGCATTTAGTGGACAAACAGGGGGTGATGAGGCACTAGAGGAACTGGCTGTGGCTGGCCTGTGGCACATGGCCGGGGCAGCAAAGTGAAAATTGTGTAATTAGAGTACAGACAACTTGACTTGGTCTAAGAGCCAGAGGGTCACTGGTCCCTCCTTTTTCTTAACTCATTATTCTGTAACAGGTACTAACTAGAGTTTCTGCCAGAACCAATCCACTTGTTTCCCAATTCTCCCAAGAGGGAGATAGACACAGACACACAGACAGACTTCCCCAAGGTACCTGCAGAAGGATCTTGTTCCCATCGTGGTCCTCCGTCTGCCAGCGGCCCTCACTGATGGGGCTGCAGGGGTTGGGCAAGAGAGGCACCAGCTCGCCGATGTCCTTGACTCGGAACTCCAGCACGGAGGAGTCGGTGGGGACCGGGGCCTGGTCACGGGGCAGTCTTTTCAGAGAGAACTGGATGTCCACATCCAAGTTGGAGAAAACGGGGAAGATGCAGAAGTCCGTTTTCCTCTGGCTAGGACTCCGCCTGAGGATGAGCTCGTAGAACTTGAGGATGTCGGCGTAGTTGTCATGGCGACAGTAGATGGTGAAGCGCACGATCTCCCTGCCGTAGTGCACCGGCCGGATGGCCCACAGCGGCGTCCCGGGCGCCAGCGTGAAGAAGTCCTGGCTGCAGGGCAGGTAGGGCAGGAACCGGCTGGGCACGCGCTCCGTGTGGTGGTGGCGCCAGGGCGGCCGCTGCAGCGTGCGGTGCAGCTGCAGGATCTGCTCCTCGCCGTACTCCTCCTGCAGGAACAGCACCACCGCCAGCGCCGGCTGCGCCGCCTTCGGGGCCTTCCGCCGCCGCCGGGGCGCCCTCCTCTCGGAGACCCTGAACAGCCGCAGGTCCGGGTGGATCCAAGCCAAGACCTTGTCGATGGCCTCCTGCAGGGGCTGCGACTGCCCTGGGTCTGCGATTATGTGGATGCTCACCAGGAAAGGGTCCTGCGCTTCCTCCACGGAGAGCTCGCCTAAGAGCACAAAACAAAACCCAAAGAAACAAATGGTGACTATTTCATTAAGGTGTCCCGTGATGACACGCAAGGCCTGAGCAGGAAGAGAAGCTAAATTCTACCTGAACTGACTCCATGATCCTTAGTTTCCGATTCCAAGTTCACATGCAAATAACACCGCCGCAGCACCTGGCGGCCCCAAATTCAAGCGCTATTACTCACGCTGGCCCCCACGCTGGGGGGTGGTAGGGCAGCCTTGGCCCAGCACTTCAGGTGGAGCGCATATTCCACACACTCTAGCACAAAGTCAAGCCTCCGCGGATTTGGAAGAGATAACAGGGCCATCAGGGAGGGTCCTGTAGCATTACGTGTACACCATTTAGAATTTCCTGCAGTGCCTTTCCCCACAAACGTTCCCTACGCCACTGTACACCTTTGGTTTGCTTATCTCACCGTTTATTCATCAGTTTGTTCATTCATTTAACATTGATGGAATCCTTTCTTCACCACTTACTCTAATTGATACTTTGAGCCCTGGCTAGTGAGGCATCCTGCCAACTGTGTCTCCATGGTGGGGTGGCCGGCTGGTGATCGTCTTGCTGCTAGAGACACAGGGGAGAACAACTTGGGGTGGGGGCCGGGGGACAAGCACAGTGTTGTTGCTGTCAGAGCTTCCTGGGGCTGTGGTTGGGGGTGGGGTGATGCACGGTGTGACCGTCACTGCCTACGTCATGCTGCCTTGGGGGCCTCTTCTTGGACCACGTCCACCCAGAAGCCCACATTCCCTGAATGGGTCAGCTCCCCTCCCTATGTCCTCTGGCAGAACATCAAATTCCAAGTGTGAATTTAACTGTTTACTTCAGCAACCTGTTCCAAGGGGTGGACAGTTTGCCGGCCACACTGGGGCATATTTCTACTACAGAAATATTCAGCATATTTTATCAGAGAACCTGATAAAAGGCTTGCTCTTGTTCATGATGGCTCTTTTTGTATTTATTTAAGTTGTATGACCATCCAAGGGAAATCGAGGAATCTTTAAGTCTACTGTGACTTGGAGGGTGAGATTCATCTAGAAACTAGACCTGTGTCCACACATGTCTCTCACAACATCCACTAGAGTTTTAGGCTTAGGGTGATCATGCCGTCGGTAATGTCTGAGAAGCGGGTGTGCTTTTAGAAACCATCAATCACCCTGATCGGTTTGTGGGATGAAAGGTGATTTTTTTTTTTTTGGTAGGTAAACAAGATATTCCAGGTGGGTTTACAGAGCATTTCATCAGAGGCACCTGCGATAACATGGTCTTAATTTTGCTGAGACAAAACCTGTCTGAATTTTCATCCCACCCTGACTGTTAGATATCTCACTTGGGAACAGGGAGCTCAGTTTGCCATTGCCTTCTTTCTTAGTCACTCATTTGTTCACACACTTCTTGAGCAATCTATGCACCAGGCACCGGGAGACAAGGAAGCTGGCGCCATGACTACCATGGGAGTCTATTTATGTAGGCTCTGGCATGAATAGTGCTCCCTTAGAGCTGTCCAATGCATGACCCCCAGCCACAGGCAGCAGCTCTCTAAAGAACCATAAGTCACAGATGAGAGCTTCATGATTTAGCTGGGAAACACCGACATAAAAGAGGAAAATTCGACCTGATATAAGTCTATAGGAAATATGATAGGGTAGCATCTTAGGTGGAGGCAAGATTCTAAAGTCACCATGACACAAACATTAACTATACACAATGTTACCACTGAAAGTCCCTGGAATTTCCCACATAGGACTACAAGGTCCTGACTTGCAACAAGATAACACAGCCAGGCGGACGTTCCGTTGGTTGAACACCTGATGAAATAACAGGCTTGCTGCATGGCTATGTTATAAAAGAAGAGTCTTGTATCGTTCAACACCAGACCCCCACTCACTAGGCGGTGCCTTTCGTGCTACAAGAGGCTTTTGGGAGCTGGAGTGGCTTCTGGAACCGAAGGATGTCTAAGGTAACAGCAAAGCCAAGTCTTAGTACTCCCACGGTCACAGGGTAGAATGGTGGGTGGAATTATTTAAACTCTCCCCCTCTCTCTGGCTGAGCATATATCCCTGGACGTGTATCAGTTAAATACGAGCATGACGGAATTTCAATTTATTACCACACCACGAAAGAAGGAGCAATGTTTTCTCTAGAGGGCTTCTGAGAAGGCTTTCCAGAAGAAGTTCCAGGTGAGCTGAGTCTTGAAGGGTCAACGACATCTCCCTTACAACAACCTCAGATGTGGGGGTGATCACTGCAGGAAGAGGGAAGACTGTGTCTGAAGGCACAAAACTGTGCGGAAAACAAGCACATTTGGAAGAGGGTGGTGAGTAATTCTGAAAGATGGCAACAGACGCAGTAGGGAGAATGGATGGGAGCCAAGTTGCACAGGGCTTCAGCTCAGCTGGGTAGTGAGAGGGGCAATGGAAAGTTTTAACAAAGGGATGTCAGGATCAGGTCAAGGCGGGGGTTGGATACTGGCAAAGTAAGAAGTTAAAAAATGAGTGGAGTCTAGGTGAGAGGTGGCAGGGCTTGGCAGTGTGGGAGACTGCATCACCAGCCCTGGTTCTTTATTCTACCCCATCTCCTTGCTCTCTGCCCGTGTGGCTTTGTAATTCCTCCTACAATGGCTGAAGTGTGTTTCCCCACCCTTTGACTTTGACTAAACAACAGAAAGACAATGAACATTAGTACCACCATCAGCAGCAGTGCCGTTGAAGCAGAAGCAGTGAGAAAACAAACTGAGTACATTTCCTGCCAGTAAGGAGCTCCAGCAGAAGTAGGAGAAGATACCACAACTAGGACAATGCACAGTTCACTTTTCCATGGTGCCCTGTTCGCCCACCAGTGGAGACATGAGATTTCGCTGAACAGTGATGAATGCTCACTATAAATGGAAAGGAGGAGAAAGGCTTGGGATAATCTGGGGATGAAGAAATGCACTTGAGAAAATTACAGATGATTTCTAGGAGGGGAAAGAGCATTAAGGAATAGAAGTCAGAGCAATCAGGCAGGTCCCTTTAAGCACCTGACCCCACACTCAGGACGAGCACATGACCACGTACATGGTGCCACGTTGTCGCTGACACACAGATGGCACTGAGTGTGGACCAGCACTTTCTCCGCGTTCCACACGCATGAACTCATGTGATCCTCACAACAACCCCAGGAGGGGGAGGGTGCTACTCTTGCCCTCATTTTAGGGAGCAGAACATCAAGGCACAAAGAGGAGAGGTACCCTGCCAGTGGCACAGAGGACATGCGCAAGCACTTGGCTCTGCGGCATCTGAGGTCTGTGTGCACCATCCTCCATGGTTCTGCAGAGAAGGACTAGTTTCACAGCCTGAGGAGCAGCTGTCACTCTCCAGGCACTCCTGGCCATGTAGCTGCTCCTTCTTCTCTCTCTCCTGCTCGCCTGTCTGCTTCTGATTGGCTGGCTTCTCAGCCAGCAGTCCAGAGCTTCATGTCACACACACCCATTTACATCTCGTTCTGCTGGCCCTGGGTCTCTGAGGAAGAATATCTAGAAGCCGCCTCCCTGACCTCCCTGAGGGCACGTGCCCAGGTCTCTGCACTGCCTTCAAGCAGAAGTGAATCAGGCCAGCTCTGCAGGTGCGTGCGACAGTGACAGAAAAGCAAAAGTTGGCATGGGGAAGGCAGGCAGGCGTGAAGAGGCCCCGAGTAAGGCAGCTTCTGAGTCTCAGAGACAGAGCTATCAGGGTGCTCAGCATTGGGGCCGCCTCTGTTCCCTGCACAAAGGTTTCCCAGGGAGGAGTAACAAAGGCCATGTTGAAGCCTGCACAGAGGAGTGAATGTTTACAGCTTTGCAAAAGGCAAGCTGCCCGACTCTGCCTCAGGGCAGGGAGTGGGGCTGAAAGGGATTCGACCTAGCACAGCTGGCCTGGGCAGCTCGGGATGCGGCCCCATCAAGCGATCAAGGAAGATGGAGACCCAACTCCAGAACTCCCTTTGCACTGTGTGAACCAAGGAGATTTAAATCCGGCCCGGAGAAGGGCCGGGGAATGAGCAGCGGCATTAGCCATCGCCAGCACGTGCCCACCGCACGCGACCTTGAAATCAACAGGCTCAAAGGGGCACAACACGGCTCCAAACCATCATTGGCTGCGAGGGTTACACACGCCCCAGAGAAAACCTGCCTCCGTGGAGCTAAGACAGGAAACCAAGTATTTGAGGGGAAGGAGAGAAAATGTGAATAATTAATTGTCATGAAAAGCCTCTCTGCCTCCGTGGAGAAGCGGAGACACTGCGAATGCGGGATGTGTCCCGCCTTTATCGTATCTATTACACGCTTCTCAGGGGCCCTCAGAGAGCACCTGTTCAGTGAGGGCAAGACAGACCGAACCCGGCCAACAGGTGGACGTCCCCAGGGCTGGTGAGAGGATGGAGCCGTTTGCACAAGGTTCACAAAGCTTTCCAACTAGCTTCTGCTTCCCAAGAGGACAAGCAAGAGTCTTCCCTGTGTGATTACGTATAATTAGATCTTCCTGATAATGTGAAACAAAAACAACTCTAAGTGAAGCGCTGCACCAGTGTGGGTCTTCTGTGAGGCAGAAAGCTTACTGTTAACCTGAGCATCTATTCTGTTTTCCCCAATATTTCGCTCTCTTGTATATTACTTTTTTTGGTCTCGTAAGTGTAACAGAAAATAACTTAGATGATAATAATCACGTATCAAGTTCTTATCATTTGTTAGACATTGTCCTAAAAGCTTTGCATATATTATCTCATTTAATCTTTAAAATACCACCATGATAAAGGTGTATCCTCCCCATCTTGCAGGTGAAAGAAACATTAACTAAATAGCCAAAGGCCATTCGGCTGGAGAAAAGCAGGGTCTCTGTGCTTTCTCACCTCTCCAGGCCACCATCCTTATAATCCTGCTCCTACCCTCAGCCTGCCTGGCTGGGCTCTGAAACTGTGGCTTAGCTCCTTCAGGAAACATGGCGGGGTGGGGGGATTCTGCTGTGGATGGACCGACCATTATGCCTGGGCAGTTTCTGGCAGCCCCTGACCTGCACAGATGTCCTAATCTTGAGTCTGGTGGAGGAGGCGGGGGGGTGGGGGGGGACCACAGACAGATGTCCTGATGCTGGTCCTCCCACTCAGCTATCTCAGTACTGCCTGTGCTGGGACCCCCTCACGGCACTCTCTGCACCTGGGGCTTCACATCAGTCTTGCCTGCACTGGCCTCCACTGTCTGGTGCCTGCCAAGCAGACCTCCTTCCAGAACTGGCCAACTGATGTAATCCTACGACACTTACTTCCCAGTAGCAGGTACGTCTAATTGAAGGTCCAGATCTCTCATTCCGAAGGGAATGCCTGGCCAAGTCTCAGGACGTGACAAGCTCAGATACCCCTTTCTAGAATTTCTGGGCAATGACTGATGTCTCTTGTCGTTTTATCCACCAGCCATCACTGACAGTTTGCAATTCAGTGTCAATCACTTAATTTAACCAAGGAAAGTTTATTGAACACCTACTATCTGCCAGGCACTGTAGGATAGAATAGAGAATAAAACAAGTCTCTGCCTTCATAGAACTTACACTCTAGAGGGGAGACAGACAATAAGCAAATATGTAAGATGGAGTCAGGAACCTAACTGCAACAGATCCTTCACTGACCAAACCATGTTCACTGTGGGTATAAGAAGGGGTTTCCAAGGCAGCAGCCGTAACCATTTCCATCACCTGAATAACTGCCGGCGGACCAATCCAGTGCCCTAAGTACCACGGGGCCCCAGACACCCTCAGGAGGCAGCAGAGTCTGGACATGGGCAGCTCCAGCCGCTGCAGGCTGCTTGCTTTAGGGAATCTGGCCCTGGAGCTTAGCTGGAATCTCTCTAACCTCAAATGCAGGAGGCTGAATAAACTTATTTGCATTTCCAAAGTTCCACTCGGTGGCACAGAACAATTCAGGAGCTTAGAGACTTGGTCTGTCAACCAGACACACGTGACCAAGCGCAGAAAACCCCCGTGAGACGGTGGGTCAGGTGTGCAAGACAGACACGCCCAGGGCATAGGTGGACGCCGTGAAGAAAGATTAGGTCGGGAAGCAGGAGGGAAAGAGGCCCCAGGATGACAAGGAACAGGAAGCCCACTGCTTTGTAAAGGACCGCAGAGGGGCCGACCTCCCCCCATTAAGCTGCGTGGTCTTCCTGGGATGCCGGAAATAAAAGCTCCCAGAAAGGCCCTTCCAATTCCTCCCTGGGAGAGTTTATTCATCTGGAATGTAATGAATAACCTGCCGTCAGCTTTTTTTTTTTTAAGTTTTTTTTTTTTTCAATAAAGCCAGTTCCTCGAACTTCTGAACTAATTAAAAAACTGAAACAATCCTCTTTGTCCCTGACAACACTTAAGATCAAATCTCAGACATCCTCAATGCTTAGTAATTTTATGATTTTGACAAGGCCTTTGATTGGCCTGTAACTCTGAGCTGTGAAAGGGGCAAGGCTGGTCCCGTGCCAGCCCCAAACTACAGACAAAATCAGACGCCGGGTTGGGAAGGGTGGGAATCTGGTGGCCGTGAGGTGGCATGTGGAGTGTTTAACAAAGGGGATCCCAAGTGTGCTCGTAATACAGATAAAATGCTTCTCCTCCCTCAGGCTGAACCCACAGAGCTTTCCTGTAACTGAATCGAGGCTGAAGTGGTTAAGCCCAAACATCCATTTTCACTTGACAGAGGACAGCACGGCAGGATCCCTCTCGGGCTCTTGTAAGAAGAATGGCTTTGCTATCACTGTCGTTACTGGACTGCGTTCTCAATTTGCATCATCTGTTGCAGAAGCAATGCCAGGAATCTGGTTGTGATGTGCATTCCTGAGCTCGCTCTAAGACTATTAGGAAAGAATACAAAAAGTAAGGCAGATACTCGAGACACCCTGCATGTTTTTCCACTTGGAGATGTGACAGCTTCTTGATTTCAGTGTATTTCTCAGCTTCATTGTGAAACAAACCTCTGGAAGGGAAGAGGAGGGGGAAGTCAAGGCCAGACACTAACCAGAGAGTAATCACAAAGACATGTTAAATTCAGACCCAGCTTGACACTGATTCTGGAAGAGGACAGGGAAGTTAATAGGGAATTAGTCTGAGAGGGTTTAACTCAGCTAGAAGAACTTAAACATCTCTAGCATAGTTATCTAAGTCCTGAGAACTACAGTGATTTTGCAGGTTGACAAGAAGGGAAGACAGGTCTGGTGCACAGCAACGTCCACTGCTTCATAATGTACCAGACCCTTCGAGTATAAAAGTTACAGGCTTCAAGACAACTGAGGACACGCTAGTATTTTGCGCAGAATCATTCTGCTACTCGGTAATTGCCATTCTTTCTAAACCACATTATAACTTGTCACCTCCATCAGTGGCGCGGTCACCCTGAGAGCACCAGGACTTCAACAAAATTCTGTAGATTTGGAGATGAGGCAGTAGGGTTTGCAAACAATGGGATTAGAATATTCATCTTGTTTTAAGAAGTAAGATACATCAATCAAAACAAAACAGACAAGAGAGGAGGATGTGAACCAAACCTTTCCCAAGGATGCGTTCATCCAGACCTCCCAGGCTTACACTCGAGCTAGCGGGAGGAATCCTCACAAGTACAGTAATTATGATTTATTTTTTAAAAAGGATTTATTCTGGCAGGAATGTTGAGAAATGAGACAAACCGCTATTACAAGTGTTCTAGGGAAAAAAAAACTATGTACGTGCTTATAAAATGGATGCATCGTAGAAAAATCGGGGATAAAATCTGGCATTAGTTTTGCTTGTGATCAAACCAGCAATGTGGGAAATGGAGTGGACTTTTTTTTTTTCTTAAAATTCAGTGAAATATTCAAATACTTAGCCAATTTGAACAGGATACTAATGTATCCTTGTTTCCTTAGAAAACATGCACCTTACAGCCCACTTCAAGAACAAGCTTACTGGGCATGACTAGAAAATTAAAGATGGGTGAGACATTTAGCCCAGCCTCTCATGTTACAGATGAGGTCGGGTGACTTGCCCAAGTCAACCAATTAGTCAATGGCAGGACTAGAAAGAGAACAAGCATCTCCCAGCTCCCAGTTTGGGGCTGTCTCTAATTCTGAAGAATTAGCATTACTCCTGCTAATGGCCCCAAGGATTGCAAAGCAGGAGGAGACAGGGTCCCTTCCAGAGATCAGAACCTGAGGACGCAAGATGATCACACATGAGAAATATAAGAAAAACACATCATTCAGGGGTCAGTCCTGAATGATGTAAGGGGTGAATTTCAGGGACAAGAACCCAAGTCTCCCTCTCTCACAATTTTCTTATTGCCTGTGGCCCTCCACCAGCAGAGTCTGGGCTGTTCATGGCTTCAGGGAAGTTGGGGGCAGATGGACCCATTCATCAAGTTTCTGAATTTAGATTATTTTTCAGATCATAGAAGGGGAAACAGTCTAGAAGGGTAAGACTCTCTACTGCAAAGGCTGGGGTTTTGGAGACAGAACAGGTTTTCTGAGCCAAGAAAGGCTAAAAACCTAGAGCAGAGGTCTCACGCCATGAATAGGAGTGCAGAACATGTGATTCTTGAGGGGTGGCTTTTCCAGCCTAGAAGATGTCAAGTTTGGGCTTCTGGTGGGAGGAAGACTGGAAGGGGCCTGACCAAAGCCTAGATGCCAGAAGGTTTCTGAGAAAGGATCAGGTACTGAACTCTGGGGCTGAGCCCTGCAGGGGTGGGGACCCCAGAGCAGAGGAGACCTGTGCCTTCACTAGCCAGGGGGCAAGGACGGCGGCTCAAGTGTGATTATAGAGAAATATAGCAGTTCCACTTTTATACCTGAGCAGGTGACTGAAAATTCATACTCACTGCAAGAGGTTTTTTTCAGAGAGTTCTCAATGGATAATAGAAAGTGTTACATTCCAACTGATGGTGGCCCCTAAACATGCCAGCTCATGGAAAGGCCTCCAAATTCTGAGTCCAGGTTACCTGTGACTCACATGTTTTAGCCTCACTAGGTTCAAGCCTGAGGCAGTGACATATTAAAGACGGAATCACAGAGGGACCCAATTCTCCCTGCCACAGACTTCTCACAACTATTCTTGTTACAAAGGAGGAAGGATATGTCTCCCAAGCACAGGTGGCACAGCTCAGCTTCACCACCTTTTGGTACCAATGATAATGCCAGACGATGTCGGGGTGAGAGAAAAATAAAGGGGAAGTGAGAGCAGATGGAATGCTCCTTCCTTCCTTCCCAAAACGAGTGTGTTGTACAAAATTGAAAAGTTTGATGAATGCGGAGGAAAGAGAGAAGGTTCACAAAGAAGGAAGGGAGGAGGACTGATGGGATCCTCTTCGTTTTCCCAGCCAATTCCGAACACTGTAACCACCGTTAGTGGACATGACCTGGCTTTCTGCACAACATTCCCCAAATACTTCCAACGTGTTATCCCCTCAAAACTTAACGGCAACAATACTGATGCTGACTAATGATAGAAATTGTCTACTGGAGGGAAAATACTTCCCATGAAGCCTGTGCAGGACGCTGATGGTTTTGGGCACTGTTATTGCTGCCTGAGGTTGGGGCAGATGTGTAATCAATACTGTACTTTTAATGAGAACCACAGAACAGACTTCAACTCGTGGGTCTCCAAAAGCTGATAGCCTCTCTGTTAATAGCCTACTCTTCAGAGCACTTCTGCCCATTGTTATTGTTTGCGTGTATTGTGTGTGTATCCATCCATTCCACTTTTGTTCATAAAACCCCGATTTTTTATAAGATCCTGCACTCTCACCCATGCCAATGGGAAGGAGAAACGGTACCTTCAGAGAATGACCTGGCAATAGGGAGAAGAAGCTTTAAAAAGTAAATATGCTTTTTACCTTGCCAATTTCACTTGTAGGAATTTATCCTGAGGAAGACATGAAGGACATGTACAAAGGTGTAGTATAAAAATACTCCGGGCAATGCTGATTATAATAGTGAAAACGTGAATATAACCTATAGGACTAACAATAGGGCACTAGTTTATGAAGTGTGGTGCAGAAATGCAATGGAATTCTGCACAAATAGCCAAAGTGTTATAGAAGTAAGCTTACTGGTATATAAAGAAGTTCACAATATACTTAGAAAATTAGACTATAAAACTATCCAATATCATTTTTGGTAATAATAAATCTATACAGGAATATAGATGTTCAGGAAAAAAATCTGTAAAGGCAGACACCAAATTTTGACTTGTTTCTGGATGGTGGCATTCTGAGTTTTCCTCTTTTTGCTAATCTGTATTTTCTGATTTTTTCAACGACTATGCCCAAACAATATTTATTTCAAAATTGAGAAAAGCACCAGGCATGTCTCAGGAATCTGTACTTGCAGCTACTCACTTTTGTTTCCTCCCTTGGGATGGGGGGGTGGGGGGAGGAATCCTGACAACCCTGTAGACCAGATGTCCCTGAAGTGTCACTTCAGCCTCTTGGGGAAAATGTGATCATGAGAAGCCTGCCTCCATTTTTCTTTCATATCCTGGCTAGAAATTGATGCCCTCTATGTAGTTGAAGTCACACAATTAAAACTTATCTATGAAGCCAGAAGAACTACACGAAATTTTTTTTTTTTTTTTTTTGGAAATGGATGTCAGTATAACAGAGCACCAGAGGAATTGTCCATGTGGGATATTGTCCTCAGCCTTTGATTTCCTGATGGATATCTTTGGTTATTGCTTTTTTCTTATCAACTGTCAAACAGTAATATTGTCTAGTTTTTCGGGCTCCCATTCAGAAGACTGTGAATATAGAGACCCCATACCATCAAATAACAGGCTAAGTACACAGACGCTTTCAACTCCAGGAGTTTCCATTCATCTCAGGTTTCATTTGCTAATTCCATGATCTTATCAATAAGGCTGCCACCTGCTTCTCAAAAAAATGCCAAATACCTCTAGCTTGTCTGATAAAGAACAAAACTCATATTTTAAGATAACCACTCTTAGGGGAGGAACTCAATTTTCTTCCTTTAAATTGTCAATTCAGTAATTTAAATATTAAGTGAAAAATGTTCTTATCTAGACATTACACAAGTTCTAGCATCTACAGATTATATACCATTAAAAATGAGCCTCTGAAAGCAGGACATTTGGATAAACCATATCTATCAGGGGTGACTTAATAGCAATCTTGTTTATTGGGGATATGGGCTAGACCAGTGGAAAATTTCAGAACACACACCTCACCTGACTCAGGAGGTCTGGGGTGGGGCCTGAACTTCTGCATTTCTAACAAGTTCCTGGGTGAGGCTGAAGCAGTGGTCTGTGGACCACACTCTGAGTAGCAAGTTTTCCAGTTTGGTGATTTCATGTGCTCGGCCAGGCCAAAAACACCTTGTCGGGGCAGCTGACAAAATGCGGAGTGAGTGGACACCCCAGCCTGCACCAGGGGGCATTCTATGGCTCTCAGCTTCTGCTACGCCTCCACCTGAGTGGCTGCAAGACCCAGACCTGCCAACAATGACACACCGAGGACTGTGGTCTTTTTATCAGTGTCACCCACCAGCTACATGCTAAATGGCTCCAGCCCTAAGAGGAAGGTCCAGGAACATAACGGGTGTCTCAAACATGAAGCCATACTTGTCCCAGAAAGCCTCATTGCCTGGGGCACAGAAGAGCCACAGGCAGCAGGACCCTTGTCCACAGGTATGATGGTGAGTTCCCACCTGGAGTGAGGCCAGTGCAGTCCCAGGGGGACAGGAGAAACCCTCAGGGCTCTTTCCCACACAGCTGCAGGAGCAGTGGCTGTCGGGGTACCAGATGCTCCACACTAGGGGTTGCAGTAGGTACTGCTTAGTAAAAGCTTGCATCTCACAGTCACTTTGGAAGGCCAAGCCACAGAGGGGGACAGACTGGACAAGGAAATCAGATTGCTCTGTGCAACATCTTAACGGTTTCTGATCCATTCTGCAGCCATGGCCACACAACAGGAAGGACTGTGTTACCAGTGATATCATCATCCAGCACAAGGCCACTCCTGGAGAGCTTGTCCAGGGCTGCAGTCACTGCAGCTGTGCAGCAGTTCACCTCAAATCTCTCTGAGAACAGCTCTGCACATGAGCACGACTGTTGTGCTGGAAGAGGGTCTTAACTAGAATAGAAATGGAAGCAGTGTTTATTTGGGGTCCATCTGCTGGAAGATGCACACGCAAGCTCTCCCAGCACACGTGGAAGGTAGAACAGAAATTCAAAACCAGGACTGCCCCCCACTGAAGATATATATGCATTTCCCTGATGATTTGTGTCAACTGTTGGGTTTGCAACAGTATATCAAACAACATCAGTAGGATTAATAAGTCCTTTGGAATCTGAGGAGGTAGAAAATGAAGAAAAGTGGTGATAACCGCAAACTGAGATACTTAAGATACCGGTCATGTTGGACTCTAAAAACCATATTACCACCTCTAACTTTGTCTGGAAGGCGATATTCTAATTTAGAGAAAACCAGTGACTTTTCTTAAGGTGCTTTTACTGCAAATAGGAGTGAGAAGCTGGGAATAGAATAGGTGGATGTTTTAGTCTTTTTGCAAACCTGTGTATATTGCCAACTTCATACTGATCACAAAATTAAGCCAATTCAGTGGCTGAAATTGTTCTTCACAAGGATTAATGAAGGGATTTGCATTCTGCCTAGAACTTAACAGAATACGATTCTGAAAGATATTTGTTCTGAAAATCATAATGGGGAAAGTATTATACACAGGAGAAAAAAATGAAAGCTGTGACATTTATAAATGAGTCACCGTGAAACTGGCTTCTACCATCTCTTCCAAAATACTAATCTTCCTTTATTGGATGTATGAAAAATGGCTCTAAAGTGAGCAAACTCAGTCAATAAGTTCTTGTCTCCTCCAATAAGAACAGGAAGAAACTAATATTTCAGATCCTGAGTCTGGAGTTAGCTCTCAGGTATGGGGACGCAGATCGTCTACATTCAAATACTCTCCGTCAGTGATGAACTCACAGTATGCGATCATGTCTTTTCAATGTGCTTTTAAAGCGCCTTCCATTTGTTTATTAAGTCATGATGGGCTTATCTTTCCTTCCACACTGAGGGGAAGGCATAGATGTGGCCGAAGACAAAATCAAAACGTATTATGCTTGAGTTTCCTGAAACAGCAAGGGGATGATGACTCTACTGAGAAATGAAAGGGAAAAGTCAGCATTTATGCAGAAAGATGCACCTGTGAGAAAAGGCACCTTGGGAAGGGATGAGACACCCTCCTGTCAAGCCCCATGGGGGATCTAGACAGCCTTGCAATTAACCAAGACACCCTGATTTTCTTATGTAAAACACACCTGCAATCCACCTGACCCTTCTTCCTCGAGCTACGAGTGTATCTAGGGGCCCACAGCACCAGCTGGGCCTCTCCGAGGCTGCCCTCAGGGGCAGGTCACAGACACGATGGCCCCAGGAAAGCAGGCGGCGGGGGTCAGAACTGCACTGGACCTACAGCCTGCGGATGCTCGGGGCCAGCAGGGAGAGCACAGGCAGGGCACAGGGAAGCCACCTGAGCCGCTGGAAGGGCTGAGCAGGAAGCTGGGGAAAGAAAGGGAAGAAGCAGGAGGGCAGGAATCCGAGGTCTGGGTGAGTGAGCCAGACTCAGTGACTCCTGCCTACCCAGGATGTGTGTCTCTTTTGCACAGCTTGGTCCGTGCTCCTGGGCTCAGATGAGTAAAACACATGGCCATCTCTCCCTAATTTCAGACACAGAGAATTCCTCAGGGCACTGCCAAGCACTCTGTCTCTTCAATGGATCTTTTACCACGTGGGCTTTGAAAAGTCCAAAGATGTGCAAAACTGCAAGGCATTCCTGCGGTCACGGGCAGGTTCCTAGGGCCAGGTGAAGAGTGAATGATTCTCCTTGAGTTTCAAGAAGAAACAGTCTTAGGGCACAAATTAGGAGGACAAATAGAGAAGGCTCTTGGACAAGAGCCTCAAACAGAGAGAACTAGTTAGTTCTTTGACCACCTCCTACTGGCATTATCCTGGAGTGTTACACTGCCCTGAAAATACCATCGTTTAGCTCCTAGCATCTTCTAAGAGGAATTCTCCAAGTATGATTACAATCTCTATTTGAATGGAAATATTTAATCACACATCATGGGAATTTCATCGGCGTTACATGGTGCCGTTGATTTTTTTTTCCTCCCAGCATAACTGTTTCCCTTCTATCCATTTAAAAAATTTCCCCTTTTTATTGAAATCACGTAAGAATGCAACTTGTACACAGTGGCTTGATGATCTTCTAGCCAGGTTTCTGGAAAAACAACCTAAAATCCTGAGGGTACAAATTAAATTCAGTTTCCTGAGGAAGTGGTATGATTTACTGAGCTCTCCTGAGTGCTAACAGTGTGTTGAAAAATCTCTGTGCCCATCAACCTAAAAAAGACACACGGGCCAGTCACAACTAGAAGAATATTCGTCCACACAAAACTGAAACACCAGCGAAAGAAGCCCCCTCAGCCACTCCCCTGAGTTGAAAGTGACGTTGGACACAGTCGGTGGAAAGGTAATTCTTTAATCTGTAAGGTTGAGGAGAAATAGGATGCCCTCATGCGCTCCCTCATCAACTTCTTTGAGGGGAAGGGGATTAAAAATCAGCATCCCCTCACCACAATGTCTCTCCCACCACTGCCTTACAGGCAGCTCACAGTGCAGAAGCCCAGATTAATTCTGAGGAGCCCTCACTTCGAGATTCATGCTACAGGCCACCAGAGTGGATGCTCTCCTCCAGACTCTTATTCTGGGACAATGAAAAAAGGTACAGATTCCTTGATTCTTCACTCCTTTCCTCCCTCCTGTCTTCTCTCTTTTTAGAGGCGTTTCTAAGACATTCACATCTTAGCATCCCAGAGCTTCTGGAGAGGTCCTTAGAAGTCACCCAGCCCAATCAACTCATTCTGTAGAGGGGGAAACTGAGGCTCAGAGAGCCTCAGAGAGCCCCCAAGAGCACACAGCTAACTCATGGTGGAACCAGGACTAGGACCTCAGTCACCTGAACCCCACTCCACTGCTCTGGTCCTTTCTCTTGGTGATGATCTTTCCTCTTCTGCCATCAGGGGCAGGCAGAGTGAGGAAGCAGAGAAAAAAGACAACTAAATAGAATGGTGTTCTTAGAAGACGCTCTCCTGATAATTCCAGGAAGGAAGAAAACCAACTGTGGATAGACAGACCTTAACCTCAGCTCACTCCTAGGAAGCATTTATGCCCCTGCGAACTTAAGAACAAACAGGTAAAGGAGCATCAGGTGAATGTTCAGCAAGAACCACTCACAGACATAGAAAAGTCCACTTCCTAAAAGTGAACGGTTAGAGCCAATGCTCAAATTCCAACCAGGAATCATTCAGAAACGAGCCGTTCAGTAGCGAGAGGCTGCCCAACGGCAGTGGAATGACGGGGAGACGCAGCAGCTGCTTCCGGGACTGACTCGTGGGAACTGGGACTGACCAGTCAGCCCTCTGGGCCCTGCTGATCACACAGAGGGCAGAGGCACCAAGCTGGCTGTGACAGGGAGAGTGACCCGGAGCTGAACCACTCAGGATAAATAGGAAACCCATTAACCTTCTTTCTACTCAGTCCTCTGAGTGTGATTATCTAGTTTGTGGGGAAATGCTATTTTTAAAATCTACTTGGAAAATACTTTTGATTATTTGTAGCACCGTTGAATCTATGTTTTAAAGGATAGATTTAAGATTCTAGCCTTAAAAATTTTTTTTTCTTTTCCGAAGGGTCTACTCTGTTCCCTTCAACTGACTGCTTAAGGGGCCTTATCCTGAGTGTGGAAAGGCAGTTCAGGGAATATACAGGGAAGAAACAGCCAGAGGCCCACCAGTATCCACTAACCCATTTCAACCTCCCAGAACAAGGATGTGATGGCTGTGGCAGAGGCAGCCATTTTGTAACTTTGAGGCAACTCTGAGGACGGAAGCCAGAAGCCGAGGACTGTGTAGCAGACCCACACTGCTTCCTCTGGACTTTTTTTTTTTTTCTTTAATGTTATAGGAAAACAAACACTTATCTGTTTAAGTCATTATTTTTATCTATTATTGATAGTCAAGTACATTCCATAATTGAAATATGGAACACACACATCCCCTTACTTACCAAGAGGTCCCAACACTGAAGAATGGGGCAGGAATCGCCAGATATTTAAAAAGAAAAGGAAGAGCAACAAAAGGCTATTGATCCCAGTTGCACTAAGAGAAATTTCAACTGAGAGACCGCAATTAAAATAACGGAGAGAAAAACATCCCAAACCAAATTACCGTTTCACTGACAAGAGAGGTGCTTTGTTGTGACCCAGAGGACTGATTTCAGAGCTACAAATTGAGCTAAAGCTTCAGGCAAGTATTTTATAAAAATCATTCTTAAAGAAATGTAGCCTCTGGGCAAAACTAAGTGGAATAAAAATGGCGGCACAGAGAGAGAGAGTTCAAGAGAGCTTTCTTTGATTTTAGGGATGCCGAAGCTTCAGGGAGTGAATGCAAATCACCAGAGCATTATTCTCATTATTACTAATGGTTCTTAATAACTAAGGGGCGATTTGGGGTCTCCAGTTGGCTGAAATGATCAGAAATTGCTCACTGCAGTTATACTAATAACTAAATATAATTTGACACTAAATTACCATCCCAGATACACAGCTTTCTGCACAGTCTCTTATTGCAAAGGAAAACGAAGCCAGAACATCAATAAATAGAATAATCCAATTAAGTGTCTTTCCATTTGGGAACTATTCAGAATTGAGAGTTTAACTGGATAGTGAGACAGGACAAAACAATTCACTATTTACTGATTCAAAAAAATCAGGGCTTTTTTGTAAGACAACTTTTGGTTATTTTAAAGTAAGCATTTTATCAATCTGAGTGGCTTTGTCATGATCTCAATCACTGTAAATTGTTCCTAGATATAAGGCCTGATTTCCCATAAACAGATTGCCTTATAATTTAATATTTAATACAGGTAACTTTTCCTATGCTCAGAGTTATATTTACAAATATATTCTCATTTTAACCATACATAATAATCACCTATGATATCTGCCTGTAGGTACAGAAATACGAGGAAAATCTGCTCAAGGAGTTGGGGTCACCTCATGGATCCAATGAATGTGCTCTGAGCGGTTAGCCTGCAGGCAGCATGTATTTGACACACATTTGTTGAATGAATAAGTGACCTCAGCTTCTTCAGAAAAGGTGTTTTCGAAGCACGTGTGTTAATAAAGCCTGACCTAGTTCCTCCAGGCTGAGTTTCCACAGGGAAAGTAGTGGCACGTCTAGCCCTGAAATCAAAGGCACAATCAAATTCTCCAAGAAAAGCCTCCACTTTCAGAGTCAGAGGATCCTGTATCACATTGTTTGGCAAGGATGTCTTTGGTGATTCTTACTATCAAAGCAGGGCTTACGTAGATGGCCTTCTCTGTGTATGCAGATGCCCACCTGACCCCTGGGGTTTGTGAAGATTAAGGCTGAAGGACATTTAAGCCATACTTACTGCTGGTGGAGGACATGTGGCTGTAGTCGGACCTGAAACACAAAACCTTAGCATTAGTAGGTTAGTAGATTATTTTTCTCTAATCAACTGATTTCTTCAAGCTAGAATTTTAAACCATCAGTGGTAAGTAGCATTTAACTGATAAAAAAAAAAAATGCCACAAATCAGAAACTACCATGCTGAGGATTGTTTTGTGCAAAATCAAGTCATGTCTAAATTTGAAAGCAAAACTTGAAAGGCATTTTAGAAATCAGGGGTCCTTCCTATGGGCTCTGTGAATCTCCCAGATGGGACACCAGATGGGTCCTGAACCATCTAAATTTACTGGCAAATTTTTGAATGGAACCTTATTTTTCCAGGGAAAAGGCTCAAAGTTTTCAACAGATTCTCAGAAGGGTTCACGACTCCCCAAAAGGTGAAACCACTGCACTTGAGCACCCTTCGAATGTGAGCACCCCCCCCCCGCCCCCACCGCAGGGAAATGTTTCTTTGCTGACGTAAGCTGAGGCAAGGCAGATCCTAGGGAGTGAGAGGGAACCCTGGGTATAAGGGCTTCCACCTCCAAGATCTGGCTGACCATCAGGAAACACACAGACACAAGGATGGTCAATTTCAGTTCCATCTGGGAAGAAATCCTGCTAGGTGTTAGAGTAACAGGATGTGGGCTATGATCTGGAAAGGGAAAAGGCAGGGTAAGGGCCTGAGTGAAACCACCCATCAGTTTCTACGCTGAAAAATCAGCTGCTGGCATTCGGCCCCTGTGAGAACGGGAATCTCGCCAAGGACCTGCTGCTTATTCTCTCCTATGTTTCTGCTCTACTTGTGTGGTTCTTCACCGTCCCTTTCTGGCAACGTCCTTGGTATAGAAGCTACTGGTTTTCTCCCCTCAGAGTCCTCGATTCATTCTCGGTAGGAAATTAATCTCTCAGGCATAGAGGGGTTTATTCTGCCAAAGTAGTAGTTATGGGATGTAGTTACACAAACAAAGTGGTTAATGATGTTCAGTTTTATAGGTATACACTCCTTTTATTTACTTAGTCTCCTGTTGCCTTTCTTGAATCATCCAGTTTTCACTCCATTGGGTTTCTTACCACAATAAAGAGGTATATACAAAACTTCTGCCCAAACTCGTCAAAAGCATGCCTCTCACTGGTTAAAATAACCTGTATCTCTCACACGAAACAGTGCACTAGCTTGTCAGCAGAAGAACAAAATGGAAGAAAAACACCATGTGGTTTTCTCTTTTCAAATGAAATATTTTAGTAGTCCTAGAATCACAGAATTTTAAGACTAGAAAGAATAGCAACTAGTAACATTTGCATATCCCTTTATGTATTACAAACTGCATCTACCGAGATCTAATCCATTTTTTTTTATATCATTGATTAGGAAACTGAAGTGATAATATTTGTAAGGAAACCAGGGGGTGAGGAATGAAAAGGGCTTGAACTAGGCGTGTAAAGCGGTGGCAAGGACGGTGTTAGAAGGCAGAATGGATGGGCTAGGGTCTGGAGATGTGCTGGCTAAGGGAAAAGGAGAGGAGAGGGAGAAAGAGGGGAGTCAGAGATCAGAAACATTCTGAAACACAGGATTTGTAATCCCAGCACTGGTGCATTAAACCCTTCCTGGAACCAGGCAGGACATACGCAAACTCAAGGCCAATACTAAGAAATGTTAACTCTATATAAATGCAACAAATACTCAACCAATATCCACTGTGGTAGATGCAATAGCAAAACAATTCCATTACAATAAGATCATCTTAAGATGGCCAGGCTTCAAAGGAATTTCATGACAATTCAAACAAAACATTCAATAAGAATGTGCAATCATATTTATTTTATTAATAAAATGTTGTCAGTATTTTCAGCTAGGACTTTCCAAATTCCTTTGAAGCATATGGGTTTCACATATGCATACATTTTAAGATCTGCATGCAGATGGATACGTATGTAGAATGAAATATACATTTGAAACACATGTCAGAGAATCTTAAAGTGCAACGGTAGTATTTCAGGACAGGTGCTAGCATAACTGAATACCCCTGCCATGAATCTCTCCATACTTCTGGCGACGAAAGGCCTGCCCAAGGTAGGCCTGCCAAACGGTCAGACTTCTGAGTCACTCTCGCCCTACTCCAGTTCCTTCCTCATACAGCAGCCAATCTTTGCAAAGCCCAAGTCTGATCATGTTGCTCTCTGGATGAAGCTCAAGCTGGACAGCACACAATGTAAACCCCTTTTCTGTGATTGATGGCCTCTGCCGATCTCCACAGTCTCATCCATCACCCCAACTTCCACCCCTGTCCACCATCAAAACAGAAATCAAACAGAAGGGAAAGTCCCCTAAAATCTCACACTACTCCCCAGCCTCTGGTTCTTGTGATGTAATTTGTACCCAGTTGCCATAATGACAGAGAGACAATTTTAAACTGCTCTTTTCACTAAAGTCCATCCTAAAATGCTGCTACATAGGTCCTGTTATTTAATTTTTGATAAAGTGATGTACTATAATTTAGTCAACCATTTCCCTTTTGCCATCTATACGATTGTTTCTGATTGTTCACTTTTGCAAAGCACACAGCAATGAGATATTTAATAAATACAGCTTGATATTTCATTTCCTTAGAAAAATGATCATGATGGGGAATAGGGACTGAGTCAAGGTGTGAACACTTTTATAGCTCTTAAAATACATTCCAAAGAACCCCAAAAGGTTATTTACTAGAAATATGGCCAGTGAAAGACAAACTGTAAAGCCTGAAACAATTTTGCGCATGAATAGGCTCAATTTCAGATACTGACTACAGGTTCTCTGGCGGGGTGTGCACCTCCAGCTTTTTTAGGTAGAAAGAAGCAAGCAGTGGGGTACCTGCCTTGGGAATCTTGTTTATTGATCTCACATCCTAAGAATTCACCCAGCTGGCTCTCCATAAGACCTTCAACTTGGCCAGAATGAAGCATGAAAGGCGAATCCACGAATTTTAGGATGAAACATTTATGAACACATGATACAGGTGAGCAGAATACAAGGATTATATATTTCTACACACCTGACACAGATGGTAGACACATTTCCAAACATTACATTTATTTAGTATCTGGGCCAATAATGAACAGGAAATAAGATGTGGTCCCTTGACTGTACTTTAATTGCAATTATACATAAAGGAATTAAATATAAAGGATTCTACACTTAAGATGGTTTACCACTGTCAGCAGCCTACTTGCCAATTTATATACATATATAATAGATACCTTCCTAAATTCTCTTTTCCAGGAAAATATTAGTATAAGAATTGATCTCGGCATTTCAGTAAAATTGATCTTGGCATTTCTATAAAACATCAGCTCAGTGCACCATAGAACTCATCTGTTAACTCTCAGTCCACTGAACTGGCTGCCATGGTAATTTAGAGCTTTCCAGCTCCACCCTGAACACAAGATAATAGAGGACCTAATAGATCATCTTGTCATGTACGCAAGATTCCCCCATCTACCTTTCTTTAAACATGTCCCATTAAAAATTGTATTCTACCTATTCCTTCCCATCCACCCATTCATAAGCTCTAGACCTGTGAATTGCTCGTTATCTCTAAAATCACACTGACATATCTGTGGGAGGTCATTAAAAGATTAAGGGCATGGTATGACCCTATGTTTTCAGAAGCTCAGTGACAGCTGACACGGAAGCGGACATCCATTAATGCCAGATCAAACTGCCAAATGAAAAGAATCCATCAGCTATGGTCATGTTTCAAAGAGTGGCTCAGAGGCCAAGTCTGGGAGACAGCACTAAGGAGACCCCATAATAAGGCACTCATCTTAGCCTTTTGTTTGGGTTTACAACAACACTGCCTGTCCTTCTGTTAAGAGATTCTGTTTCTTGAAATAGTTGACTATGGTCAGTAGCCACCTTGCCAGTTTTTCTCTAACAAAAAGTACACAGAAGCACAAGGCTGGCTTTCCAGTGGATCTGGAAAATGAGTGTTTCAAAATTCATCACCACAGCAGAATACTAGTTTGCTTTCAGTCTTGGTCTATATCAGCTCTTCCTCCTTTACCTGACATTTCAATGTTGTACTTTCTCAAGGCTGGTCTTCAATAGTACCTGCTTCCCAGAGCTGCTGAAGGATGAAATGAGTAAATGAAATCTGTAACCACTGAGAACAGTGCCTAGCACATAGTAAATGCCAGGTATGAGTTTGCTATGAACTTTAGTTGATTTAATCCACTCCCAGGGCTCCAACTGCCATTTTCAGGCTGACAGTTCCCAAACGCAGTGCCATCCTGCAGCCCTCCTGTCTGACCTCCTCTCCAGGGAGACAGACTTGGCTGCTGACTCAACCTCTTCACTTGGCCACCTCCCAGTACCTCAGATGCTACGTGTTGAAAATGACACTGCTCATACCCTGTCCAAACCTCTTTTGGAGGGGATCACAGGCTACTTTGAGAATCTGATGAAAAACTAAGTCTCTTCTCATAAAACTTCACAAAGCACATCACTTTGCATACAACTTGAAGCAATCCACCGACCCAAAATTAAGGCTCCCTGCCTCAGCAGATGTGTCACTTGAGCTGACTCTTGAAAGAAGAGTCGTTTCACCTGGTGGACAGGCAAGCCAGGTGCAGAAGGGCCTCACTGGCAAAGAGGGCAGGTTGACAATGGCGAGGAATCAGAAAAAAATTTCAGCCAATGTGGTTAGATACTGGGTGCAAAGATGCATCTAACCACAAGATCAAGTGACAAGGCCAAAAAGGAGGGGGTCCTCATAACACTGGGGCTTGTAGGTCATGCTAACCCCTTTGTACTTTGTAGGTGACAGAACCACTAAAAGTTTGCAAGGGGGAGAAACACAATCAGATTTGCATTTTAAAAATAATGATAACACATACTGAGTGCTTTCTACACAATCTCGACAGGTAGCTATATGAAATCTGGATAGGGTAAGAGGGGGCAAGCTATGAAAAAGCAGGGAAACTAAGGTTTGATAGTTTTAAAATAAGTAAACTCAACTTTAAGGGATATATGAATATGTAGCAAACACAAGACTAATAAGCATTCATTGAAATTATTTCATTTAAATACATGCCATGTGATTTTAGCTTAAGGATGCTACCTAGGCAGTAAGAATTCTTCAAACAACTCGGTCCTGTTAAACTACACACTTAGTGGCAGAGGCAGAGCCAGCAGCTCTGGTGTCAGTATGCTCAGCAAGCCCCTTCTAGAAGCCCTGGCAGCTGTCATGCTGTTGCTGGGATCCTGGGGTGATATCACTCCTGGCTCAGGGCTTCCTCTCCACTTCTCCAAGAGAAAGCCCTTGGAAAAAAAGATCCGTTTCAGGTGAGCTCTGCAAATTGCAAACCAACGGACCAGTTGGTGCTTTATTCAATGCAGCTGAAAATGAGCTGGTGAATTTTGCTTTGTTTCTTCCATTCACGGTCCAGCTAACTAAAGGTGGTGGTGGTGGTGGTGGGGGAGCCAAGGATCTTCAGCTGAAGTTGATAAATGCCTCATATACACAGTGCGGGAAAAAGCAAGGGAGGCCAGTATTTGGAATCAGGTTACTCCACCAGGATGTAGTTGGGTTCTGTAGTCAACCACTAATGATCACTAGGGTGGATAACAGGCAAAACTCACAGCAGGAAAACGCTTTGGGGCAGTAAAGTCCCAGATTTGGGATAGAGTGGGTCGGGGGCTGCAAAGAAGAGTGGGTTGGGCAGGCAGGAGGGGCTGCCTACGGAGCCCTTCTCTGGGTCAGGTCGGATCCTGGGTCCATTCTGGGCCTGGGCTCTCTTCCTGTCCTCACAGAGTTGCCGGATCCTGAGATTAGCCTAAATCTCCCCAACCTTTCAGAAACAAGGCTTTCTGTGGTCTGGGCACCTCCTCCCTTCCCCGCGGGATACTGCAGATCGGAAAAGACACCCTTTCCTTCGGGTTTGGTACCAGCATCCTGGCTGTAGCGCTGACTCTGCACAGGGAAATCCTCTAGAGATAGGGCTGGGCGGAAGCCTTTACAATGACGTTCGTGTCCTGAAAGACATTCAGCCTTTGTCCCACTCAGGATAAGTGTTGGTGGGAGAGGGTTAATGAGTCTCCAAAGGTTTGGGCTAATTATTTGAGTCCGCTGAAGCAAAGAGCACATTTTAAAAAATAAGCAGAGCTAGATCATAGCACCATCTTCCTCCCACCTGTACCCAAGGCAAGCGGTTCAGGCTGGGACAGGTGTACGCAGTGATGAGGGAGCTCCGCGGGGCAGAGGAGGAGTTGGGGACGGGGTCTCGGCAAGCACAATAAAGTCATAAAATGATAAACGCCATCGTCTTAGACGACTTCTGAAAGACTTTTGGGTCTCGCGTATCCTACCCGCCTCACCGCTTCTCATCCCCAAACCCCATCCCGGACTCCAGGGGGCCCCGGCGCTACGAGAAGTCCTCGCGGCAGGTGAAAACAAGCGCAAGAGCACCCCTCGCCTCTCGCGCAGGGAACTCCGGCGCTCCGCGTTCTCTCAGTGAGAACGGAGGGCAAGAGGGGCTGCGGTGGCGTGGGGCGTGTGGCTATACTCGGAACCTTGAGTCCTTCCACTTTCCTGCCCTCCGGGGTGGGGCCCGCGCTGCCCCGGGAAGCCTCAGACCACGCCGCTCTGCCCTCAGGGCCGGCCCAGGAGGCAGCGGGCTCGCCGCTGCCCCTCCGGCTTCCCCGGGGAACCCGGCAGGAGCAGCAGCCCCCGCGGCCGCGTCTCGCCTAAGCGGCTCCGGCTCCGGCTCGGCTGCGGGGTCCACGAAGGTCCCGGGCCGGGGAGGAGCCACCGCGCAACTCAGAGGGCACCCCCTCGACCGCTCACTGCCCGCTGCCCGACCCGGCCCGCGCGGCTCACCCTCCGGTCTCGGCGCCCGAGTCCACGCAGTCATCCTCCTCGCCGCCGCCCGCCTTGGGGTCCATGGCGCGCTCCCCGCCGCGCTCCGCTTGCGGCGGCCGGCGTGGCCCGGGGCGCGCTCCCTCCGGGCCGCTCAGCGGGGCCCGGCCCGGCCCGAGCTGGCTCGGCTCCCTCGGAGCGTCTCGCGGCCGGGGCTCCCGCAAACAACTCTGGCGCCAGCCCGCGCCGCGCCGCGCCCTCTCCTGGCCGCGTCGAGCCGGGCTAAGGAGGCCGCTCCCGCCCCGCCCCGCCCCTCGCCGCTCGGCCGTGCGAGCGTGTGCGCGCGAGGGTTGCGCGTGAGCAAGAGGATGTGTGCACCGAGCGTGTGCGTGCAGGTGTGTGCACTTGAGCCAGGGTATGCGCGTGCGCAAGAGGGTGTTGCGCGGTGTGTGAGCGCGCGCGGGGTGTGTGTGCATGCGAGCGAGGCTAGGTGCACGCGCAAGAGGGTGTGTGCACCGGGTGTGAGCGTCTGCACGAGCTCGCGCGTGTCGCGCGCCTGTGTGGTGTGAGTGCATGAATCGGGAGGTCTCTGTGGTCGTTTGCGCCTGTGTTTGTGGTTTCATATGGGTGGGTGAGGTATGCATTTGTAGGCGCACGCTTCTGGGTGTGTGCTGAGCGCGTGTTCCTGTCTGTACTTTGTGACCTCATGTGATGTGTGAGTGAGCCAGCCCTCTCCTCTGGACCCACAGTCCTGGAATTCGGAATCCTAGGGATTGCCCCAGGTTCTTGACCCGGGCGTTATGAATCCCCAACCCCCATCCCCACCCCGAGAAACACCCGACCGCGCCGTGAGAGCAAGAAGGAATCTGCTTCACTTCCAGTTTGAAGTGACCAGTTTGAACATCTAGGTGTTTTCTCAGGATCGCCCACACTGAATTCATAATCACCTTTCTTAACACAGGTCTGAGTGGCTTCCCACCAGCAACCTGCCAGTTTACAATACAGCAGTGTCATGCATTCATTTGCTATTTTAAAACATAGCTTTAAAAATAACTTAAAAGACCATTGGAGGAACCTGCATTCAGGGGTTGTTGCAGTAAGGCGATAATGGGTGTTTGTAAAGTACCCCCCCCCCCCCAGTGCCTCTTGGTGGGTTAATGATCAACATTGGAGAGGCTCATCTCCCCTTAGTCGGTTAGGACCTGATGGAAGCTTTGGGGGAGGGAGGGTCAAAACAATTTGGATTTAATTCTGACAGCCCTGTTCAAGTCATTGGAAGAAACTCATTTCTACTTTTTTTTTTCACTTTTAAGGCAAATTATTTAACCTCTTTGTGCCTTAATTTACTTATCTGTAAGATGGGGCTATTGATATCCACTCAATAGCCTGTTGTGAACTTAATGAGATCATGTGTAAAAATGCTTAGCATTGGTCCTGATACCTGTTAAGCACCAGTCACAGCTATCATTACTTTAGAAGCATGAGCTAGCCTCATTCCCAGTCTTGATTTACAAAGCAGTGACAAGTGATACGATGAAGGGGAATCTATTTTCTTTCCTCTCTCCCTCTCCCCTCCTTTATGTTCTTCCTTCCAATTTACTTACCTCAGTATCACTCCCTTTGATTCTTAATTAAGTTACACAAAAGAGAAATCCAACTAAACAATGGAAGAATAGATGTGCAATTTCATCATCAAGAAAAAACACAGGTAATTATGCCAACCCCAAATCTTTACTGAATTGTCCTTACCAAGCATAAAATGCCTTGTATGCAAAACAGAAATGGAAATACTATACTCAATTTGTATTCATTCATTGAAAGAAAGAGGCATGCCAGTATTTCAAAGGAGGCTCCTCCCACCCCATGTACTGATTTCTAAAAGATTCTCAGACGAAGCAGAAAGAATGTTGTGACAGATTTACGACACAGTGCTATTAATGACCATCTTAAATTTATCCATACACTTAATGACTGTTTAAACACCAGACAGGAGGCTGAAGTCTGGATCTACAAATAAGGGAAAACAGGAACAGATATGATGCCTCCCTCCATGGAGCTTGTAATCCAAAAAGGAAGACTAATTAAGCAAGGAAATTATCTGTGTTAAAATATATATAAAACATAAGCGGAGTGAATGCTACAAGGAAAAGAATAGTGTGCTCTGAGAGAGAATGTAATTCAAGTTGAGATGTCAGGGAATGCTCTCTCAGGAAGGGATATTTAGCCCTCTTCTGCCACAGGGCCTTTGCACTTGCTGTTTCTTCTCCCGGGAATAACTTCTAGATTTTCTGCAAGACTCCTGCCAGATGTCTTTCAGGGCTCTGTTCAAATGGCCCTCATCAGAGAGCCCTTCCCAGCTGAACCTACATCACAATATCCCCTTACCCTGCTCTGTTCTTTCTTACAACTCCACCAGCGCCTGACATATTAGAGGTTTATTTACTAATCGCCTGCTCTTTCCTCCCCAACCCTACCCCTAGAATGCCAGCTCTGGGAGAGCAGGGACTCTGTTTTGCTCACTGCTGTATCCCCAGCACCTGGAATAGTCTCTGAAACAATAACTTTGTGTTGAGTGAATGAAAGGGAAGCAGCCCCAGCGTGGACAGGGGAGTGAGGAGAGCTATCCTGGCGGAGAGACCAGCACGTGTGAGGCAGGACAGGGCACTGAGCCTTTGATTAGAGAGGGAAGGCAGGAAGGCTGGGGGCCAGAAGAACCCAAAATGGCAAAGATGACAATAAGGCATTTCTGCACAAATGTAACATCCCCAGAAAACCAATAGACCGTTACGGCCTATTTGAAAAGAGAAGGACAAATAATGTCAATGAAACGGGACTAAAGGGAGTGATGAAAGCGGCCAAGCAGGGAAGTGAGGTGAACATCCTGCATCTTGTTATCCTCACAGCCAGGAGGGACCTGCCTTCGCCTATCGTGTGTAGGGACAATTCGTATTTATCACCTCAGTTAATCCTCCACAAGGGTCTGGGAGGTAGGTTAGTGCATTCAAATGCCTTGCCCCAGGCCACCCAGTGAGTGAGTGGAGGGGCCAGGTGGCCCGTTTAACGTGGATGGAGTCCTTGTCATCTACCTGGAGGGCTAATGGGTGAGCCAGTCGCACCCTCAGGAAGATGGCACTAAGGAAACGGGCAGAGAAGAAAGAGTGAAATGAGCATGGCCCTTAGAAAATGAGATGCTGCTTAAATTATTTGTCTTTCTCAAATAGCCAGAGAAAGGTCAGAAGAGACAAAATACCTGGGCCATATCTCAAAATGATGCATTGATTCAGGTCCCCTTAGCCGCAGGGGACACGAGTGTTATCATTTATCATTGGCACAGCCTCTGACGGTGACTTGGTGATGCATTTATTATTGGGAAGAGAAGCTTAAACGGTCATCACTGTCCCTCTGAGCACACATCCAGGTGTTCGTGGACTCCCACCAAAGTCCTCTTAGGATCATCACTTTTTTATTTTTTGGTAAAAGAGCTGTCAATAGGTAACCCGCACGAGGACCTTGTAGGGGTCGCTGTAGGGTATCCTGCCCGTAGCCTTTACGTTGTTCCTGGGCTCTACTTCCAGTCATTTAACGTTATGCACTTAAACTGCAGGGGTGCAACACCCTCCCGCCATAAGAGGGGGGCAGAGGAGTGTCACTAGTCCGCTTAGAGTGCCTGCCTGTTGCCGTGAAGCTGTTGCCACCAGATCCTGAGGACAGTGTGGCAGGAACACTGAGGGATGGTGTGACACGCCAGGAAATGTGAAGCCTGATTTCTGGACCAGAATCTGTCATGTCACTGGAGGAAGAGGGTGGACCATCAGCTGCTTTAAAAGCTCTCACTTCATGTCAGGCATTGCAGCTGGAGCCTCATGTACGTTGTCTCTTGAATCCTTGTGTAAACCTTCTATATGTGGGGCTTCCATAGTCCTTAAAATGGGGTTGTTGGCAGAAATCTCATGGGAGACTTGAAGCCCTCTAGGAAATGTGAGGCATACAAATACAAAATGTCACTAATTTTCGAATCACTTTTTCTCAGGCAGATCTGAATACGCCCTCGTGTTGTAGTTCACCTGGAATGCTCATTTCAGTCTCTGCATGCTGTTGTATGGGTTGGTGGTTAGAAAACAAGACATCCGTTCACTTTTTTCTTGAGCCCTCCCTGTGTGCCAGGCAGCGGCCGGGCGCCAGGGGATCCCTCGGGGAACAAGTGAGAGGCCGTGACTGGCCTGGTGGAGAATTTGAGGTCAGGAGAGGGGAGGTTATCATGTTCCAGACCCCATGGGCAGGGCTGGCCTGTCCACCAAGCTGAGACTCCTTAGAGAAGAGGTGCCATTGGCCATTAGAGCAGAACTGGTATAGCGAAGCCCTTTATTGGAGGGAAAAATTCAAAATAATCTCACGGTAAATAAAGGATGTCCATTTGCTGGTTAAAGAGATAGATTACTAACCAAGAAAGCCAAAAGTAATTGGGAGGGGACCAAAGGTTTTACACAATAAAAAGTAAATAGCTTTAAGATAAGAAATTTAAGGGCTACAGATTGAAAACAGATAAAAATAAAAATCTCCTGGGCATGGGATTTGCTTCGGCTTGAGTTTCAAGTTAGCGGGAAATTGGGCCGCTTCATTGCATGAGTCTGAACCTTCTGGACCATTTACTGTAAGGCCAGTCTGATCTTATATAGTTCTTTAAATGAAATACTAGTTTAGGACATCCAGTAGCAAATCGAACTGGAAGATATGCTGGTTTGGGAAATGTTCTTCATTTTTATTTAATTCTTTATTTTAAAAAATACATTTCTCAGAAACAAAACTTTCAGGTTAAAGAGAGACATGGGGAAAAAATCTCTTTCTTCCAAGTCTCCAGAAGAGTTTGTCTGATGTGAAAAATAAATATTATGATCATGACAAGAAAAATTATAAACTATTGACAAATCCACTTAGACAAAGAAAGCCACTAGCCTTACATGCAAGCATAAGGGGACCAGATGGCAAAGGGATAAATGAAACTAAAGATAAACTGTTGAGTTGGAAAATAATCTTATTGAAATATGAATGACTCCACTTGGCTAGTGGAGAGCAGAGAGAGTGGTCCTCCCTTGGAGCCTCCCCAAGAGCTCAGCCTGCATTTTATGGGATAGATCTAGAGTCTGAGGCCAGACATCCCACATGTCCATTGTTACCCTTCCTGCTGCCTAGTGGCTGGCAAAAAATGGTATGGGAACACAACAGTCCTCTGGAAAAGTGCTATGGAAACTGAACGAACATGAGGAAACTCAGGACACTGTCCCCCACCCCAGAGGATGGATGTGCCTTCTGGGAACTGTGGCTGGGTCACCTATTTATCATATTAATGACGCAGTTGCCCTACTGGGTGGGCGGGCGGGCTGGGGGCATAGAGTGAAGCCTTAGGCTCAGAGGACCACTGTACCTGGTCGACCAGTAGGCAGTGCCCTAACTAGACTCAGGGTGACCAGAAGGGCTACTGACATTGTCTTTGGAACCCTTATGTCAGCAATAGTGCTTACTTGCTCTGGCAGTTGTGTGGGTTGTCAATACCTACAATGTTCACCTTCAAAATAAAATCTCTCCACCTAAGGGCTCTGATCCCATCCAGCCTTCTCAGAAACTTTACCCTGCTGCTTTCCCCCTTACCCTTCTCTCTGTTGTATCTTCAACCTCTCCCAGGGTCTCTCCCATCAACATTTAAGTAGTCATCTCTCTCATGTTGAACAAGAAAAAAAATAAAAACTTTTAAAGCCTACATCCTCTTTCATCAACTGCCCACAGCACATTTCTTAAAAGCACTGTCCATATTCGTCATTTCCGTTTCCTTCCATTCCAGATAGGTTTCAGACTCCTTAGACACTAACACCTCGCTTCTTCTCAGGACAGTCTCTTCCCTTGGTTTCCACAGTGTGACACTCACTGGGTTTCTCCCTATCCCTCTGATCACATCTACTTCGTCCCTCATGCAGCGTCCTCTACAGTCTTCATGGACTGGACCCTAAGAGTCTGTGCCCAGGCTCTCTGCTTACTTTGCACTCTCTCCCTTGGCCCTTGATTTCAACTGATGCACACATGACTCCCGTGAATCTCCAGCTGTGACATTTCCTCTATACCTCAGACCTGTCAATTTTACTATATCCTTGACATCTTTTCTTGGGTATCTCAAAGGCACTTCCAATTAAAGTCATACAAAACTGAACTCACGATCACCCCTCCCATCCTCTCCTCCCTCTCACCCTGCCAGGATTCTCCTCTCTGTTTCTCATCTCAGTAAGTAGTACTGTCATCTGTCCTAATATGCAAGCCAGAAGTTTCATCCTTGAAAACTCCCCTTTCCCTTAGCCATTCATCAGTTCATCACCAATTCCTGCCATTTCTGCCTGCTAGATGTGCCCTGAAATTTTCTCTTGTTTTCAGCTCCACTGCCATCATCCTCGTCCATGTCTCCCTTCTGTCCAGGCTAGTGTATTACCCTAATCTTTTGAATGGCTCCCCACATTCATTCCTGCCCATCTCATCCAGTCACTGTACTGTAGTCAGAGTGCTCTTCCTGAAAGACAGATCTGTGGCATCCCCTTTACAGCCTAAAGGATTGCAGTGGCTTCCCGTTGCACTTAGGATGGAGATCAGAGTTGTACCAGACCTCCAGCCATGTGCCATCACAGTCCCCTCCCACCCCCATTCTCTCTGCATCCTCTGTGCTCAACTACATTGGCCTTTTTAGTTCCTCAAATGATCAACGGCACTTCCTCTCCAGCCACAGGGCCCTCGCCATGCCAGTTTCTCTATCTGGGACAGTTTTCACTTGGTCCACTTAGTCACCAGATCACTTCTCAGTCATTATTTCCTCCCTGACTAGATATATCCCCTCATTTATGCTTTCAGAGGATCATAACAAAGTGGTCATTTTATACTTGTTTGTGTGATACTTTGATCATTCCCTCTTTCCACCTCTAAGTGATAAGTTTCATGAAGACCAGATGATTCCACTCGCCATTATCATAGATTGATACATGATCATAGTGATTGATACATGATGTCATTACAACACATGCGTCCGTGCCTAGTGTTCAGTACTGAGCCTAGAACACAGTAGGCATTCTCCCAACATTGCTGAAAGGGTGACTGAACACATGGGCTGTGAATGTTCTGATGCTTTTTCTAATGCCTTGGAGGAAACTAGGAAAAAAAATTCAAAGATGTTCACTCTAAACAACAAGTTTTTTTAAAAAAAGACATCGTTTTATTAAAGCATTCATCATGGGCAAGGCAGACTATGTAACAGAGCAGATACAGTTCAGATAATTAAGTTTCATTCACTGGGAGATTTATTTACTGGAAGAAGCATGAGAAAAGGGTACACTGAATGGTTAATTCCCACAACCCTTTGAGAATTGACCCAAGTGACCTCTGGACTCTTCCTGGCGTTAGTCATCTAATGTGGAAAACATTAGATTGTGAACTGGCTGTGTTTTGATGCTTTCACTTTTCCACAATATTTTCCAGAATTCAAAATATTATATCTGAATCAACTGTAAGTGAATTAGATCATTTTCTCCCCAGTCTATCTTTGAACTAGCAATCTCCTACTGTGATGGGGTGGATGTCCTGTCACCCCGGATTCTCACAGGGTAGAGGTTGCTAAGCACTGAGAACTGTTTGCTGGAGGTTGTAGAACCTTCTCTTCTGGAGGGGAAAGGAGCTGTCTTTTAGAGACGAAGATTCCTTAGCTCCTCAGGGTTAGGTTAAACATCCTCCTGCTGATGGGGAGTGAAATGATTCCATGAGTTCCCCAGTCTCCCTCTGCATTATGATTCCATGATCCTATTAATGTTTGACAGAAGGGCAAGTCTAAATGTGCAATTCTATATAACCCCTGAGTTTCCTCCTGGGGATGAAATTGAATAGAAAATGGAATATATCATCGTGGTGGGAATCTGGCTGTGTGCTTTGGAATAGTAACTAGCTGCACAGCTTCGTCACCTAGGAAACAAGCAAAGCTCGATGTGAGGCTCTTGGAGGGCTTATGCTACTGACTCAAAATTTATCTGGATTTGGCTTCATGGTGGGGAGGGAAAGCATGTGATATTTTATCTGTGAGTCAGGGAACACTGACAAATGGTGTTCTAAGTGATTTAAGAAACCAACAGCACATAAAACAAAAAGATCAAGGTGCAACCACTAGCTTTCTGTTAGAAAGGTGGGAATGTGGGTCAGTGAGCTGTGGAAAGTTTTAGGTTGTTTTGCACCTAATGCTAAATATCAGGATGATTCATGGAAAAAAAAAAAAAAAAGACAGCCGAACGTCTGCCCATTTCGTTTGCATGATGCCAAACATTGAGATATTTGGAAACATTCAAATGTCTGACATTGCAGTCACAAACTTTCCAGATGAACAATTATGTGGGTTTTTAAAAATTCCTTATTTTTGGCGCTGCATAAATCATTTTTGAAAAGTTTCTTTATTAAATGTAACTAGGATTCACATTGCATTTCAGCCACAACCTGTGTCTGTCCAGAGAGTTGTTTTTATTGTTGTTATTGTTCTTTTTGTTTATTGTTTGTTTTTTGTAATGTACATTTTCCAATTCTATCATGGAATTTTTCCCAAGAGAAAGGCTGTAGGCATTTCAGCTTGAGCGCTCAGCCGCAGGCCACACAGATGGCCACGCCCTCCTCCCTAGAGCACCCCCTTCCCTTGTCATCACCCCTGCGGGCTCCCCTCCCACATCTCTGGATTCTGCTTCTCAGGTTCTTTTGCCAGATCCTACACATCAGTCTGACTCTTTATTGGACTCTGTTCTAGTTCCTCTCTCTCTCTTCTCATTCTCTAATCATTTCCTTGATGACCCTATGCTCATGAGTACAAGTACTATCAATATGCTGTGACGTCTGAATTTGTATCTGTGACCTATTTCTTCCAGCTGAACTCCAACGCTAAGTCCAGTTCCCTATGCGGAATGTTCACATGGATGCCTCAGAGATGTGTCAAATTCCACATGTCCAAAAACAAATTATGCTCTTCCTCCCGAACCATGCTACCTTTTCACAGTGAATGATCCCACCATCCACCAGGGTCATCCTTAATATCTCCATCTGTCCCACCTTTCACATCCAATCATCAAAAATACACCTCATATATATCTCTTAAATTACCCATTCTCTCCATCTCCAATGTCACCCTTTGGTCCAAGCCAATATCACCGCTGATCTAGATGATTATAATAACCTCCTAGCTGGTCTCCCTGTATCCACTCCTGCCTCTAACCTTTTATTCTCTCCACCAGGTAGAGAATTTTTATAGAAATGCAAACCAGATTGTATTACGACTGTGCTTAAAGCTCTCCTGAGATTCCCCACCACCTGTGGGAGCAGCAGGAAGAATGGGCTTGCAGGGCTAAGCCTATGAAATATGTCTTAGAAATGTTGAGTTTGAAATGCCCGTGGGACATTCAGTTAGTGTCTGCTGGGCAGTTGCAGATAGACCTCATAGTAGGGGATGGGACGATAGTAGTTGCTGCTGTAACTAGGAACCAAGTGGAGATACTATAAAGGTAGACTAGAGGGTCCAGTCAGGGCTCACGAAAGGGCAGCCACACCTGGGTGTGGCCATAGAATTCTAGAGGCTTTAGAGGGTGGAGAACTCGAATTTGCTGGGGCCCCAGAACTAATCGGTGTTTTTAGGGCTGTTTTGTATACACCTAAGTCACAAGAGATTGATGTCACCATGCCAATTCATTAATTCAGAGTAAGAAACAGAAATACCAAATTCTCCCCAAGACTTAAGGTCACCACTCACTACCTTCTCTGCCAGTAAGACAAATGATAATCAGCAGGCTGCTCGGTGAGCCTAACGTCCAAGGTAGGGAAGTGAGATGAATGATTCTTACTGAATTCTTGGTCCAGAATATTCATGTTTTCAGATACCGTTGAGGCTGTGTCTTAAAGTTCTGTCTGTGTATGGCTAAACTTGAGGCTGGGATTAAAAACAAAGGAGCTGTTTTTATTTACCTACGAGAATTATTTTCTACAAATGGTTTTTGCTTTTTCATTAAAAGAAAAAAAGGTAAACAAATAATCAGAGGAAAACAAAAGGCTATGGACACATTTAGGATTTAGGAAGAAGCATTTAGCTCAAAATAGATCGTAATTTGAAAGGTAACTTTGGACTCCCCATAGGAACCAGCCAGAAGAATGTTCTAATTTATTAAACTTTTTGCCCTGAGCAAGATAAAGCAGTTTAGCGAATAGTCATTTGATTCCCTCCTTCTGCTCAGGTCATAGAAAGAAAATAACCAGAGAGAGAGATAAGCACCATGCTTCTGATGCAGTTGCCTTGGGGGAAAAGAATCTGTGAGAAGCGAGCTTTGCTCTAATGAGCAGAAACTGGGAGAGGCACAGGGAACTTACTCAGATCTGAGACCTGTGGTATTGTTCCCGCTCCTTCCTGCCCTTTAGGATGCTGCTGAGAATTTAACTCTGAGCCAGGGCTGTCCAGGTTCACTGAGTGTATTAACCCATTAAGTACTTAAAACTCTGTGAATTGTATGCTCTATTTATCCCCAATTTGCAGATAAGAAAATTGTACGGGGAGGCAGGGAACTCACTGAAGGCACATAACCAGTAAGCGGCTGAGTGGGGATTTGAACCCAGCTGGTGTGATTCCTGAGATCATGATCTCAAGAATCCAACCTCTTTCTTTTGCTCTTCGTGGAAGTGAGAGTCCTTAACTGATGATCATGGTCCTGGAAGAGGTGACAGCATCAGGTCTGGGGTTAGGCACAATCAGCTTGAGAAGACCTGTGCCTGAATCCTCAGAGGGGTTTCACCCGAGGACCAGGGTTGTAGAGGGGCTGGAACATTAGTGTCTTTTCCATTTTTCCTTTCTTACTCAGATACCAAAAAATGGGATCCTTTTCTTAAGTACCCGGACTACAGACCTCTTACTTCAGGCAAACCATAGGGGAGGGCTGGGTAGTGGGGGAGCGTTGCGCACAGAGTGTGAAGCATGGAGGCGAGCTCTCAGGTCAGAACACGCGGTCCCCTCCCTTCTGGTCTGTGCGGTGGACACTGTCTGGTTGCTCTTTCTCTAGGCCACCTGCCGACCATGTCCTTTATTTGAGTCTTTCTTCAGGAAAAGCAAAATACAGTTGTTCAGATTTCAGCTTTCTTAGCTAAATACCCCACTCCCGTCTGGCCTCTTAGTAAAGAAGGTACTCTCAAGCCAGCTTGACTGGGCTTGGACAGACACAATTAGGATCCGTTTTATATTTCTACACAATCTCTTTGTTTTCTTTTATATACGATTAACATTATCCACTGTGCCACTGGTTTTCTGTTTAATACTTAGCAGGTGACATTACTTACACATTACAGTGACGATGGGGATGGAGACGGGGGTTGGAAATTGCCTCACTTCTCCGTACGGATTAATGTAGGAAGAATGTTAAGAGCATTTAAACGAGAGCCAGTGCCAGGGGGAGAGAGAAGTCAAAGCAGACCCTGGGAATATCGCTGATGAAGGGAGAGGCACAGGAAGGTGTAGACTAGGAAGGGTCCTGGATCAGTGGGAAACTATGTTATGGAAGCTGGAGGTCAGAGTTTGGGGAAGGGGCTTAGTCATCAAGAGCCTCAAATATTATGCAGAGGTTAAGTAGGACGAGATCCATGAAGAAGGTGCTGAGAATCAGAAAACCTTACAGAAAAGTGAAACAAGGAATCATTGCAGTGATGGAGATCCCGTGGCTCACAGTCAGACATGCGGAGAACCAGGTGGCAGGGAGGTTTGTTATTCCAGGTCACGGGACTTGCAGACTCAAACCAGACCCAAGTTGAGAATTAGGCAATGTGAACCTGAACCCAGGTGTATGAGCTAAGAGATGATTCCATTAAGCAGGTGTGGGCTGGTGTCCTTACTGGGATAATGTCCAAAAAAGGGGACTCAAATCTAATGGCTCAGGGTTATTTGCAAAATTGCCCTGCGGATCTACAACTTGTTAAAAAGCAACTTTGACCGTCAGAGGAAGTCACCCAAGCTGTCTTGGAAGAGTCACCTCAATTCTCTTGGGTTGTAACCTCAGCTCCAGTTAGTTCCCTTAGAACAGTAATCTCTGTTTGCTTGAAATAATAAAACTGTTCACTTGGTTCGTGTCTTTAACCCTGGGAATTGAAGGAACGATAAAGTAGATAGCATCTGCTGTGTTCACATTTCTGTGTTAAGTTCAGGAATGATCCATGTATGTTTGAAGTGCGAAGTTTAAAAGAATTCAGCATGTTATTTGATCAACACATGCCCCCCTCAGGGCCTTTGCACTTGCTGTTCTTCTACCTGGAAATCTCTTATTCCTAATAGCCTCATCCCTTGCTTTACTAAATCCTTTAAGTCTTTACTCAAATAACAACTTATCAATAAAACGTTCCCTAATCACTTAAAAAAAAACTGTACTTCACCCCTCTACTGAATTTTTTTCACAGCACCAGCCGCCATCTTCCAAACTATTTATTTTCATTGTTTATTTGCCCCCACTGTGCACCAGGTACTGTCCTAGTGCTGAAGATATAGTGATAAACACAACAGACATTTTTGGGGAGCTGCTTGGGTTCGCAGTGAATTTACAAGGGCATGGTTGAGTAGCAAAAGATCTTCTTGGGAACAATGAAACGGAAGAGGACAAAATTGAAAGGATTTCAGGCATCTTAACACAAATTAAGTTATTTTGTTAAATTGTATTAAGTTACTGAGTTAGTGATGTGATCTTGTGCACATGAAAATTATATAGTGTTATAAACCAATGTTACCACAATTTAAAAAATGATACAATTAAAATGATTATAAATCAATAAAAAAATGATACAATTGAGTAAATGATACCATTAGAAAAAAAAATGTATATGGTAAAAATTTTCAAATAGAACAAAACCATTTACAATGAAAAATGGGGCTCTTCTCCACTCCACATTTTCTGTCCTTTCAACCTAACTGCCTGCAAGAGTCTTTCCTGTTTCCTTTCCAACATTTTCCATGTACATACTCACATGTATGACTATATTCTTTTTGACCAATTTGCAATATTACAGGCTGCATTGCCTTGATTTTTTCCACTTAATGTATTCTAAGAATGTTCCCATGTGAATACATATAGGCCTGCCTTCTTTTAAAAAAGACTTTTTTAATATTTCATTGCACGAGTGGCCACATTTTGACCTAGTAACTTATTGATGAACCCAAATAATACCTGGGTGAACATCCTTCTGATATCTGTTTTTTTATTTGTTGATGTGTAGCTATGTCTGTAGGGTAAGTTGTTAGAAGCAGAACTGCTGATCTGAGTGTATGAGAGTACATAACCTGAGAATATAAAGTCTTTCTTGCTCAAACTCTAGTTCGAATGAATGCAAATCTTGGTTTTATGTCTAGCATTTCCCACTGTGTTAGTTGAACACGAGGCTTGATACTTCATCCCTTGCTGCCCAATTTCCTGTTCTAATAATGAAGGTGGTTAATAGCTATGCAAATACACCAGAGATGTAATTTATTAAAGTAGCACCAGAACGTACTACTTATGCGCTGGGAGAATTGACTCCATAATGCAATTCCACAGCCTTTATTAGTGGCTCATTTCATGGGCCTGCTGCATCCTTTTGTGCACGTCAGGGTCACAGGCGTGGTCCTCAGCCCCAGCAGAGAAGACAATGGAGGATGCCTGCCGTGACTTCCCATCTGAAAAGGCAGCAGTGCTGGGCTTGCTGGATGTGCTTTTAGTGGCCCAGCGGTGGCCAGCAGGATGGCTTTCTATGGACACACATTAGGTGGAGAAAGGAAAACCCCTCTCTTTTAGGGAATCGGAGGTGGGGGTGGGCACTCAGCCCCTTCCCAGAACATCTGGGCTGGCTCCATTCTCTGCCTGTAACTGGGTGTCGGGGTCACAGCAGGAACGGGACAGCCCACAAGGGATCCTGGAAGGAGAGAATGTTAGAGCGGAGGCTGGGGAGGGCGCCACCTGGCAAGTCTTAGGCCAATGAGCAGTTTGTGGAATATCACAGACTGGCCTTGAATGAGCCTGGGAGGAAAAACTGCCAATCAAGTCAAACTTTTTTCTCTTTTAAGGGTAATAGGGCAGAATGATTATTATCAAGAAGTGAAGCCATGCATTCCCAGCGGTAGGCAGATAAGCCAGTCCCCTGGAAAGGGGAGAAGAGAGTCCTGTTTTGTAGTGTTTGCCAGTTCTCAGGGTGTAAATACTTCCACCATGGCTGGTTGGGCAGAGAAGTCCACATTGGGAATGCCAGCGTGAGCTGGCCCAGCCCGCCGCGGCACGTTAACTTTATACAGAAGTAAGACAACTATTCATTTCTGTCCAGCTGATATTGAGAGGATAGGAGTCATTTTATAATTAACAATGAAGAACATTGATGTTCCAGTTACTCTCACTGCTAACCAAACCCCAAAACGTGGCTTCCAAAAACTTTTATTATGCTCACAGATTTTGTGGGTCAGGAATTTGGAGATCTGGGAATGAGTTTTCTCTGCTCAATGACGGGAGACTCAATTAGGAAGAGGCAAAGGCTGGGTTCACTTGGTAACCGGAGGGTTGGCATCACCTAGAAGGCCTCCTCAGCCACAGGTCTGGTGGCTGATACCGGCTTTCATCTGTCATGGCAGCTGGGGCGATTGGCGGAACACCTACGCGTGGCCTCCCCACGTGGCTACTTGGGCATTCTCATGGAGCAGCAGCCAGGTTCCCAGAGCAAGTGTCCCAAGAGAACCAGGTGAAATCTCTCCTGCCTTTCATCGTGTCACCTTGTTTCTTAATTGTCTCTGTTTTAAAGGGAACTTATAAGGCACGATGCCCTTTCTGCTAAAGTTATAAGCTCACCCAGATTCCGGGGGAAGAATACAGACCCTATCTTTCCACAGGGGGGAGTGTCAAAATCACATTTTAAGAAGAGTATAAATGTAGGCTGGGAGGTGTTTTTGTGGCCATGTTTGGAAATTATAACGTATCAGACTTGTCTTTTAGGGCATTCTGCAGAGAAGCAGACTGGAGTGACTCCCATCCAGCTTTTCCCCAAACCTCCCTTGAAGCTTTGATCCTTCAGAGGGACATCCAAGAACTCTGTGAAGGTCCGTGTTCTTTAGGTGTTCTAGATGCCAGGTGTTCTAGGCTATGCCACCAGAAAACAATGTGAGGGGCTCTATTAGCTTAAGAAACCAGAAGAACCGTATCATCCACCCATTCATTCATTCACTCAACAAAACTGTATCAGGCACCTGCTCTTGGGACAGGTACTGGGGAGAACAGATATGGTCCTGCCCTTCCCATGCTTGGGTTACAATGAAGGAGACAAACAACAAAGTAACAAATAAATAAGCAAACTATTGATACCTTGTAACAAATGCTAAAAAAGACAGTAACTAAGGCCTATGACTGAGAATGATTGGCAGGGAGCTTGTGTTAGGGTGGACAGAGACAGGCTTTCTGAAGAAGAGACTTTTAAGATGACAAATGAAGGGATAGGAAAAGCCATGGGAAAAGTGTCTTAGAAACAGGACACAGTGAATCTAAAGTCCCCAAGGGAGGAAAGAGGGAAGTGTGTTCTGGGGGCAAAGTGTGAAAGAGGAAGCAAGACAATAGGAAGGCCGGGTGGAGGTAACATTGTGGGGTCACCGGCACAGAGGTGGTGGCATGCCACACTGCGGGGAGGAGAAGGCAATCAGACAGTGTAGCTGCGTCAGAGACGAGGAGAACCAGTGCACAGAGGAAGCCCCATTTCCAAGTCTGCTGGGCTGAACAGAAGGGGAGGTTGGGAAGGACGGCATGGACAGAAGAGGAACCTACAAAGCACAACATGACAAATCTCATGGAAGAGACGGCTTTCAGGATGCAGGAACAGCTACCTGCTGAACTCAGCTGACGGGCAGAGGAAGATGGGGCCGGACACGGGTCCATTGGGTTGAGAGCATGAGGGTTCTCGCTGATGTTGACAAGAGTCCTTTTGCTGGAGTGGAGAACCTGAGAGTTCCACTAGAGTGGGAAGCGAAGAGGAGGAGGCAGCATCTATGGTTGCATCTCTTGAACATTTTTGCTGACAGGGAGAAAAGACAGATGGAGCATTTATATTTTCTATAGCAAGTTCTTCAGAACACGAGCTCTGTTATGGCTTGGTCCATTCAGGTGGCTGTGACATAATCCTGTACACTGGGTGGCTTGTAAATAACAGAAATTTCTATCTCATAGCTCTGGAGGCTGGAAGTCCGAGATCAGGGTGCCAGTGTGGTCGGGTTCTGGTGAGAGCATTTTGCAGGTTGCAGACTGCCTTGTTCTCATTGTATCCTCATACGGGTAAGGGAGGGGAGACCTCTCTGGGGTCCCTTTTATCATGGAACTAATCCCACCATGAGGGCTGCACTCTCATGACCTAATCACCTCCCAAAGGCCCACTTTCTAATACCATCACAGCGAGGTTAGGATTTCAACATATGAATCTGGGGGGACACAAACATTTGGTTTGTTGCAGATTAGACATTACTTGTTTTAATACAAATGAAAAGATAGGAGAAACGTAGATTCAAAAAAGTCTTTGTACCTATCTTTATAGAACATTGGTAAGCTAATATGCCTTATGAACTTCCCTTCTTTTTAATGCCAAAAAGCTTTAAAATTTTTTTAAAGTTGTATTTTGCAAGTCTAATGACACAAACTTTAGGAAATGCTGAGTTTATCTTCATTTTTGTCCTTAAATTTTAGAGAGAGGAGAAAAGCTTACTCAACATGCATTTCTGTATCCTTTGCAAAATGATAGTGAGCAAATTATCAACCAAGTTACTCCACGTGCCTTAAGTCAAGAACTCCGTGACAAACTCTCCCTTCAGATCAATACCAGGAAAGATAAATTGCTTCTCCCAATGAACTGGGGTATTTAAAAATATTGATCAGTGAATCAAGGATGAATCACAACATTCTAGAATGAAAAATGACCTTAATGTAATCAAGTCAATCCCACCACTTTTATAGAGATGTTAGAGGACCTGCAGGTGCCCTGGTCTCCCGCGCATCAAGACCTGTCCTCTCAGCCCAGTCCCCTGGCCACTGCCCACTGCCCCAAGGGAAATGCCAGGTGTTCCTCTCACCGACCTGAACTGCCAGGAGTGTTGGCAGTAGATCTTGTCCTCAATCACCATAACCAACTTTTCTTAATTGCCTGATAATAATAATTTAAAGAGTATTTTCAACTTTAGTAGATCATCCTAAACAATTTTTGAAAGTTGCTATCCAATTTACATTTGGATATCCAACTATTCCCTGACAATTTATTAAGGAGACTATTCTTTCCCACCTATTATAGACATTTATCGTGCCAATATTTGTGCTTGAACAAGAGTATATTTCTTTTAACTTGAAAAGAAAAACCCATAGTCACGGAAACACATTTATCTAAAGTTGTGTGTTATCTAAAATTTGGAGAATGCCAAATAAACCCAATTATTTCTATGATCCTTTATTTTATAAGGTGAAGAAACATATCTTTGAGTTACCCGAAGACTATCCCCCAAAATCTGAAGATAGTTTATGTATATAAGCATGCTAATATTTTTATTCTGAATTCAAGCTTAAATTTAGGTAAGGCAGAAATGAAGAGTTGTCAGACATGAGTGTAAGTCACAATTATCCAAAGGCAAGCAATGATCAAAGGCACTGTATTAAAAGGGAAAAGCAATAAGAAACAGTGATTACTAACAACTTTTCTCATAAATAAGAAAATCTGTTAAAAGTAGTTGCATTGTCAAAGGCCCAACGAATGTATATTTAAAATGTATATTTACAGCATGAGTGGACCTTGAGGGAACCAAGCTAAGTGAAATTAGGTCAGGCATAGAAAGACAACTGTTGTGTGGTATCACTAAATATGTGGAATGTAAAAAAGCTGAACTCACAGAAACAGAGACTAGAACAATGGTTACCAGCGCCTGGGTGGAGAGTGGGAGGGGGAGTGGGGAGATGGTGATCGAAGAGTATAAACTTCCAGTTATAAGATGGGTAAATTCTGAGGACTTAATGCACAGCATGGAGACAATAGTTAACAATACTGTATTATACACTTAAAAGTGGCTAAGAGACTTAAGTAGGTCTTAAATGCCCTCACCACAAAAAAGAAATAGTAATTATGTGACGGGATGGTATGGTGGTAATCATTTTACAATGTGTAAGTGTATCAAAACAATACACCGTAAACTGTGTACACAGTGTTTTGTACATGGTACACAAAACAACACATCCAACCTACACAATGTTATGTCAGTCACATCTCAATAAAGCTGGGGAAAAAGAATGTACACTTAAAGATCTATCTTTTTCTGACCTATTGAAAAGGTTCATTTTTGTCAAACTATAAAAATTAATCTTAATCTATCTTTATATGCCCATGTTTCAAAATACATACACATATAGAGCTTTCAACTTCAGTTTTAAATATAGTTAACTTTATCCGCATGAAACTGTATTTTGTGTGTGTTTGCGTTACACACTTGTGTATTGGCGTATATGTAAGTATGTATTTATTGCCTCTCAGCTCCAAGTTCACCTTTCCTTGCTCTGCTTTATGGTGCTGTAGTCAGATCCTATAAACACTTCTCCTTTGCCAGGTGGCAGGATGTTAGGCCTTGACAGTGGATGGACAATGCAGAAGCCAGGGTCTTTTTTTCCTGTTTCCAGCGGGCTTTCTTCTCTTCTTGCTTCTCTGTTGCTCATGCAGGACACCCAGTAGTGTTCACACCCCAGCAAGTTTCAGCTGCAGCCCCGAGGACAATTTCCCAGTGTGTCCAGCAGCACCACCCAGGGGCTGTCCAGCAAGTTCCACCAGTGCCCCAGCTGAATCTCCTCTCTCCACACCACCACCACCCCACTGCCCCTACATGCTGTACTCACAGAGTTTTATTTATTAAATACTTCATAGTTCATTACAGTTATTATTCTTTTCAATGTTCAAGTTGTGTCCAATTTTGGTCAGTGGAAGCCTCTTCAAGCTGGCTCCTGCCTCCCTCTGTGCTGCTTTGATTAGTCTGTGAGTGATTCTTTGCGTTTTGACATAGCAAGATGTCTGAATGCAATTAACTTGAGACTTTTTACACACAGTCACATTTTCAAATAATGATAGTTTTTGTTCTTCCCATCTAATCTGTATAACTCAATTTATTTGCTTCCCTGCACTTGCTACAATCTCTAGTAAAATGTTGATAGAAATGGTACTAGTAGGCATTCTTGTCTTAGTCTTTATTTCAAAGTATACTTTCAGTGTTTCATGGTAGATGTGATGTTGGTAGATACTTGTCATCAGATTAAGGCAATTCTCTTCTGTCCTAGTTTACTAAGAGTTTTTGTAATAATATTCAATTTTATCAAAAAGTCTTTCTGGATCTCTTGAGATAACCATATGGTTTTTCTTCTTTATGCTGTTTATGTGGTACATTTCATAGATTATCTAATGCAAACCAACCTTTCATTTTTGGAATAAACCGTATTTGATTGGGATGTATTACATGTTTTATTCATCTTTGAACTCCATTTATTAATATTCTGATTAGGAATTTTGCATCTGTGCTTATTAGAAAGATTGGCCTGTGATTTTCTTTCATGTATGTCTAAGAAAGATTTTTGTGTCAAGGGCATGCTAGCCTCACAAAATGGATTTCTTTTTATTGCCTGGATGAGTTTGTTGGATGAGAAAGATTGGAATTATTTCTTTCTTGACTGATTTTAAGAATTCTCCAGTGAAGTCATCTGGGTCTAGAAGCTTGGTGAGAAGATTTTTGTATTACTGACTCCATTTTTTTAAATGATGATAAGGTATGCAGATTTTCTATTTTTGTTTTTGAATGACATTTGATTGCTTATGTTTTTATCAACTAGTCTATTTCAACTACATTTTCAAATGTATTGGCCTAAAACGGTTCTTAACTTCTTATCACCTTTTTAGCTACTGCAGGCTTTGTGATGTTCCCTCTTGCATTCCTGGTATCGGTTCTTTGTGTGTTTCCTCATCTTTCTTATGAGAAGTATCAATTCAACTAGAAGTATTTGGGTTTGTTGATTTTTTTTTATTGTATAATTGTTTTTAATGTCTTTAATTTATGCTATTTATTGTTTTCTTTCTGCCACATTTATTAGTTTTATTTTGTTAGCTTTGGAATGGTTTGGAGGCGATACATGACATTTCTTTTCCTTCAGTGATTGCCTGCATTGTTACGTTATCAAAGTCTAATATGGTTAAATACTTTAAGTCTCCTCTTGGCTGATATAAGGGCATTAGGATACTTTAAATCCATTCACACCCCTTCTGATTTATATGCTGTCATTGTGTTCTGTGTGTTTTAATTCAATATTATATATATTAAACCATAAGAAATTATAATCACTATTGATGTACCTAATTAACATTAATTTGAAGTTGTGCTCCTATTTGCAACTGTCTTTGTTTTTCAGTTTTTCTTGCATCTTAAACCTTCCATTTGGGACCATTTTCCTTCTTCCTGAAATACTCCCTTCAGAATTTCCTTTAGCACAGGTCTGCTAGTGGAAAACTCAATTTTTGTTTGTTTGAACATATCTTTATTTTTTTATGGATATTTTAGCTAGACATAGACTTCTAGATTTTTAGAAACTCACCAAGACAGTAACTTCATTACATTCTGACTTTCATCGTTCTTGAGAAGGATTGCTGACAGTCAGATCCTTATAGATTGCCAACTAAAAATTGGCACTTGCCATCTGCCTTGACAAGGACTGAACCACGTTGGCACCTGCCATCTCCCTCTGCTTGGATTGAATTACCAGCTGCTGCAGCCGCTGACCTCCCACCCTCTCTGAAGGAGCCCAGGGCAGAGATCAGGAACAGGGGCGCTCTGCTCCGGGGAAAGTGGCAGAACAGGTTGTTATCTGACTTCAGTTAGTTAGATATTTTCAGGAGAAGATTTTATGAGCTCAAATTCTTGCATCTCCTAATATCTAGAAAAGCACTGAAATACTTAGCGGTGACATCTGGTGACTAGCAGCAAGCCTCTGTCTGAATGTGTGCCTGACTGCATGTCCCCCATTCACTGAAATCATATATGATACTGAGTTCCCCCTGCCTCTTCCCAGCAGTTCCTCAGAGCTCTCTGAGATGCTGTCTCCTGGGCTATAGTCCTCATTTTGGCCCAAATAAAACTTAACCCACAACTCTCATGTTTCTTTAATTGCTTTTCAGACATCTTCCTTGTATTTGGTTTTCTGAAGTTTCACCACAGTGTATCTAGGTGTGGTGAACGTTCTATTTTCCTGCTTAGCATCCACTGAGCTTCTTAAACACGTGACTGGTGTCCTTCTGTAGTTCTACAAAATGGTCACTATCTCACCAAGTATTGCTTTTTCCTCACTCTCTCACTCTTTCTTGGACTCTGATTTAATATATGTGGCATATTTAATGGATAGACCTTTCCTGTTACTTTCTATGTGACACTTTTTCTTTTCAGGTAACGACTGAATTTTCAGTTAACATAACTAGCCCACAGTACAGTAGATCAAATCATACAGAGTTTTGGAAGTACAAATTGAAGGAAGGTAGTAACTTTATTAGGCTACAAAACTCTGGCACATGAGTACAGTCTTTATGAATATAGTAAAACCATATTTAGTGGTAATTTTCACTCCAAAAATATCTGAGTACCATACCAAGCCAAAACACTGTGGTTTTCATTGGTGGCTTATAGCAGAGAAGATTATTTTACACAAACTAATATGTCTCTAAAACTATACAATTTCTCCTTTTAAAGCCAGTTCCTTCAAGCAAGCTGTTGAAGTTAACCACAGTAAGGCAATTGTGTGCATGTAAGAAGTGGTTCTGCTTTGTTATGAGGTTGGTCCAAGGCCAGACAGAGTGTCAATGTGGGAAAAGCTTTAAAACCCTACCTTAAGGAGATTAAATATGCTAAAACCAATTTCAAAATACTTTTTCAAAAATTGTTAAATTTCCACATGGGTCCTGGAAACCTCAAAATGAGTTGAATATTTTAAACGATACTAATTTTGGATGACCCCTTTTATGTAAAAGGCCTGCACCTCTTTCTTTTGGTCAGAAGTTACATAGCCTTTCTTTAGGTTATTAAAAAAAATTCTACCTAAAATGAAGTTCTATTTTTAAAATAACAAATAAATACATTGTCAGCTTAAATACACCTGGGGGACTCGATGTTAAATAACAATTTTCATGATTATTTCTCTACACATGCTGCAGCTGCCGTGGGGGTCCTTATCTCCTTCTTGCTGAAGCTGTCAACTCTTCAGTCTCTGCATTTAATTGATGCATTACTCATCCCATTGCATCTCAGCCCTTGTTAGCATTTGAAGGTACTGTACCTGCCGTAAGTCCTTCTATGTGGCTGCCGGGACTGACTCCTTTCAGTCATTGTGACTTTGTGAGTCAGAATAGTTTTTCCTCGGTCTTGAGGATGTGGTTTTTATATGTCTCCCAACTACTGAAACCATATTTGTAAATGAAGTATTAGTAGATTTAAGTTTCATTATTTTCTTTTATAGGATCAACTACATACTGCATGCATGTTTTGGTTCTTACTGCACCAATAAGTGAATTCAGAATGGAAGACAGTTCCCATTTTATGCTGAGAAGTCAACGGCTGTGTAGCTTTGCAGGGGGATCTATTTGTCTGTCCCACATCAGGCCCAGCTGTACTTGGGTTCCTAGGGTTTGAGTATATCTGCTGTGTATAAACTGTTGTAGCAGTTTCCCATGGGTAGTAAAAGACAAGCTCTAAAGTCCAGATCCTCATGGTGGTGGTGACCTGCCTGATGTCTGGGTGGGGCTAGGGGACAACAGGGCAAAGAGGCACCACCTGCCCCCACCTCCCCACTCCCCCTGCCATTGCAGCCCGCTACCCCTATGCTTTTTAATGACATATCCTCCAGTTCACGCATTCTCTTCAATTATGTCTAATCTGCTGTTCAACCCATCCGTGTAGTTTTAAATTTTATTGTGTTTTTATTTTTATAAAATTCTATTTTGTCTGCTTTATCATTTTTTATATTTTTTCTGTTCCTGCAGAGGCTCTCAAGTTTGTCTTTTATTTATTCAAGCATAGGAGGCATGATTAAAGACGCTTCAGTAATTCCTGTGTCTAAGCCTGTGAATCTGTGCTGCTTCTGTTGGTTCTTTCCAGCTTCCTTGTGTCTCGTCATTTCTGACCGCATACCGGATATTTCAATTTTTTAAAAAGTAGGAACAATTTGAGACTTATAATTAGTGAAGGAAACCTCATCCAGACAGGATTTGTCATTGCTTCTGCCAGGCATGGGGATGCTACCAGCTTGGGATCAACTTGAATCAAGTTCAAGGCTTGAGATTCACCAGATCCCCCAGAAAAAAAGTTCAAGTGTAATTCCAAGTGAGGTCTGATCCATTCCTGGACCAGCCTTACTCTGTAGACCCGTTAAGGTCCTAACTTATTGTTGGGGAGAGTTTCTTGTTAGATCCCATGGTGTTTACATTCACAGGAAAATGTTCTGGAACAGCCACATGTCCTCAGGGTGAAGATCTCTCTTTGTTTTTGCCCCTTTTTTTTCCTGAATTACAATTTTCTCTTCAGTTTTTGTAATCACCTATTGTCTTGTCGGCTCTTAGATTTAAAAGAATATATTTTGTCCAAAATTTTTTGTTGTTAGGGTTGGTTTGAATAAGACAGCCCAGTGTTACTGGATGCATTTTGAAGGTAAACCTTGTAGGACTTTCTGACTGAGTGGGAGAGGTATGTAACAGAAAGAGGAGTCAAGGATGACTGAAAGGTTTTTGACTGGAGTTTTTAAGAACGGAGAAGACAATAGCTGTGATGCAAAGGACTGAAGAGGCAGCAGGCTGGAGGAAGGGCCAGGACCGTATTTAGGGACATGTTAAGGCCCCTGATAAGCACGCAGGTGGAGAACTTGAGAAGGCAGCCGCGTCTGTAAGCTGGAGTTCAGGGAGGAGGTTAAAGCTGGACATAGAACGTTCGGAGCCCTCAGTGTATACATATATTTACAGATGTGAGACTGGTTGAAATCGCCCAGGGAGTAGATACAGATAGAGAGGAGGCCCAAAGACCCAACAGAGATTCAGGAAATATTATTTCTCTTCTTCTCCTGAAGCTCTGTATATGTATGATGTATTGCCAGACATAAACATGGGAAGTTGTTTCCTTTTTTCACTAAAGACTAATATAATAAATGAAAAAATTTATCCAGAAAGAATTTGTCATCATGTCCTGTCTCCCGACTTCCTTATTGTTCCCCAGCCTCCCCCCTGCCCATCCCCACCGCACTGCCTAGCCCGGGCTCTCAATGTTTCTCAGCCACATTACCCCAGGGCCTCAGAGCTGGTCTTCCTGACTCTAGCCCTTCTTCTGTGTCCTCCAGGAGGCCCTGCCTCTGTTCAGGGCTAGAGTGATCTTCTTACCGCCCTAGGGTGATGGCTGACTGCCTCATTTTGAAGTTGCCGTCGTAGTTTAGTGCTTATTAACATCATCTTTACAAATTTAGATGAACAAGACTATCCTCGTGACTATGCTCGTTTTACAAACTGAGGGAACAAAGCACACTTTTGCCAAGAATATTTGAGTGAAAATAAAGCATTTGGGGCAATTATTTCCTATTCATTGCACATCATGTGGGCAGTTAGAAAACAGGACTGTGAATAAGAACAGGAACCTTTGTCAACTCCATGTCCTCTCACCACTCATATTTGTTCAGTACATACATCCATTTCCAGAATAAAAGGGCCTGCGTTTTCCTGTCTCACAGTCAGAAGGAAAGGAATTGGTTACTCAGAGAAAATGCAAATCTCTGCGAAGAAGTTCTTTGAAAATAAGCTTACTTTTGTCTCCTAGGGATGAGTTGGATGTGGGCCTGAGTGAAGACAGGAGAGTAAAGTAGACGACCTTTCATTTTCCTTGACAATATTGATTTAATTCTGGAGTCTGTTTCTGCAATAATTCATCAGGGCAGAGGAATTATATTCCTTTTCATCACTTTTGTTTAAAAGTCTAGTGATCCCTGCCACCTCCTCCTCACTCTGTCTCTTTATTTCTTTTATCTTTTGGTCCACATGGAAGCTATGTCAAAATAAAAGACAAACATGAAATTATCAAAATAAAATGCTGGGAGTTTTTTTGTTGTTTTTTAAATTATAGTCAGTTTACAATGCTGTGTCAATTTCTGGTATATAGCATAATGTTCCAGTCATATATATATATTATATATACATATATTCATTTTCATATTCTTTTTCATTATAGGTTACTACAAGATATTGAATATAGTTCCCTGTGCTGTACAGTATAAACTGGTTGTTTATCTATTTTATATATAATAGTCAGTGTCTGCAAATCTTGAACTCCCAGTTTATCCCTTCCCACCCCTTTTCCCCCACCAGTAACCGTAAGTTTGTTTTCTATGTCTGTGAGTCTGTTTCTGTTTTGTAAATTAGTTCATTTGTGTCATTTTTTTTTTTTAGGTTTCACATATAAATGATCTCACCTAGCATTTTTCTTTCTCTTTCTGGCTTACTTCACTTAGTGTGACAATCTCCAGATCCATCCATATTGCTGCAAATGGTATTATTTTATTCTTGTTGGCTGAGTAGTATTCCATTCCATATATATATAAAGAAGTTATGGTGTATATATATATATATATATATATACACCATAACTTCTTTATCCAGTCATCTGTAGGTAGATATTTAGGTTGTTTCCATTAAAATGCTTTTTAATGTAAGTCCTTCAGAAAAAGGGTTTATAACCAACACTGATCCTTACTATAACTGAAATGCATTTAGTGCTTACTTGGGGCCTGACTCTGTGCTAAGTACTCTGCAGAGATGATGTCATATAACCCTCACCACACCCTTGGGAGCAGGCACTTTTATTATCCTCATTTTAGAGATGAGGCATGGAGGAGGTAAGGAACTTGTTCAGTTAGTAAGGAAGCAGTTGGACTCCAGGGCCCTTGCATCTAACCTCTATGCTGTCAGTCCTAATGGATGGACATCTGACCACAGTAATACTTCAATTGTAGTGAAGTCATATACTTTGCATACACTGGGGACCAGTAATGCAAAAACTTAGGTCAACATGAGGTATAAAGGGTGCATACACACCTTGATTTCAAGAGGACTCATTCACAACTCCCTTCCCTCTGAACTCCTTCATTGTTTCATATTCTTGGCTGTTTGGTCTCATCCCTTACCAATATGGTTTCCTGTCTCACGTTCCTGAAATTCTGCAGCATACTCAACACTGATACTGATTTCAGTGGATACTCTGGCTTTTGGGGAGTAGGAGCTGGGAGCAGAACAGACTTTCCCTGCACAAGAGATGGGAGAACTTGAGTGAAGTCTTGTGTAGGAGAGGAGTGGAGATCAGAGAGAGGGGTCTGTGGGTTAAGCCCTGGGAGTGGGAAGGGTAGAACCCTCTTTGGGGAGGTCTGGATTTTTGAGAACAGTAATACTGTACCCTAATATTTTACCATACGCCACCTTTTTGTGTGATTCCATAAAATCTTCAGTGATAACCTCAGATGTGATGACATGCATAGTAATTAAGTAATTTGATTTCCAGTGAAAACTACTGAAAGGCTGAGTTCATCTTTCAGTTGATTTCAGCCTGGATGAGGAAACACAAGTCTGACAGACAAAAGATTTTTGCTCAGACAGTGAGAAGTTGACATTGCATCAGGAATGGGCAATCCCTGATGTTGGCTTAGGTCAGGGTCTGACCACGGGAGAGGCAACTGAAAAGGTATGGCAGTGCAGGTCTTTGGAAGTGAGGAAGTGAAGACACTGAGTCAGAACTCATTCATAACACCCCTCGCACTCCGATTATCATGGCTTACTCCCTACTGCTATCATTATATCAAACCAGTCACTGTTTTTGTGTGTTTTCCACTTATTACATCTATATAACATCAAAATGTCCAGATAGAAAGTGAAAAACTGAGGATCCTCAAGATGGTTTGGGTAACACCAAGCATCCAGCAGTGGGAAGATAAAATGTCAAGGTGATTAACGAATCACCTTTATCAAGACATTTTGAAGTCAAGTAGAAATAGACAGAAAGTGGATATTGGCAGATGATTTCCTAGAAATGAAATTTGAAGTTGGAATAGGTCATTGCATCTAGCCTGAGAGCCTACAGAAAATGGGTCTCTAGACTAGTCCCAAATTAAAGCTGGCCCAAAAGATGAAAGGCAGACAAGAGCCGGGGAAGCCTGTCAAAGGAAAGATTTTGAAAATTTAGGCAGCAAGAGATGAATGACAAGGTCACAGCTAAGATGAAATAGCCTTGGAAGTAAGACCTACATGGGAAGCAAAGGTCAAGAAATAGAGGAGGAAAAAGCTCACGATGATTTAGTGGTGCAGGTCTGTGGGGAATATGCTTCTGAAAATAAAATAAAATGAGACATCAAAGAGGTCTTTACAAGTTTAAAGCCTTATTCTTACCTGCGGTTGAAGGTAGGATATAAATTTTATTGGAGCAAAGTACAGATGAAGAACAAATCAAATTCAAGTGCACTACATAGCATTCTTAATGAAGTAGAAGAAGTTGGAATTTTGAATAATAGAAATGGAGAGAAGAGGAACGAGTTCTATTGACCATGTTCTGTAGATGCTTCTGAGATACTACTGTGCATTGAATCATGTAAGGATCTTTGCTGCAGAGTTTGAGTCATTATGTCTGCAGTGGAGCAGGAGAGTCTGCATTGCTCAAAAGCTCCCAGGTGATGCCAGTGCTGCTTGTCCTCAGACCACACTGTAGGTGAGAAGGCTGTAGAGCAGAGGTTTCCACACTTGGACTCCCAAGAAGTCTCCCCAGGAAATACTGATAGGCAGCAAGCTTCCAGAACCAAATCTATTGAAAAACTTATTGGAACCTAATTAATGCAAGAAACAGAGGAATCGGCACAGTCATGAGCTTCTTCAAATCAAACCATTTTCCCCCAGAAGCATGTGGAAAACAATATTGTAGATGTTTCTATAAAATATCTAAAGCAGTCAACAAAAATTTGGGGTGGGGTGGTATGTGTTTAATAAATTGTACACCATTTGTTGTATAGGTGTTGAAGGCTGGAGTGGATCACAGAGGACCTACAGACACACGAACATATTTGTAGCTTCACTGATCATATTTTTAATTGTTTGGATAATAAATGTGGCCAGTAACTTCTAGGTATTTAAGGAGAGAGAGAGAGAACCTGGGTGTGTATGTGTGTGAATGTTGTGTTTGAAAGCGTGTGTGTGTGTGTGTGTGTGTGTGTGTGTGTGTGTGTGTGTATGCATTAGGAGCCCAGGGCCAAGAAATGCTGACATCCAGCCTGAGTGTCACATCTTGAGCTACATTCAGGTGGTGAAAATGTGATGGTCCTCAATCACCTGCTCTCTTCCGACTTCACTGGACTCTTCCTCCAATTTTTGTAGACTCTTGTATCTCTTTGGGACTCAACAGGATTCAGTCTCTGCTACGTCCAATTTTGCCCCTTTTAGTAAAACGTAATTAGATGCAAATACAAATCACAACTATTGTCAGAATTCAAATGAGTTCTGATGAGAATTAATATTTTCCCATCATAGAAGTACTGATTCAGAGCACACAATAAGGCACAAATTCCAAATTAGTCAGAAACCACTCGTTTCTCAAGCAGAAAGAGCCATATTACATTCATCTTATAGGGATTAGAATTTTGCGATCCAGATACCAGAGCTTCATGCTATAAAGAATTTCTTATCCTCCCTCTCAAATCTTACCCTCCATAATGACAGTTGAATAAATGAATATGTGACCAAATTAATTGAATGCTGTTATCTTCACTTTACAGTTTTAATTTCAGATCTTTTCTCATTAACACAATTATCCAGGAAAGCATTATGTTAAACACACAACTGTGATGTACTGTATGTATTAATCAGAATTTTTGTGTTTGCAAGTGACAAACTAAACTCACACCGATTTAAAACAAAGGAGAATGAACTTAACTGATACATGCAACTATAAAATTGAGGTACACTTTGGGTACAATTGGACCCATAGAAATCAATTTTTATTCTGTATAAATTCTGTAAAATTTTATTTTTAGTCTGTATCTTCTTCTGTTTCCTTTTGAGTGTTTGCCTTATTCATTCCTATTGCAGACAGTTTTTTCCAGTCAAGGAAGGTGTCTCAGAGCAATTTGAACTTAATAGACTTTAGGACTCAGGATCCCTGTGGAAGAAAAAGAACCTTTCCCCATTTCCATGGCAGAAACACCCTTGGGAAGGTTGTGATTCCACCCATCTTTGAAACATCATTGTGGCCACAGTGAAGCCCTCTACTGGCCTCGCTTGGGTCACATGTCCATCTCTGTGACTGAAGTATGGTCAGCATTGTTTCCACCTTAACAACCTTGAGTGCAAGAAGGACGTTTCCCCTGAAGAAAGAGGTGATAGGCAGATTGATAATGTATTTCCCCTCCATTCCAGGTCTAGCTTGAATGGTAGGTGAGATGGGACCCCCGGGGGTGCTGTCAAGGACAAGAAGAGAAGTATCTGGAAGGGACTCAGGGAAATTTAATGGATGAGACATGTAAACAACAGAAGAGTCTCAAGTTAACATATGTGTCCATGTGTGCATAGTAAGATTTATATCTCTTGCTAGTGGACTTCAGACAAGCTATCAAGGCTAGAGTAACCTGTATTAGAAAATAAAGTTATCTGGCGGCAGTGGGACTTCTTAGGAGATTTAACAAGCATGAAAGCATTTATTATTAAGTGAAGACATATTTCATAGTGATGCGTGATCTTGGATCTAAAATTAACCCCAAATATCTTTAAAGCATGATTATCATGATTGTGTGTTTTGTCAGGAAATCAGCTGAGCGCTAGAGAGCTGAGCTGTCAGGTTTTAGAGTAGTTGATGAAAGCAACAAGCCAAAATGAAACTGAGAGTGAAGCCTTTCATCACCGGCTGTGATGGTGTAAGCAAGAGGCCAAAACCAGAAAAAGCACCTACTCCCTCCCACGCCCACTTTTCCCCAGGGAATGGCGCACCTGGCAGCTGCAAGCGGATCAGTGCAGACATGGGGTCGTCTCACTGTTGAGGGAGCCCCATGCCCAGGTTTCCTGCACTCTTGTGGCTCTTATAGTTTTATAGATCATGTATAAACGTGATCAGACTCATGTTTAACCTGGGGGCTGGAGGGAGGGAGGAAAGCGAGTGCTAGAAAGGGAAAAGTACTGGATATTGACTCACTTCAACATGTTCCTTTGTCCTTTGTATTTTCTGCAAATTGGTGGTTGGATCCAAAGTCTTGATCAGACACATGTTTAGTTCTCTCAGCAGGATTATGGGTGGTGCTGTGTTCTTTTCCCCCCAGCTAGCTGAAATATAATTGACATACATCACTGTGTACATTTAAGGTGTACAATGTGTTGATTTGATACACTTAATTATGGCAAAATGATTAGCACCATAACCTTGGTCAAATGCCTACATCACATCAAATAATTACCATTTCTTTTTTGTGGTTAAGAACATTTAAGATCTACCCTCTTAGCAACTTTGAAGTGTATGATACAGTATTATTAACTATAATCACTATGCTGTACATTAGATCCTCGAAAATTATTCATCTTGTAAGTGGAAGTTTGTACTTTTGGGGTGGTGCTGTGTTCTGTCTGGTCATTTCTTTTTGCCATGTCAGCAGCTGAGGAGGCTCAATGCCTAGATCCATTAATTCACTAAGATTTGGAAGCAGTTGATATTTTTGTTTTATCCTTTCTTGTGATGTATTTATTGTAGAACTCTTTATAAAGAGACATTTCACTCACCTATGATTTAGTGATTTAGTGACACAGTTCATGCAGAAAGGCAGGATGAAAATTTTTCTCTTTCCCTTTACTTGATTTTTAAATGATAAGTTGGTTTCCTATCATTCTTTGAAGGTGAACAATTAGATTTTTAAAACACCGTTACGAACCCATTGATATAATGGACTTAGTCAATTGTAATTATCCTTTTGAATCTCAGACTGTTCCTCTTTGGCTGCTGAGAGCCTCTTCAAGTTGGTTTCTGAGTATTTCTGACATGACCCAGGTAGCCTTTGGGAGCTTCCTTGTTATCTGGTATTCCAGACTCATCTTTTCTGTTTCCTACTCTAGACCTGGAATCAGTCATTTTCCCCAATAAATTTTAGGCTGTTTTGGCAGCAAGGGTATTTATGACCATACTCTGGGTGTTACTTCTTTCTAGACTTTTAGTAGGCAGAATCAATACGAAGCTCTGTATACTATATGCTACATAATCACATGAGTTCATACTGACTTTAAAAATTACCTGTTTCTATTTGATCATTTATTTCTTGCAGCATATTTGACATGTAACATTATAACAGTGTCAGGTGTACAGTAAGATTTGATACTTGTATATATTGCAGAATGATCACAGTAAGTCTAGTTAACATCCATCACCATACATAGTCATAAACATTTTTTTCTTGTGGTGAGACATGAGTTCATATTGATTTTTAATTCAAATTCAAATCTAAAAAGTATTAAAAATATTTTATATTACTTCTAATTCTCATTTTTCCACACTAAGAATCCACGAATCTTGCTTCTCAAGGACCTGAGGAATGATAGAATTAAAAAATTTCATAAGTACTTATTTTCTTTTTCCCGCATTATACACATAACAGTCTAAGTAATACTTCCATCACCAGTTTAATTTTCTTTTGTGTATGTGCTCACCATTCTTCTATACTTTTTTTGCAATTGTATCATGTCTACAATATCTGAAAATATAGATAATGTACGCTATTCTCTCTCCCTTTTATTCCTAATTTAGTTCCACAAGTAGATGTGTATTTAATATTCACCTCTCCTTATTTTGATATTTCTCTGATCACTTGAAGTTCATTTTTCCACATATTTTGCAGTAAAGGCACATGCAAACAATGTTACCCAAGTTTTGCCATGTCAGTTTGTCTGTTGCCTTTATATTAGAAAGTCAGTTTAGCTGGTTATGTAATTATTGCTTCACGGTTTTCCTTGAGTATCTAAAATGTTACTCCCCTTTCTTCTGCCGCAAGCATTGATGTTCAAAATTCTAATGACAATATACTTTTATTTCCCTTAAGTATTGCTTACTGGCTTTGCTTAGGTGACTGTAGGATTTTTCCTTTTTCTTTAAAGCCTACTAATTTACTAGAATATGACTTAGTGGTGATCATTCTGGGTCCTCATTCTCAGCTATAGGATATACTCTTACAATAGGTACTTTCAAAAAACTTTTTTTCTTAATTTCAGGAAAGTTTCCTTGAATTAAATTTTTAAGTGTTTATTCTGTTTGCTTGTTTTAGGTTTCTTCTTTTGGGGTTCCTGCAACGATATAAAGAATCATCTTTGTCCATTTCAATATGTGTCACATGTTCTTGAGTTCTTTTTATCTCTACATTTGTTTTTAATTAAAAAATATTTCCTCTTTTTCACCTTGTTTCTCTTAATCCATCATTTTTGTTGTGTTTATTTGCTTTGTGTTCCTTCTATTTCAGTCTTGATTTCAGAAATGAACTTTTATTTTATTTTTCTTTCTTTCCTGAGTCCTATTACCTCATTTCTGAGCTGAAGTATTTTGTTGGCCCTATCAAGTAAAAGCAAACTGCAGCAAGATGTCATTTGGAAAAGACACATAGGAAGAAACTGATCTACTTCAAAGGCGATCAAAATATTGAAAGAGACTTATTTAAAACAGATGAGAGCACATCACTTCCAAGGCAGGTTTAAGTCCCTATGTCTCTCATGAAGCTCATTTTCACCCATACTTCTCCATTCATTAGGGCTCAGGAGATAGATAAACAAATTATATAAGAGAGAGAAGCTATGTTTTCTTACACATCTCAGTAATTTCTGTAAAATTTTGATCCTACTAACCTAGGGCAGTCTCTATTTTAGAAAAAAATAAAGAAGGAATCTATACAGTCTCCTCCTTCTGATGCCAGTCCAAACATCTGCACTGAGAGTAAAGGGAGAAAGTAGAAATCTGAAATACTTTGGGTTCATTCCTATTTTACCAGTCAGTCTAAATTTTCTATATCTTATTTTGGAATTATGCTTCTCCTAATACAGATAAAAATATGTAGCAATAGGAGTGATTGTGGATTGGAGGTAGTTCTTGGGGAGATCTTTACAGTTCAACATTATTAAAGAAAAGATATCTTTTTCTGAATTACTCTCTACAAAGCACCAAGAGAATATTATTGCTGGAAGAAATGAGATGAATTAAGGAGCAGAGTAAGATACATAATAAAACAAATGCATTTTGTATTTAAATATTCATTCAAAAACATTGATTATGTAGATATTGTTTTCTATACAATTTCTGGGCAATTTTGACAGTTTCTAATTGCTTGATTTCAGTTACTAGGCTCATCAAAACTATACACTTTCCTCTTCCTACAAAAATCACTTGTGAATCAAAACAAATATATGTATGTTCCTATATGACTGAAGCATTGTGTTGTACACCAGCAATTGACACAACATTGTAAACTGACTATACTTCAATAAAAATATATTTAAAACATCATTTGTGATATTTTAAATTTCTACAAAGAATATAGTCAAAAGACTTAATAATCCAAAGCAAAAATGTAAAAGTTTAGAGATATTGTTATGTGGGATCAATCCATACAGAATTACATCAGATTATATCAAATGGAAACACCTTAGATTTCAGTTTTGGCCTCTTCTAGGGAAAGTAAGGAATAAATAAAATGCACAACAAATAAATCTTCACTGAACACTTTTGCTCTGTAAATTACAATAAGATTGCAGGATAAACAACATGTGAGGTGACTAATTCACAAGTCAATATGAAGACAGATCTTCCAAGAGAAACCTTTGTATTAAAGTTTATCCCAAATTTCCAACCTGTGTGGGATTTACTGAATATATAAAGAGTCAATTATTTGTATCTTTGAAAGTTGTTATGAGAGTAGAGCTTTCCTATTCTCACCACCACAACAACAAAATGGTAATTTATGAGGTAAAGAATGTGTGAGCTAACATTACTGTGGGAAATATTTTGAAATGTATACATGTATCATATCATCACGTTGTACACCTTAAACTTACACAAATTTGTATGTCAGTTACATCTCAATAAAGCTGCAGAAAGGGAATGAATTTGAGACACTGATTATGAGATAAAGATGATTTCCATGTCATCAAGAAGTTATTCATCAAAAGTACAAAGTGAAAGCAATTCTACATTTTGGCCATGTTGATAATTTATTCATTTATTAATTTTGATGGGCATTTATGAATCAATTACTGTATGCCAGGAGTTCAGAGGACAGGACTAAAACTGAAGATATATCTGTGGAAGCCCTTGGCATGCATATAGTAATTGAAGATATTGCAGTGTTCAGAGAGTCTGTGGAGTAAGAAGAGAAGAGAAGTGAGCTTCAAGGAACATCAACACTTAAAGGATGAGCAGTGTGGGAGGAGATGGCAAAGGAGACTGAGAGACTTGGCCAGAGAGGAAGAAAGGAACCAGAGAGCACGGTGCCATGGAAGCCCAGTGGAGAGAGTTTTCCCAACGAGTGTCAAATTTTGCTGAGAGTTCAGTCAAGTATGGAAAAATGTCCCTTAGATTTAGTGATAAGAAGGTCACTGGTGACGTTGGAGGGAGTGTTTCTGAATGAACATCTCTTGTGGGAGTCTCAGGCACCTGTCACACATTTCACAGGTGGTATGAGAGCCACTGGCTGGACCTTTCACGATTCCTCTTTTGATTCACTATTACTCAGAACACCCTCTTGCTAACCCATTTGTCAGGCAATCTTATTGCCTGAGTAACAATAATAAACTTTTCTGGTTCCCTTAAAAGTAGATAGCATTGAATTTTTTCTGGGCTTTCAGCCTTATAAGCCTCCGTAGCCTCAGGCTCAAAGTTCCCGTGGGCCCCTCTCCCACCCATGAACAGAGAATCACCATGGCTGCCAGCTTTCTTGGTCACTCTGAAGACAGTGTGGTAATCGAGACTTTTTTCAGAGAGGCTACAGAAGTCCTTGCTGAATTAAAACATCAGGAAGTGGAAACACCCAGGGGTCAGGTGCAGGGTGGGCAAAATGGAAACATCGGCTCCAGGGCATGGAGTCATCTTTCCAACTGACTTGGTAGATCATTCTACTGAGAGAAGGAGCATTCTGAGCCAGTGTTTGGGAAGGTACCTGATAAAAATAATAACAGCAACATTAAGGATAATAAGTTACCATATATTAAGCGCATTCTAAGTGCTAAGTGTTTTACAAAAATCACCTCTAATTCTCTCAACAAGAAGTACATTCGTTTTCACTAATACTTTCTAGACAGAGAAACAAACTGAGTTAAACACGTTTTCCAAAATCATAGTACTGATGTGAATACTAAACTAGGTCTGTCTCAAGTTTTTAACTACTTCTGTATTTTGTCAGGATAAATAATACCAGCATCTATTTACTGAATTAATATCAAGTATGAGATATTATATATGCATTGTTACTAATTTGGCAAATTGGTGTTAACCAGCTCCCCCCCACCCCCATTTTACAGATGGTGAAACAAAGGTTCAGGAAAGATTAATAATTTGCCCAAAGTCACACAGCTAGTTTGGAGAACTGGGATTCAACCCCAGGTGTGCGGGCTCCAAAACCCATTTTTTTTTTCCCCACCGAGCCACACTGACTTCTGGGGCCAAGGACCTTCCTGGGTATGAAGAGAAGAAGTGAGCTCAGTGAGGGTAGAGTTACCTGACCTTCCAGATGGAGCTAGAATTAAATGTCCGCTTTATTTATCTAGGAAAATTTATACAAAAGACAAAGAAAGAATGTAGCATATGTCCCTGGAAATGGAATGCCTCAAGCTTAATGTATCCCTTGTGAATGCAGAATTTATCAGCCAAGACAGATGGCTGGCCTTGTGGAAGCAGAGAGTGCAAGGAATTTTGAAAGCCCAGCATCATTCAAGGCATGGGAATTCAGTTCTAGGGGCTGAAGTTCACAGCTTGTGAAGGGAACATTTGGAGAAGTGATGGAGAAGGCAACTCACCTTCAGACACAACACATAGCTGTTTGATTTCAGGATGCTGATGTGTGTCTTATTATGTTATTCCGGAGGTGGGTCCGTTGCATTTGAATGAAACTGTAGGTGGTCTTTGGATTGGATCTGCGGTCTGTGTGCTGTTTGGCCAGGTGTAGGAACTCAGTAAATCAAAGGCTGCATCAGAAACCTGACTTTCCCCCCAAAGACACACATTTCTACCTAGGAATTCTGGGGAGTTTTGACTACATCACCAAGAAGTGGTCAGGACAAAGAGATGGTAAAATAGACTCCTTAGATCAGAGGCATTTTTCCTAAATGTTTTGTCTCTTTTTCAATGAGCAGTGAAGGTGCTTCAGTCCCTTTGACTACCCTTTCATTATCTGCTGTTCAGCAAGGGAGCCAGCAGTGAACTGGAGGAAATCACATTACTCAGCCTATCACCTGGAATTTAATTAAGAAGTCAAGGCAAGTGAGTATCATTTTGTGGGAGTTCTAGAATCTTGGGGGTGCTAAGGGGTGGACTCTGGTCAAAATTCAGGATAAGAGCAGAAAAGAGATATGGACTAGTGATGGGAAGTTTTTAAATTTAATTGCTTGGGTTTTTTTTTTTTTTGATATTGAGTTGTATGAATTCTTTATATATTTTGGATATTAACCCTTATGTGATGTATAGCTTGCAAATGTTTTCTCCCATTCTGTAGGCTGCCTTTTCACTCTGCTGATTGTTTCCTTTGCTGTGCAAAAGCCTTTTAGTTTTATGTGGTCCCACTTGTTTACCTTTGTTTTTGTTGCCTGTACTTTTGGCATCATATCGATGAAATTATTGCCAAGACCAATAATATAAAACTTACCACCAACCCCATGTTTTCTTCTAGGAATTTTACGGTTTCAGGTCTCACATTTAAGTCTTTAAACCACTTTAAGTTGATTCTTGTGTATGGTATAAGATATGGGTCCAACTTAATTCTGTTATATGTGGATATCCAGGTTTTCCAACACTCTTTGTTGAAGAGACTATCCTTTCCCCATTGTGCATTCTTGGCACCCTTGTTGAATATTAGTTGACCATATATGTGTGGATTTATTTATGGGCTCTCTATTCTGTTCCACAGAAATAAGCTTAACCAAGGAGGTGAAAAAATTATATACTGAAAACTGCAAAACATTGGTGAAAAATTAAAGACAGCAACAAATGGAACGCTATCTTGTATTCATGGATTGGAAAACTTAGTATTGTTAAAATGTCCATACTACCCAAAGCTATCTACAGAGTCAATGCAATCCCTGTAAAAATTCCAAAGACTTTTTTTTTTTTACAGAAATAAAAAAGAATTCTACAATTCATATGAAACCACAAAAGACCATGAGTAGTCAAATCAATCCTAAGAAAAAAGAACAAACCTGGAGGCATCACACGTCCCTATTTCAAAATATATTATGAAGCTACAGCAATCAAAACAGTATGGTACTGGAATAAAGGCAGACATATAGACCAAAGAAAAGCCCTTTTCTTTTAATAGAGCAACCTAGAAGAAGCTCACATCACTTCCATTTACTTCTCATGCCTCAGAACTTTGTTACATGACCACGCTGTGTTGCAAGGAAGGCTGAGAGATGTAACCTTGACTTTGGGAAACAATTTGTTCAGCTAAAATTGCAAGAGAAAGGAGAATGGTTACTGAGGGATAACTAGGAATTGCTGGCATGTAATGCTTTACCAGGCATCAGTAAACTGCCCATCTGATTTAAGCAACTGATAATCTAAACTCATCTTATCTTTGCCTCTTACTAACTGTACCTCCCACAGGTGTGTTTTCTCCTCTATGAAATAAAGATAACAAATGGCGATTGATGTTTATATGGTGTCTTTTAGAGCATCTGGTACATAGTAGGTCAACAATAAAGGGTCCCTTTTCCCCCTTTCTAGAAAATACAAAACTCTGGAAATTCTATCAGGATGGCTGTATTGTATAGCCAGCAGAAGGTTTAGAACCCAGATTTGATTTGTTCATAGGAAATTAGTCTTCTGGCCGGACACATACACTGAGAGTCAGCAGCTGGAGAGCTGAAGATAAATGATTTTGAAAGCATCTCTCTGAGTATACAGAGCTCACAGAGATGAAAAATAAAAGCCATAAGGCAGCAGGATGTGCAGTACATCCAAAGCCTGGTAATTGAGTTAGAAAAGTGTGTTATTGTCCAACATACCTGGGTGGAATCAGACCCCGAGGCTTGATTAGGGGCCCAATCAGGCATTTATGCCTATATGAAAGATATCCACCCAGAAGACTAAAAATAAACAAATGAAGCATTGAGACTTTTCTAATCATGAAAATTGAATTTAAAGGCCATTTGTCACTTTCCTGTCATTTTGTGTCATGAAGAGACTTGCAGTCCCCACGGGCAAGCCTGTTTATTTCTCCATCCTGTCCAGCAAGCTGGGCCCCCTGCCATTGCTGGAAGGGAAGGCTCAGGTCTTCAGTGGCTAACTTCTGAGGCTCTGTTTCGGGGAGAGATCTGGAGAATCCTAGAGTCATGGGTTTTATAACTATTGCCACTAAACAAATATCTAAACAGAGCTTTTCAGCTTTAGAAGGTGGTTCAATATACTTTCTTCTAGAAATCCACTGCCTCCCCTGTCTTACCCAAAGACATGTAATCACAGGTGGGTGTCTCCCCCACCCTCCCAGAGAGGCAGATGTGAAAGCACATGTATGTATGAGAGAGAGAGAAGAAAGAGAGAGAGAGAGTGCGTGTGTGTGTGTATGTGTTTGTACTACCTTTGGGGTTCAAATGCAACAAACTCCTGGTGGGTTTCTGAAGGAGAATTACTTGCTATTTGAGATTTTTATCTTAGTCCTTGACAAATATTGGACAACTGAATGTTTCATTTGTGAATATAGAATGAGGCTTGCTGTGGCAATCCTGCTTATCATTTAGAAAGTTTAAAGTCATGCTTGTTTTTTTAAACAAACTTTTTAATTGTCAATTAATTGTTTGCTATTTTGAAGTCAAAAAATGTGCTGGAAAGAATAATGTTTTTATTTTTTTTTAATTTCAGCTCCTCTATTTCCTGGCTTTCTGAACTTGGAAAAATGAAGTAACTTCTCAGTGTCACAATCCCTTATTTGAACTCTGCCACCAGAATGTGAGTTTTATTAGAGCAGATGTGTCTTTCTCTTTTGATTATGATCCCCTTTAGCTAGAACAGTACTTGGTGCATAGTATGTTTTCAATAAATATCTGTTGGATGAATTGGTTAAATGGGAATAATAATTCAATCTCAAGGGATTATTATGAAGATGAAATAAGACAATATAAATGCAAAGCACCTGGCTCTTAGTGCTTGCTTAATAGTGACCATCAGTATTATTTGGGAGTCTCTACATTTGCATAGTTCTGTGCTGATTAAAAACATGGCTTGGAGGGTGGCTATAGCTCACTGGTAGAGTGCATGCTTAGCATGCACGAGGTCCTGGGTTCAATCCCAGGTACCTCCATAAAAAAGAAAACATGGCTTACATATCTGGTTTTTATATCTAATTTTTCAGAAACTGTGATTACTTATTGCCATCAGGAAGAGATCAGCAGTCTCTACTCTCATTTTCTATCTGTGGCCACTCTACGTGGAACCATTCCACCTGCATTCCAGTGAAATCACTCTTGCCAAGGTGATCAATGACTTCCGTGATGCTCAACCAATGCACAGCCGCAGTCAGTCCTCGCCTCATGTGATTTATCAGCACCAGCGATGCAGCTGGTCATTCTCCCTAGAATGCTTTCTTCACCGGATGCCCGCACTTTCCAGAGTTTTCTCAGTCCTCACTGGTTGCCCCTTCTTGGTCTTCTTTGCTTATTTCTTCTTTCCAACCTACTAAGTTGACTGTCCCTGGTCCCAGCTCCCAGCCCTTGGGTCTCTTCTCTATCTGCATTCTCTTCTTGGTCAGGGTTCAGACAGGAAAGATTTTGGTAATTTGAGGAGAGTTTAATAATGGGGCTTTTTATGAAGATGTGAACACAGTTTAGGAATACCAACAATCAATAATCTAATATTCTGGACTCAGAAACAGTGGGGATCCTGAGGGGCTAGAAGCAAGGCTGGTTACTAGAACCCTTAGAGGGTAGCTGAACTGAGGGAAGCCATGGCCTCTGATACGGGGGGAGGACAGGTGGGAGGATTGTTCTAGATTAAAGGAGACAAGACAAACAGAATATGACAAACAGAAGAAAGTGTGAGCATTCATGGGATCCTAAGTTTTCAAAAATCAGCAATAAGGAACTTTTATTGGGACATTTAGGGAAATTTGAATATGGACTTCTTAATAATTGACATGATTGAGAACATATTAAATTTTAGGGGTGTGATTTAAAAAAAAAAACATTTTGTCTGCTAGACAAAGGCCAAACTTGGCTCTTGTTGTCCTGGTCTGAGTTCTCTCTACTCTACCTGGTCATTGATGACCCCAGAGCAGGTGCACAATTTGGTAAGTAATACCATGCAGTGAACTACCAGGGATCAGAACCCTAATGACGAGGCGCCACCCCTTTGTTGACCAGTCTTCCCATGTCTCCTCATTTTATTTCAACTACATTATTTAAGTGGATCTGTCTGGCAAGTTCAAGAAGGTGGGACTCTTTGTTTTATTCATGAAACAGGGGCACCTAGAAAGTGCTAAATGAGTATTTGTTGGCTAAATGAGTTGGATATAAGGAGCTAACTGATATTGGCATATTGATTTTGATATTAAATGGCAGTGTGGAACCTGCTTGTTAATTCTACTTACTTACAGATTATCTTTTGATTCTTCTTTTTGGACAATCATATTAACTGTGAAAACTGACAGTTTGTTTCTTTGTTCCCAATCCTTGCAGATTTTCTTTTCTTTTTCTTACTATGCTGGCAGGACCCTCAATACAATGTTGACTAGAAGTGTTGGCCATAGCCTTGCATGCCCTGTATCTTATTTCAGAGAGAGTACCTTTAGTGATTATCAATACAAACATCATTCTTTGTGGGATTTTAGTAGATACTTAAAAAAAATCAGGTTAAGGAATTTCCTCTCTATTTCTAGTTTGCTAAGAGGTTTTTTTTTTTTTTTTTTAAATCATTTTTGGGTGTTCCCACGCATTTTACAGCTGCCATTTTGAGAGATGCTCTTCTAACACTGTTGAGAAATCATCTGCTTTCCAGTGCCTCACACTCGAATTCACAATTCGCGTTAGTTTTCGATGACGGGGGCTCATTTCCTGCCTTATCTTTTGTGCACCGTAAAGTATGTCAATATGAAGGGGCAAATCAAATTTTTCAAAATTGGCATTGTGTCGACCCAATCTTCATCTCACGCCGTATTACAGATGAGTTGCCAGGAGTGAGACATCCATGCTGTATAAAAATCCATAAAAATGCAAAATTTCCACCGCATATTCCAAGACAGCTGACTTATGGAGCTGTCTGGTGAGCGAGCCCCGGGTCCTTTGGATCTTTTTCTCTTTTATTATATGTGAGAATTTCAGTTGTGCCGCTAATTACAATTACCCTGAGCTCTTGGCACCACAATAGGTTTAATGACAGCAGCAAAGACTCAGAGAGAGAGAGAGAGATTGATTTTTTTTGAGAGTCAATAAAAATTCAGCTATAACCTATTTCCTAAAAGGGGGTCAGCTAGCTGGTCCCTCCCTGCAGCTGAAGGAAGCTTAAGAGCTCAGTGACTCAAAGAAGGGTTTCAGAATCCTCTGGATTCAGCTCTCTTTCACTTCTTGTCATTCTACACCCCCAAGCCCACCCCCTTCACCCTTCCACTCCTCATCCTGACATCTGGTTTTTTTCATCACTGTCAGTGAAAACTAGTGTGGTGCTATCTGAAATTCACAAAAAAGACATGCTCCGGGGAAGAAAATATAAATCATAGGTGTGTGAATCATCACCCCCAAGCGCTGGCACACTGTTGACTTGCATGAGCGCCTGTATTTTCATTTAATGCTGAAAATCAGCTTTTATGTGTATGATTCAGGAGATGGGGGCAGGATTTATAAAACACAAGGGTTTCAGTGACTCAGAACTGGCAAAAGTCTGTGTGTGGGGAGAGAGAGATTGGTGGATTCATTTTGGCATCTAATCAGTCCCTGGGAATGGTAAGAAAATGGAAAGGGGGCCAGCTTATCAGCCTATTGACAGGCAATGAGGGCCTCCTTCAATACTTCCTAATTCCCTGTGCAGAAGGAGCCAAGTAGGAAAGCTGCTGTCACAGGAAAAAAATGATTTGCTCGAACATTCTCTTTAACGAGCAGATTCGTTCATTTTCTGGGGAACGCTATCATTTTGTCTCTATCACACTGAAAGGACTGGCTGGTGCAATCAATTCCACCCAACCCCCCATCAATTCACTTAAACAACCCGTGGGGAGCAGAAAGCCCAGAAATCAATAACAGTTGCTTCACTGAATTGACGGGTGACTTCAAGTCCTTCAGATGCATCTGTTGACTTCAGTGCTCAGTTGCTGCCATGTCTGAAAAGTGTCTTATGGGAGCTTCAGGCCCAGGCAGACCCCACCGGAAAGCCTACAAAGGGCAAGGCCGCCGACAAAGGATGTGGACGGGGGTGGCGGTGGGGCCACGTACCGCCACCCTCATCGCAGCGGGCAGTTTGCCTCCGTTTACCACGACGGCGAATCGCCTGCACACAACCACCCTTGCTGAGGGTCTTGGGTGGCACTTTACAAACAATATTTACAAATATTATTACTTATCTTTTAACAAACCAGTAAGGTAGGAATTGCCATCCCTCCTGGATCTTTTCTGGCTTGAGGGTTTTAGAGACGTCATTTACTTGATGAGCCGGCAGTGAGAGGCAGAGGGAGGATCTGAACCCACCTCTGGCTGTTTCCAGAGCTGCCTTTCTTTTCAGGAGACCACCTGCCCCCCTCTCATCTACGTATAGCATGGTGGCTGACAGCGCAGCTTCTGGAGCCTGACAGAGATGGGTTCAAATCCTGGCACTTCTGCTTACTGTGAGACCTTGGGACATTTACATAACTTTTCTGAATTTCCATTTTCCCATCTGCAAAATGGGGACAATATCTGTTCATTGAAGCAATGTATATACCAAGTTCATTGCATAAAGGCTGGGGTACTATAAATGTGGAAAAGGCTGGGCTTTTTCTAAACCATTATCCTTAATAATATTAGTCAAAGTAGTGACATAAGATTCCTTAAACTCCTATGATGGCTACAAGCTTTTCTTTTCCCTAGTCCTTGCCACTTACAAAGCCTTGGCGAGGTCTTTGTGAGAGGCATAACACAGGTGTCAATATTAACTGCCTGTCTCAGTTTTAGAGAACATTTACTAGTGTATGACATACTGAGGCCTCTACTAAGCCTGCCTTATTCATTCTACACTCTTAAAATGCCCATCGGTCCCCCAGCTGCCTGGAGAAGGCAAGGTGTACCCATGAAAATGCTGGCAGTCAAAATCCAGAAATCCCATTTCTATGAAGTTCAAGAACAGGTAAAACTAATCTAAGACAATAGAAGTCAGACCAGTGGCTACCTCTAGGGGTGGGAACTGATGGGGAAGGAACAGCGAGAGCCTTTGGGGAGCTGGAGTGCTCCATCCCCCGATCTAGGCATTTGCACACATAACTGTCTGCCTACGAGGGTGCCCTTTACTGTATGTGTGTTCCATCTCAAGGAAGGAAAATTTAAATCTTAATCAAACAGACCCACCTTTGGCAGCGGGTAACAGGTTGATTATTCCGTCCCAGCAGAGTTACCAGCCTAGATGGGAGTTGGCCCAGGGAGGTAATGACATGGTGGAGATTGAGAACACACCCTCATCACCAGACGTGCAGGGAGCTGAGTGCCTTCAGATCCTCTCTTGTTCCCGAACAACTGTGATAACTACCTTTGATCAAGTACCTATTTTGAGCTAAGTATAGATACTCCTATTTTTTTTTTTTTTTTTGCCCTAGTCTTTCCAACCTCCTAATCCGGTAGGTATCTTTTGTTCCATTTTACAACTGAATTCAAAGTTTAGAGGGATCTTATAACAGAAAGTAGTGGAGCAGGATTTTAACCCTGGCCTGTCTGGCCTTTTGGTGAAGAAGCAGAGCTCTGCAGATAAGAGTGCCTGGGTTTTAAGTCCCAGCTTTGCGTTTCCTCGCTGTGTTAGCTTGGGGGAGTTCCTCGACCTCTCTGTGACTAATGTCCTCATCTGCAGAAATGGGGATAATCCTGGGAGCGCTATATCACAGGGTTGTTGTGGGTTAATCTATGGACAGCACTTAGGACATAGTAAGAGCTACAAATGTACTAGCAATTTTTCTGTTGAATGACACAATCTCCCAAAAGTGGAAGGGCCCAAATCCTGCGATTTTCTGAGATATAAAGTAAAATGTTTAGGTCCAGCTAAACCACATTTGCTCTCTGCCTCCCCTCCTGTAGGATGAATAGGGAGGCACCCCAAGCATGTGGTGGGCTCATGGTACCACCTCCCTCTCTTCGGGTGGGAGAAACCCAATGGTGTCTACACGGCGTGGTGTGGGGTGTCTGTTTAAATGCTAAGAAGGACATAAGCTAGGAGCGCGCCATTCTGAGCACCATTCTGTGCAATCGGTGCTGTTCTGTCCTTTCCATCAGGTCCATATATGTGAGCAACTTCTGGAACCCCGTCTCTGTTCTCTCCACACTGGGTGGTGATCATGATAACACGGTTATTGAGGGCAGTGACTCTCAGACTGTAACACACGTACAGGTCACCTGGGGAATCTTGTTAGAATGAAGATGCTGACTCAGTAGGGCAGAGATTCCACATTTCTAACAAGCTCCCAGTGACGCTGACCCTCCTGGTCCCTAGACCCCACTTTGAGGATCAAGGGTCTAGAGCGATCTGGACAATAAAATGCTTCCCCTTTCAACACTTGTGTCCCCAAAGACAGCTGAATGAAAGGCTCTGGGGCCACATGAACTTGGAGCCATACAACCTCCTCCTATCAGCCTTCTAGGCTCATCTCCCCTCCTCCAGGAAGCCTTCCTTGACTTGCCAAGCAGAGAAGGCACTTTCTGCTCAGTGCATCCTCAGGGCTGGTACAGGACTGTAGTGCATCGTGTGTTACATTCATTACATATGTGCATTTTCCTCTCCCTCCTGCAGAACATGGTCAACAGAATGGGTTCCTCTTTTCTCCATCCCTATTATCCAAAATTCTGACTTCTACTTCATTCAGAATGTTATGTAGTGCACTTAAATAACCAGGCCACAGGATTTTTTTTCAGCCTGATTGTCCAGAGTTAATGCCTCTGGCCTATCTCAAGAGGCAGAGCCAGTGGGAGCATTTTCCACAATGGCTCTGTATTTCTAGGAATCTAGCTGACTCCGTTTGTACCCATATTTCAGATTTGTTAGATTTCTTTTGCAGCTATCTTCACCCTTATCACCTCTGCTAATTAAGGAAGATATAGATGAAACCAGTTTCCAAAGCCTTCTCCGATTTCAGCCCATGGCCACTTCCTATAAAAGAAGATCTCTCTCTGCCTTAAACGAATTTCTAAGCAGCCTTCAGAGCCAAATGAGAGGATTGGAACTGCGAAGCTGCAGAGGTCCAGGACCCCATCTAGTGGGGAAATAGGAAGTGGCCACTGCAGTTATTGAATGAAATTTGCAGGATGGCTAAAATTCCCGCCCACTTTTCCTGTGGAGCCCGAGGAGGCCTGGATCCCCAGGCGCAGAGATACCAGCCTTCCTCTGGGAGCCTGTGGGGCAGGAGTGGCCAGTCCAGAAAACACTTTGTCAAGGGAAGGAAAAGAGGCTCCCTCCGCGAGGCATGGAAGATGCTCTCTGTGCCCTGCTCCAGAGTAAAGGGAGTCAGGAGCAGTCAGCCTGCAGAGGACCCAGGCCTTTGGAAGATTCTGGAAACCCAGAGCCGCAGTGTGGGGCAGCTACAGCATGGCCGTGCCCGCTGGGGCAGCCAGGGCCGGTCCGGCCAGAGCCCCAGGCAGGAGCTCACTGAGATGGAGCCTTTGTGTTTGAGGTCTAGGGGAATTTGTGCCCGTGGCTGGTGACGGGGCTTCACTCCTCACCCCGTGGGAGTGGATGCCTGCCAATAAGCCAGCAGCCCCGCCACGTGGCGGAGAGAAACCTTTCCGTCCTTCTCACCCGCTACAGACCTCGTCCCTCAGCGGCCATCTCACAGCCCCGCAGGGCCCCGGGTGAGATATGTGGCCTGTCGTCCACTGGTGAGTCTCCTGGCCCATCACACACCTGCCTCCCTTTTAGCTTATAGCTCTCAGCTTAAATGTCACCTCCCCTGGGGGGACCGTCACTGCTGTGTCCAGCAGCCTCTACCACCCGCAGGCGCCACTGTTCTCTGCCCGGCGCCCTGTCGGTTTGCTTAGTGGGCTCATCACATAATTCAAGAGGTTCCTGCATTTGTTACCTCCTCGCCGGGCAGGGACTGTCTGCATGAAGGAGGGACTGGCCTGAGTCCAGGGGCCCGGAGGCAGGCTGCAGAAAAGGCCAGTGAGGACTCCTCTCTGGGGGCCCCTGGCAATGGTTACAGCCAGACAGTCACTGAGATTAAGCAGAAACCCAGAGTCCTTGGCAAGGGACAACTTTGTTTCTATTTGAGGGACAAACCGGAGGCTTGTTTGGTTTAGATGGAACATAGCTCATGGATGTAGAAGGGGGTGGGAAATCCTTCGATGCACAAGTCAGTGTCCTGTGTTGACTCAGATGGCGATGGTGGCAGTTCTTGCTTCAGACACCCACTTATTAGATGTTCGGGGTGTCAAACGAGGAACACCTATTACACAAACCATGTTGAAATTCCAAAACGAAAGAACAAATCAGGGTACATTTTACACGTTTACGTTTAACAAACAAATGCTTTTTAACACACACCCAATGTGTAATGCAAGAGAATTGCACTGTTCACAAGGCAATCATAGGGTTTATGAACGTGTGAAATCATAACACCCTGCGAGTGGTGTGGTCTGACAACGGGCTGTGAGTTTCAGGTTGTGTAGTGTCATTCCATCGTGTAGGTGACACTCCACGCCTGGGCATCTTAGCCAGCTTGGGCTGCTATGACAAAGCAACACTGGCAGAGTGGCTTAAACAATGGACATTTCATTCTAAGTTCTGGAGTCTGGAAATCCAAGATCAAAGCACTGGCTAATTCGGTCCCTGACGTGAGCTCTCTTCCTGGCCTGCAGACTTGAGTCCTCACATCGGGGTTGGGGCGGGGGGAGAGATCTCTGGTGTCTCTTATGCAGACATTAATCTCACCATGACGGCTCCTACCTCATGACCTAATTGCCTCCCAAAGGCCCCATCTCCTAATGCTATCGCAGTGGGGGTTATGGTTTCAGTGTATGAACTTTGGGGAAACATAGCTTGGTCCACAGCACTGGGTACACCCCATCTTTATTCTGAGACCTTTTGTGAATGTGAAGCTTGAGTCAAAGTGTCCCTGCCTCCTCCTCCCCAGGGCCTGCCCTCCCTCGGCTTCCTTACATCCTAAAAGAATGGGGACAGAGAGCAGGGAGGAGGAGGGCTTGGGGTGCCAGGGGGTCAGGGACACTGTTGATTACGTAAATCCTTGTACTTCTATGCCATAGAATATTACGTAACCATTAAAAGTGAAGTTAAAGAAAAATATCCAGTGACCTGAGAAAAGGTAGGTCCTTGGACCAACGTTAAGTCAACCTTAAGAACTACAGGAGGTGTGTCCTCAACACGTCTGGCTCTATCTTGGCCCCTGGGGGCCCAGTCCCTCCTGGGCCACCCTCCTGGCCTCACACCTCTCCTGGTGTCACCGTCCCTCCCCAGGGCCAGTGAGGAGGTCTGTCTTGTGTGCCTTTTTCCCTCTGGGTGGTTCTCCCCCTCAGTGGGTACCAACTCTGGGATGCTCGTTTGGGGAGTTTGTCAAAGACTGGAGAGTGAGGCCCTGGAACCCGCTCTGTGACTGGCAGCTTCTGCAGGATGTAGCCCTTATGGGAAGCGGTGTTTCACTGTTTCGCATCATCTGACAGCTCTCAGGAAGAGAACTTACCAAGTCCCTCACTCCCAGGGTCTAACGACTCTGAATCTGATTAGTTCAATAACTTCTTATGGAGTTTAGGGTTCTGGGAGTTCCAAGACCAGCGAGAAGCGGCTGGGTTCTGTGGAGGACACACCCAGCTTGGGTTCCGGATCCAGATTGATTTGCACTCCCCTTGCCTATTACTTGGAAGTGGGGTGTTACCTATGTCTCCCCATAAGTAGAAGGAAAATAGTACACCCAGGGGGGTTGTGAGGATTACATGAGATAAAAGAAGAGTGCCCGGGGGTGGTTAGACCTCTGTAGCTGCTGGTTGTTATTCCTCCAAGGTATGTCTACAATTACCTGCCCTCGCCTTTTCCTCCCGTCTCACCTGTAAAATCCTCAGACACTAGCACTACCCCCCCTACAGAATTCCTCATTTGTCACAACCATCAGGTCTGGCCTTGGACTTTGTCCATCAAGAAAACCCAGCAACCACCAACCCCAGTCTTGAGTGGGAACCCCCTTGGCAATCCACTCCTGTCTTCCTGGTCCTCTGTCCCCTGGAAGCCACTTCCCAGGTCAGGACAATGAAGTCAGTGCTCTCTCATGTCTCTAGGTTAGCCTTTGTGAAGGGCTTCCTTTTTGCACAGCAACCCCCATTTGCAAATACGTTGCTGTTTGTAAATAAAGCCTCACAGAACCATGGGTGCATATGGACAATTTAACAAATGGATCAGAGCTAATGTTTTTTAAATTCGTAGCTCAATTCAGAGATATCTTAACGTCAATAAATAATTTGAATAGTCTCTCCTGGATTCCTCTCTCATCACCAGGTCACTGAAGTAGGGTTTTTCCTGAATGCAATTGCTCTATTTTTTATGTTATTATTAACTGTAAAGATGCTTTATGAGCCAATTCAATGGGGGTCAACAAGACTAGAGGGAAATGCTTATTTATGTGTTAAAACAATGCATTTCATTGGCACTGGTCTTCATGTAAAGTACTAGTTACAAATTACTCCTTATTAAAGGGAAAAAAATCAAAGCAAGAAACACAGTTTCTGGCATATGGTGGCTACTTAACAGTGACATGACTTTGCTGCAGTTTACAAGATATAAATATACACTTGTAGCTCCAGCCATTAATACACATAGACATACAGTCACACACATGAGACTTGGACACACTCACTAATTCGGACACGTTTCCTTTTCCCTACAACGTATGCTGTCTTTGGTTGCAACATGTGGATCATTCTTGCTTTGCCATCCAGCTGCCCAGATCTGGGGCTGAGTGTGTGCAGGTGCTGCCCTCTGGTGGGAGTTATAAGATGTGCATGATCCCCAAATGAAAGAAATCACAGTCACCACCTTTTAAGAGCTCAGTAAGTATTAGCTAATCGTGCTGTGGCTGTATTTATTTAATGACTGACAGAGGAAGAGGAAACCATGAAGGAGACAGCGGAGGAGCAGCCCCAGGAGAACCCCCATGGGACCTCGGACAGTGATGAGTACAGAGTACCAGTAAATATTTGTTGATTGATTAAAAAGATAAGCCTGGAGGCTGTATGGAGACCGATGGGGGTGGGGTTCAGTGTCGGCAACCTGCGTGACCTGACTAACTCCGCACAAGCACCAAGAATCCTGCTGAATCTGGACATTTTTCAATATTCACTTCCAGTAATCGCTTAATCCCCCCAGCACTGTGGCAGAGGTGAGAGGCGCCTCTCCGTCAGCTCTCTGAGTTACAGCATTGAGTAGCCAGCCATTTTCCACTCAAAGGGAGTTAAAGGGTTTAGAGATGAAATATGCATTCTTGACCAGTGCAGTCTTGGCCCCGGGAACCTCAATTCAACCAGGCATCAACATTTGACGCACAGTCGCAGTTTCACTCCGATTCCAAGAAGAGGGAAATGACATGCTTTGCAGGAAGGGGCAGGCCGGGGAGCTGAGAATTTAGTCAGAAGATAATGCAATTATAGGTCAGGACGCACAGGTCCCTGGCACGTTGGCCCATCTTCTTGCAAACCTTGAAAGATGGCCTGCCTCTAAGCTACACCTGTTCCTAATTTACTTGTCACAAAGAAGACTGGCACCTCTGCCTGGGAGAGAGGCAGTCACCGAACGCAGAGACAAGGCAGGCTGCTAGTGGGCCCTCTTCAGAGTCTGAAGAAATTCTTCAGCCCTCTTTCCAGTGAAGACTTGAGGAGGAAAAAAACAGCAAAGCTTACACAGAGGGTTTTCCTACAGAGCAAAAGTAACAGGTTTCTTCGGAGTATGATTAAAAGGAAAAATTCTCATGTAACTCTAAGGGAACAAAAGGAAGGCCCTGTTAAGAGGAACAGAGGTTTGATATAGGAATTCGGGTTCGCAGGAAGTGAGAAAAGCTGGGGGGTCATGGAAAGAGCTGGAAGGCAGCCTGGAATCCCTAAGTAGGTTCTTCTCTAAGGTTTGGTGGGAAACTGCTACAGTTCTCAGGAATCTCTGGGAAATCTCCCACCGAACATGGTGCTTGCTGAGAAGCCTAGAAACCACTGTGAACCTTGTGTCTGATCTGTCCCCCCGGGGCGTCCCAAGGATGCCTGCCCTCCTCACCTCCGCCTCCCAAAGCTCAGGCAAGTTTCTCTCGTTAGAAAACTAAGTCTGAATCATACAAGGAAGGGGATTCCACGAAAGGAAGGTCCACTAAAAAGTGACAGTGGTATCACAAAAGTGACAACTCGCAACAAAACATAAGCCTAAAAGCCCCAGATTCCTAGATTTACTTCCTCATTATGTGAGACAAATTATTTATTAATTCATTCCACCAATAGCAAACACTTTCTATGTGCCAGGCACCGGGTTAGGGGATGGAGGCAGATTTAACTCTGTAGGAGAATAGATTCTTTCTCCCATTGCACTGAAAGGGGAGGCTGGAGCTATCAGCAAAGCGTTAGGATGCACAGAAGTTATTCGGGCTGTTTGCCAGCGTCCGGCTCTCCTCCAGGCACATGCTAGGATTGTACTCCACCCCCTCCCCCCACCCCAGCTGCTCAAAAGCTAGGAGACACGGTGCAACTTGCTTTGGTCAATGAAGTGAGAGCAGAAGGGGAGCGTGTGAGCTGCCCCGGGAAGGGTTAGGAATGAGGCACCTCTCACCGGCCGTGGGGGACTTGTTCGGATGGAGCTTCTGACAGCCTGAGTCCCCGAGAGACTCAGACGGGCAGAGCTCCCAGGCAACCTCAGATGGACTTGCAGTGTGATTCAGAGCAAAATCTGTGCGACAAGCCAGTGAGGGTTTGGGGATTATTGCCACAGCGAAACCAGCCCGTGATGACACGTGACGTGTGAGTGAGTGCAGTAGGTTGTGCAAGGGCAGCCGGGAGAAGGATTGCCTGTTCTGGATGGTCTGACACACTGATCGTTCCCCTCAGGGGGCTGTCATTCAGCTCACTCTCTGATTAGTGAGGGGGACACAGCAGTGAACAAAACAGACCTCAGAACAGACCTCCCCCTGCTGTGTTCAGCAGTGCAGCCCCCCTCCCTGTGATTTGACTTTGGATGACGATGAACTGATGGATCCAAGATGGTGAGGATCATGTAAGAAAGGGGTCTTTAAAAAATTGTTTTCAAAATGATCATCAGAAACAGGGGCAGCACTGAAAGAAAGAAGTCATCAGAGTAGAGATGCTCAAGGTCCCAAGGATCTCTTTCCAGTCGTGACTGGTGATGTTAGGTACATTCACGTTGCTGTGCGGCCATCACCACCAGCTGTCTCTAAAACTTTTCCATCTTCCCAAATCAGAACTCTGTACCCATTAAACACAAACTCCCCAGGCCCCCCTCCCCCGGCCCCTGGCAACCACCATTCTACTTTCTGTCTCTGGATTTGACTGCTCTAGGTGATTCACATGAGTGGGATCACACAATATTTGTATTTTTGTGACTGGCTTATCTTACTTGGCATGTTGTCCTCAAGGTCTGTCCATGCTGTAACACGTGTCAGAACAGCATTCCTTTTTAAACTTAATATTCCACTGCATTTATATACTATTTTTTTTCCCATCCATCTGTTGATGGACATTTGGGTTGTTTCCATCTTTTGGCTGTTTTCCATCTGACTCCATGCACCAGAGCAGCAGGCAAGAGTCCACTTCTGGCTGTGCAAGGGCGAGCAATCAGACACAGACTCTTTTTGAGCATTTTGCACCTGTTGACCTCATCTGCGAAGACAGTCATTCACCGGGTTGAATGAAGGGCATTTAGTTCCCAATTGTCTCCCAGTGCACACAGGTGCTATTGATGGAAAAGTCTCTGAGAACTGTTTCACACTCCCCTTGATGGCTGGGGGCTCTGCCCTCCACACATGGGAGCCACCGGACATGCCCTTCGTGTGGCCATGAGAATTAAAAGCTGTCGGCAGTGGCTGTAGCATCCTAGCCTCTGCAGTGGCTTTGCGAGCCTACGAGACTCTCTCTTTGGGGAGCTGTTTATTTTATACCAGAGCCAAGTGGTAGCCAAACTGGATATACAGTCACCCTATGTGCAGGGGTAGTGTCACCTAAGTATTTTCTGAGTATCTTACTGCCTTAAGAAGAGAGTTACTACTTCTGGCCAACACGAACATACATCTAAGGCCACCCTGAATGACAGCCTTGAGCGATCCTTTAGGGCACCCGCATTGTTTTGTCCTTGTCTAGGCTCACTGCTGCTCCTGGGAGAGAATCGCTGAGGGGCTTCCAACCATGAACGCCTACTGGCGTTCTCTCGTAGCCCCGTGATGCAATCAGCCCCGGGGCGGGAGGGGTGGGGAGCATGAGGTGGGGGCTGCTGTGTGCTCTCCTGGCTTCTGCTGCAGGATTGTCATGGAAGAGGCAGCTAGAGGGTGTCTGGGGAGGAAAAGTCAGAAATACCTTCATCTTCTTGCCAAAACCTGGAAAGTCATTTTTACCCCAGGCTACATCTCTACCTGAGTACAGGAAGGAGAAATTTTCTTCTTCATCTACTTTTCTTGTCTCCTTCCCTAACAACACAAATGAAACCAAGCCACTCACGCAGAGATTGCTCGTTGTCCCCCTACCACTGCTCTGGCAGCAGATGCTAGAGCAGGACTCAAGTCCACTGCGTCAAAAACCCACACTGCTCAGCCTCCCGTATAGCTACAGACAGCCGTGTGAGTAAAGTCTGCTCAATGGGAGGTGAGTAAAAGTGAAAGGATTTTAATGTCCTTTTCTTTCCCACTTTTCTGTTGGCTAAAATGAAGACATCTTACTTTGCGTCATCTTCACCAATGCAGGCAAGTGCAATGGCCCTAGGGAGCGAGGAACAGCAAGATGGAAGGAACCTGGGCCCCCGAATGGTCACGTGGAGCAGAGTCACCTGCCTGGGATCACCTTCCTCCACGCTGATACACGAGGGAGAGAAATGGATGTATTTTCTCTCTTATGGAAGCCAAACTGATCCTGTAGTATAATACCCTCCAATCACAGAGAAAAGGGAAGGAGAAAAAAAATAAGAGGAAAGAGGCGAGCATGGGGAAGGAAGACAGTAGAAGATGAGGTGCAGGAGAAGATGGAAAAAACTGGACAGGCAGGTATTTTGCCTCATTCCAACCCCCAAAGCACTGTCAGGCTTAGCCTTCCACTAGGGCTTTGCAAAATCACACCCAACTTTTTTGTTGATGGTCACGTACGTTTGCTAGAGAAACATCAACCTTTGTGAGAAGACTGCCTTTTCTTGAGTCCTGATACGTGCTGCAGTATGTCACCATGAAAATAATTAAGAATAAGATTGTGTCCCTACATTTATCTTTCCAAGCATTATATAATTCACCCCTAATTATCCACATTCCATATTTTGGAAAAAGTGAGACCTACTCCTATTGTGATTTATGAGGTTTGATTTGAGCTAATGTAACCTATTTTGCCATTAATCTTAGCTGAAGGTACTTAGAAAGATAAACTGATTGGGATATATAATACACCCCAAGTCAAATAGCAATGATTTGGAGATTTTTCTTAAGAGGAATGATTCACTGTTTGCCCACCAGTGAGATCTCACCCTCTCTACCTGGTTAGTCACCACAGCTCCCTAGCAGCCTGGTGGTTTATTACGCAGGTGGCCCCAGTGAGCCATGCCTTCTGGTACTCATCCCCTGGTGGGGTCCCTCCCCTTAATCTGAGCTGGTCCTGAAATTTGACTGAATCAATAGAATGTGGTGGAAAAACATGGTGCTTTTTCCTGTCTTGAGACTTAAAGCGTGGCAGTTTCTGCCTCCGCACTGTTGGAAACCCTGAGCAGCCAGGTAGGAATTCTGGCTCCCCTGCTGGAGGGACCATGTGGAGGAGAGGCCATGTGTCCCAGCCCCCAAGCTGAGCCCGGCCCCAGCCTGCCCCTGGTTGAATGCAGGCACAGGAGTACCACTGACATGGCCATCAAAAGTCCAGCTAAATTGTGGTATTGTGAGTAAATAAAATGACTGCTGTTTTAAGCCACTGAGTCTTGGGATGTCTTCTGCATGATCATAGATAAATGAAGCTTTTCTACTTTTATCTATTACTAACTTTCCCTAAATCTGACAGAGATCCTACTTAAGGTTTCTAAATAGAATTTTCTCACAATCCCCTTTGCCACACTAACTTCTGCTGTAAGTTCTTAACCTGTCAGGGTTGTCATATACAGTTGCATGTGTTGTGCACTGCACCAGGGTACCCCACTGAAGGAGCCAGTGAGGACTGCTTGCCTGGCTTAGAGGGGCATGATTTCTGAATCATGTGACTATGCCTCTGACAGAGAATATTCAGTCAAATCAAGTCCAAAGATGTTGACCTGGCTTCCAAGCCTCCTTTAACTTCCTGATACCACCTTGACTCACGCCTCCAACTTTCCCCACCCTAGTCTCGCATTACTCAGTTCCAGTCTCAGCCCAGCTGAGTCACCCTACCTCCCGCCCTCCAACACGCCCATTGTGCCTTCCATCAGACCAGGGCTGTGACTTCGAGGGCAGCCACCTCTCTGTGTCCTCTGGCGCCAGGATGTTTTTAGTCTTGTAAACCTCAGAGGAGCTGATGTTTACTTACAGGCACACTTTTTAGGGATTTCTAAGTATGATAAAGTAAGAAGGAATGGTGAAGCCATCTGCTGTTATTCCAGTTCCTTCTCCCTGCATGGAGGACCAAGCCAAGGAGACAGGAGTTGCTCTGCTCCTGGGGAGAACTCTGCTCCATTGGACAAAGGTCCAGGGACACAGGACACTGCATCTGAGCCAGAGAACCCAGACTCCAGGGGAAACTCTTTTCCTCACAGTTCGCAGCACCACCAGAAGGCGGAATGTTCCAGTACGTTGTGCAAATGGACCAGTGTGACACGGGATACACGTTGTCGAATTTTGTAATCTAACCCTCCATTAAATATTTAGCACAGACGATTCGATCTCTTCCTTTTCTCAGCTTCCCCCTTCTTCCTCTGCATCCCCTCCCCCACCCCTCCCTTCATGCCTCTTCTCCACTTTACCTGCCTTCTGGGAAGTGCAGACTCAGAGTCGCTTTCCTGTCAGGGACACAGCCAAGGGGATTTCTAGACAGAGGGCGAGTGCATAGATTGCTCTCTTTGACTCTGGGTTCTTTCTAGAAAGTGCAGTTGCAGCCTGGCAGGGCTGAAGTAGCAACTACGTTGAGATGCGCGTCTCACCGAGAGCATCCCTGGTTATGCCGCCAGTAGTCACCGTGCCCACCTATGGGGCAGGGAAGTGGTTATGGGCTGGCTCACCCGACTGCATGCTGGAAGGGGACAGCAGGCCTGGCCATGTGCCCTCCAAGCAAGTGGGCTGCTCAGGGCAGCTAGCATCTCAGGGAAGCTCAGCCTCATTCAGGGCAGCGGGAAAACCTAGTGATGTCTAAGCTCATCGCTATTAAGGCTGGTCCACCTGAGCCTCTGATCTCTACAAACGCTGAAACATAAGAGGCCTGGATGCAAAATATTTGCCTGGGACAATAGTTTGGCAACTGGGAGCTGCAAAATAGAAATAGTCGTAGTAATATTTTTATATTATTATGAAAGTAATAATTGCTACTTTTAATTGAGCAGATCTGACCCGTTAAGTGCTCCTTTGTATTATATAATTTAATCACGACAAAAACTCTGTAAAACAGGTAACGCCTACTTTTACTGATGAGCTTGACGGAGCTCAGAGTTTAGGTAACTTTCTCAGGCTGCTAGGTGGCAGACCTGGGACGCAGTCCCCAAGTGAGTGAGGTCCACGGTCTCATTCTTCCCCACACCGGGCCGTGAGCATCACTGCAGCTCCAGCAGCACAGGCGGGGCTCGCCTGGGAGCAGACAGAAGCTTAAGCCTTCTCCTCCAGGCTCCCCCACAGCTGCCATCTCCTGGCATTGCTACAGGGCGCATCCTCTGGACTGCTGTGCTCTGCCCTGGGATTCTGCCCTCTGGGTTTGAAAAATTCTGGAATGAATCAAGTTTTGTTATGGAGAGTCACCTTAGGCTGAGTGTCCAGGGTGCTGGTCAAGCCTTAAGGTTCTTGCTAGCTTTGCAAAGAACAGGTAGGGTCTGTGCTGGGTGAGGAGCCCAGCTCCAAGAGTAGCCAGCTCCTGCCCAGGCTAAAGCCGGGCTGGTGTAGACAGGCCGGGCTGGGGGCGAGGATGCAGGCCCTGTGTTCCCCACGATGCAAGCGAGGAGTCAGGTCTGCGGGGCCTAATTTGGGATTTGATGGGCATTTGTCATGTCCTCAAAACACACTTTTTAGACCACAAGGTGATTTCCCACCCATTCCTTCTAGTGAGGCCATAAGAAAATCTCCACATGGTACAAAGGTGGTTCCCACTTGGGATGCATTTTCCTGAGCAGAGATGACAAGTGGTTTTGCAGGGACCTCATCGGTGGGAGCGCAGAGAGGGTGGCTTCGGGGGCTGGTCTGGGACGGGAGGTGGGAGAGTCAGCGGACTGGGCTGTGGCAGCTGCTGCCACCGTCCTGCTCCTCAGCATTCATGACGCGCTGGGCAAGTGATGTCACTATGACTTTCTCTCAAATTTCCTCCCAAGTCTGGCCCTCAGGAGGAATCCAGCACCCTGCTGGTCAGCAAAGAGGGGAGGAGGCTATACGTGAGAATAGAGGTTAGACTCTTGTGACCTTCTGGATGCGCTGTTAGACTTCATTTTTTATCTATTTAAACTGTTTCTCAATTCATGTGGAATAGACATAAGCCCACTGGCACAGGCTACTAAGAAAGGCTGTGTGGTCTCAGATCCTAGATGCCTCAGGGAAGAAATTCTATCAGCCCTCGTTCATTCTGGGTGCTTTGATACTGTGTCTGTGTGAAGCCAGAGAGATGGGCTGAAGCCAGAGAAACAGAGACCCCCTTCTACCCTCACCCCTACTGCAGGAGACTTCAGAGCGGGTGACTATGCTGCCAGAGCATGAGGGGCAGTGGGACCAGCCTGCCGGGCTCAAAGCCAGAGCACTGGGTCTGAGGACTGGTTTCTCACTTACCCAATATAGACCTTAGACAAGACTGCCAGCTTCTCCAGGCTCGCCTTCTCGTTTGTAAATTGAGGACCAATAATGATGATGATGAAAATGATACTTCTCTCTCAACCCAAGGATTCAGTAAGTTAACATACGTGGAACCGCTTCATCAGCCCTAAAGCGCTCTGCAAATGTAAAGCGTAAACGCTTCTACACACCGGGGGCCATCTCACCACTGTGCCCCGGAGAATGTCTCACGCAGAGGATGCATTCAACCAGAAGACATTTATAATGTCCTTTTCTAGCTATGTTTTAAAAGGCATGATTATTATTCTAGATCAACATAGAAACATTAAAATTTTTTTGTATCACAGATCTCTTTGAATATCTGATAAAACCACACTTTCTTTCTCAAACAAAAATCAACCAGCAAACGTAAACCATAGTAATACATACATCTCATAACATTTTACTACAGTTTCTCGGGGCTCATTGTTGCCTCTCAGCTTAAGAAAATGCCTATGGCTGGAGATTTTCAGGCTTCAGCTTTCTGAGCGAAGTCTGGGAGAGAAAGGGACTGTGCAGCAAAATGAGTGCAATAATGATGTTTCGCATTTCCCTGGGAAAAATCCTAGCGGGACCATCCCTGAAATTCTAATGTACTCAAAGGATGCTCTTGAAAAAATAGTTTGTGTCTGATTACAGTGAGTCTATTGGAATGAAAATATGCTCACGCTAACGAATCTGCCCCACATGGGTGGTCACCCTCAGCTCCCTGAGGCTTTTGTGCAGAAAGTGTGGTCCGGATATCTGAATCCTCCCCTCTCCACAATGGACTGCTATCCGGTAACGGCAGCGAGGTCCAGTTACTGCAGGGAGAGGCGCCTCCAGGGCGCTCGGATGCTGCTCAGAGTCCAGCGTAACCGGGATCTGTGAGCCTCCTGCCAGCGGCCGTGGCTGTGTCCACCCGGGTCCATCTCGGGGGACTGGATTTTAACCTCAAGCAACACGCTGTACTTGGCTTAGCGGTGTCTTTGCAAAGCAGGATTTCATTTGGAGACAGGGAGTTCAGGACCAGGGCCAGCTCAGCCGAGGTGGAAACATAAACAGGCACACCAAGAGCAAGTCGGATCCAGTGAGCCCACATCCAGAAACGGAAAAGGAAAGAAAATAGCTGAGCAGGAAATGCGATGTCATGCTTTCCCCATCCAGCTGGAGCCTTCGATGGAAGAGCTGGGAAGGTATTTGCTCTAAATGGTGCATAAAGCCAGTCAGGGAGAGAGGTTTTAAGCTCACAGTGCACTTCCTCACACCCTCAGGTGGTTTATGGCATCGTGGTTATTGGATGTAAAGGTTCCCCCCATGAGAGATGCCCAGGTCGCCCGCCTGACCGAACCCACCCTCGCTGGGATTCCAGGGACCAGAGGCCTCCTGCAAGGCGGATGGCGACAGCCTGGCCCGTTGGCTCCTGTGTCCACAGCTAGATCAAGTGGCGCGGCTCAGGCGGCTGGAAGGCGCCCACGGAGAGAAACCGAGCACCATGTTCAGAAAGCTCCACTCCATCTTTAACTCGGGCCCGCAGAGGCAGGCGGAGGTGGCGGAGAGCCCTTACTGCGACCGAGCCAGCCCCGCGGTCAGGCTGATCCGCAGCAGCTCCATGTACGTGGTCGGGGACCACGGGGAGAAGTTCAGCGAGTCCTTGAAGAAATACAAGAGCGCCGGCAGCGTGGACACCAGCCTGCACCGCCTGCAGCAGGAGGGGGACCGGGCGTGGCTGTTCTCGCGCACCCAGGACTGCCTGCAGTACCTTCAGGAGCTGCTGGCCTTGCGCAAAAAATACCTCAGCGGTCTCGGCGCCCTGAAGCCCAGCCGCGCCCGGGGCGTCTCCTCCACCTCCTCCAAATCCTCCAGGGGAGGGAAAAAGTCCACCTCCGAAGAAATAAAGGTAAGCGCCGCGGAAAAGTACGCTCGGGCTGGTTTCCTAGCAGCGCCAGCGGCGCTGGCACACACAGCCTAGCCCATCCGCGCGTGCGGGGCAGCGGCTCCGGCCGTCGAGGAGACTCTCCCCTGCCGTCCCCCACCCTCACCCCCCCCACCCCCGCCTGGGAAGGGTGGCCTGTCGCGTGCCGAGCTGCCCCGCTGGGGCCACGGGGGACCAGGAGCTCCTGGCTTCCGCAGAGCAGCTGCGGGGAGGGCCTGGGCTTGGCGTCAGGCAGACTGTTTGCAGGGCACGTCTGCCCACTTCCTGGGAGAGAGAAGGCTTGTATGGCATTTGGGTGACGGCAAATCACTTCTCAACAAATGGTCGTTGCTCTTTTTATTGTTACGAGCACCTCTAAAAGTCCCGGTGAAAAGTAAACCTGGGGAGGGTTTGCTGCCTCCGGACCGTGGGCCCATGTATTTGGCCCCCTCCCCCGGCAAGCACTGCCTTAGAAGGAGTCTGTGACTCGCAGAAGATTGAATGACAGCTCTGCTGGGCGTTGCAGGCTTCCAGCCCAGGCCCCCCCAGCAGGAAATGAGTGAGAGAAAGAAGCTGCACTTAACTTGTCGTTATACTCGTCACAGTGTTTGCACACACTGCCTCTCTTTGAGATAATTCCAGTCATGCCCAAAGAGGAGGTGGGAGACAGCCCCTCTGTATCTCAGGACAGCAAGCTGGGACTGGATTCTGATGAGATCCCACCCCCAACCTCCGCAACTCATTGTTACTCATTCCTTGGTTTCCTCAATTAAAAAGAAAAAAAGTCTGAGGTTTGAGGCTGTTTTGTTTTAAATTCTCATCAATCGTTTTTCCAATGACCGGGCTCTAAGGTATTCCAAGCAGCCTGTCTGTCCCACATCCTGGCTGCCTCCCTGGCGTGTCCTGCAGGCCGTGCAAATCCCATTAACGCTGAATGACCGGCCTGCTATCAGATCTCTAGGGCTTGGCCTCACCCAACTGGTTTCAACTGTCTGCGTTTCATGCCAGATGGGAGCAGTTTCAGTCATCATCTTAACTCCAGACATATGTCAGTGTTGTGGCCCATACAGAGTGCTCTCAGGTCCTGGTACTGACCCTGCAGCCAGCCAGCTGGAGATCTCTGGGCTAGTCACCCCTCCTTTGGGGCCACCTCTGAGGACAGAGGAGATTGCAGTGGCTTTTGGACTCCCTTCCAGCCTGAGTAGCCTGGCGCTCTCAGCTCTGGTTGGGTTCCCTCTGGACACTACACTTTCCTGTAACATGGAGTCCTCTTTTTGCAGAACCTAGTCGTCTTCTTCCCTGCTTCCTTCCTAGTTCAGCATCTGAAGACAGAGGGAGGGGTCCGAGGCAAAGTGCCTGCTCTGGCTGTGGCCCAGCAGGGCTGGCTGTGGTGAGGGGCCCAGGCGCGATGTGGCGGACAGATTTCCTCAGGAGATACCTCTTACTGTAATGTAACAGGAAAGAGATTTTTGATTTGTTTGTGTTTTACTGAAGTATAGTTGATTTACAATGTTGTGTTAGTTTCAGGCGTACAGCACAGTGATTCAGTATTTTTGCCGATTTTATTCCATTATAGGTTATCACAAGATAATGGATATAATTCCCTAAGCTGTACAGTAAATCCTTGTTGCTTATCTATTTTAAATAGAGTAGTTTGTATCTGTTAATCCCATACCTCTAATTTGTCCCTCTCCCCTCCCCTCTCCCCTTTAGTGACCCCTTTTGTTTTCTGTATTTGTGAGACTGTTTCTGTTTAGCACACACATTCATTTGTATCATTTTTTAGATTCTACCTATAAGTGATATCATATAGTATTTGTCCTTCTTTGTATGACTTATTTCACTAAGCATCGTATTCTCTAGGAGAAAAGGGAACCCTCCTACACTGTTGGTGGGAATGTAACTTGGTGCAGCCACTGTGGAAAACCGTATGGAGGTTCCTTAAAAAATAAAAAATGGAACTACCGTATGATCCAGCAATCCCACTCCTGTGTATATATCTGAAAAAAATGAAAACACTGATTCAAAAAGACACCTGCACCCCAGTGTTCACAGCAGCACTATTTACAATAGCAAGACATGGAAGCAACCCAAATGTCCATCGACAGATGATTGGATTCAGAAGATGAGTCAGTCATAAAAGAGAATGAAATACTGCCACTTGCAGCCATGTGGATGAGATGCTTGGTGAACTAAGTCAGGAAAGAGTTTTAAAACAGCTTTGAAGTCAGTCAGACCAAGGCCTGAAATTCAGCTCTGTATTCACCAGCTGTGTGCCTTTGTCAAGGCGACTTTCCTTCTCTGGGCCTCTGTTTCTGGAGCAACTGCGTGGAAATAAGCATACACGTTGTGAGGAGGAAGGCGGAGCTGGCCTGTGACAGGACCCGGCGCACACTAGGTAGTCCAGCGTTCACTGCTCTGGAATGTAAGCTGCAGGTGGCTCGTCCGAGCCTCGAGACAGGCTGCTCTCCTACAGAAAGAGCTGTAGGCTGGGTGGCCTGAAAAACAGTGGGGCCCCATCTCCGTAGCTAGCAAGGTGGCCTCCCCAGCTCTCTGTGCGTGGCAGGGGCAGGGGAACAGGAGAGCCCCTTCCTTCTGGAACATCATCACTATCCTTTGTTGGCAGAAAATACTTGCTGATGTTCAGATTTCGGGCAAACACCACTCTCTCCCCTGACCCCCTGTCATGTGGTGCATTGTGTCTCCCCCAAATCCTGTTTCAGTCCTAATCCCCAGTACCCCAGAAGGTGACCTTATTTGGAAGTAGGGTGATTACAGATGTAATTAGTTAATTAGAGTGATCGCAGGTTATTAGGGTGGGCCCCGAATCTAGCATCACTGGGACCTTCCCAAGCAGGAGACTTTGGGACACGTGCACGCACCTGGGGTTAACGCCATGTGAAGGCTGGAGTTATGGAAGCCAAGAAACTACCAGAACCTGGTGGGGGCATGGTGCAGGGGGCCTGGAACACATGCTTCCCTAGTGCTTTCAAAGAGAGCATGGCCCTGCGGGCACCCTGATCTCAGACTTCTGGCCTCCAGAACTGTGAGAGAATAAACTTCTGTGGCACTAAGCAGCCCAGTTTGTGGTACTTTGTTATGGCGGCCCCAGGAACTGAATGCACCCCTCCAGAGAATTAGTCTTTTCTCTTCTCCAGCCTTAGTCTAAGCACATCTCTGTTGTAGCATTTATCACATCCTATGTGGTTCTTCAACGTGTGTGTCTCCGCTGGTGGGCTGCAGTGAGCTTGGTAAGTGTGACAAAGCTGAGACAGTATCTTTGTCATTTTTCTATCCCCAGAGCGTAGCAGTGAGTATTTACTGGTCACTTATGGATGCTTCATTAACTTTAAAGCCTGACGTCTCTTGTGCCATAGATCAGGGAACTGGCCTTCACGTAGGGAGTGAGTGGGGTTCCCGGGGTACCCCTGGAGGCCATCCCCTCCGACAGATACCAGCCCCTGGCCTGGCCACAGAACCCAAGTTCCCCTGTCTGTCTCTCTCTGGGGGAAAAGGTAATGACTTTTAAACTCTTTAAAAAAAAAACGTTAGAAATATATTTTAGATATTGACCCAGTTTACCCAAATACACAACCAGAACAAAAGATTCATGAGATTGACTTATTCCTGTTCTCTGTTTGGTACTCTGATGATTTTCAAAGTATTCCATACTATTTTTTAAATGTTGGTTGTGATATACTAAATATATTTCACAAGCCACTGATGGTCCAGACCCACAATTTCTCATGCCCTGGAGTGAGGCACTCCAATAGGCCCCATTGAAATGTTAGTGGTGTCTAAATGATGCCCCAGGGTGCCAAATGGTCTGTTGTCCCAGACCACCCGAGGGATACTGAGAGCCTGGAAGGGCACCATGTGGGTGGATGGGAGGGCAGAGATGCAACCAGTCTGAGGTGGGTATGGGAAGCCCCCCAGAGCCCCAGCAAGGTGGGGGTCCTGGCCAGGTCCTGGGAGAATCTGTTCCTTCCTCAAAATACAAGGTCATTATAAAAATGAATGGGATGTACTTTTTACAACATTTAAAAATCAAAACAAAAAAACCCATATCTGAGGACTTGCATCGGTGTTGGGATGCTCAAATCTTAGAATGGATGACACAGGGCCAAAATTCATGCGGCAGAAGGCCAGCGTGTTTGGAGTGGGTCTTTTGGACCAGATGCATGATCAGGAGGCATACTTTAAGCTCCCTCCCCTCCACAATCCAGGAGCAGAATCCCCCTCAGACTTGACACCTGCTTTTCACATGGCTACCCTCCGATTCCGTTTTTCCTCTGCGCCTCTCAAGCACTGAAATGTTGAGTTTGTATTACCAGCTTTTGCATGAGGGAGAAGCTGGGGAAACTGTGAGCATAGCTACAAAAGGAACTACATGATGGGTAGGTACTGTGTCTTCAAATCATTTCAATGGAAGTACTTCTTACTTCCTAACTCATTCTACGGAGTGTCTGGGCTGAGCCACACACCCGCAGCAGAAGGTAGCAACAGAAATTGGAAAGTGGGGAGAGAAAAAGCATCCACAGAAAATCAAGACCATTAAAACAAACAAACGAAAAACCCTGCAGATCCGACAGCTGGACTTGGCTCTGCACCTCCTGGAAGCTACAGCGTAAAAAGAGCTGGACTCATTTCAGAATTCTGACTGTCTGAGAATTAGAACCATACCCGTTGCTTAGAAAAAGCAAGACTTTGCCCAGCTTTAAATTCCCAAATTTCCATGCATGCTGTGGTTTGTTAATGCCCTAATATTTTAGTAACAGTACATCAAGAGGTATATCCTTCCTTCCCTCATCAACATACATTTACTGAGCACATACTATGCATCAGGAAGTCTTCTAGGTGCTGGTAAAGCAGGTCAAAGTTCCTATTCTTGTTCCACAAGCACGATCGCTCTTGTATGAAAGCCAGGCAGGGACCCAGGACACAGATTCTTGGAGGCATCTCTCAGAGCTCCTGCGGGGACAGTCCCAGGGCAGTGGCACTGCACACATCTTAGAGGTGGCCTAGGGAAAGGCACCTGGTACCTGACTTCTGCCGGCCCCTTTGGGACCCAGAGGAGGATTCAGATGCCCGAGGCCCAGAAGGGCCACACACAACTCCCAAAAACCATTGTCAAAGTCCTCTGAGAATATGGCACACTTTTAGAGGAAAATGCCTGGGAAAAGTAAAAAGCTGCTCTGTCACGATTTTTGCTATTTTCCCCTTCATCCCAGCATCTTGGAAAGCAACTTTCTCCCTTTCAACCCGTTCTGGGGTCTTGTCTGGGTTAGGGCTGGACTCGGCCTCTGTGTATTTCCCTCCTCACCCTCGTTCCCGTGGTAATTTCTGCTGGGAGAGCTCTGAGTTATTTCACTTTTCTCTCTTCACTCATCCTCAAACTTTGCTTCTCTCAGCCTGGCTCTTTTGGGGGAGGGTAGGGGAGGTGGTAAAGCAAACATAACATTTACCATTTTCAACATGACGCGTCATTGTACCTTAAATGAGTGCTCTGTAGTGTCCCCAGATTATGGGTAATGAAGACCGTCGCAGTTCATGAATTAAGAAATTAAGTGCTTTTCTTTGACTGATATTATATAAATTTCTCTTAAAGAAAAATGTGTCATACAGGTATCTTTCAGATTGTTAATTGCCAGACAGTAATCAGATTTCTTTACACTAGACTTTTGTGAACTTTTCCATATGGTCATTTATATAAACTCATAACAATACATCCAAAAGTCTATTAAGCCCTAATTAATATCTTTTTAAAATATTTTTCAAAAGCACATAGGACACCAGAAAATGAATTCCTTAAGAGGTCATGGAGGCTCTAAAAATACTTCATTTAGGAATCAGGGGAGTGTATTTATAGAAGGTTTGACATTTATCATTTATTTCTTAAAATATAAGTCTTTTAAATAAAATACTTAAATTTTTTAAATTTATCATTTGAACCATTTTTAAGTGTACGACTCACTGGCGTTTAGCCCACTACTGTCCATCCCCAGAACTTTTTCATCACCCCAGACAGAAAGTCTGTATCAATTAAGCAGTGACTCCCCATTCTCCCCCACCCCCACTTCTGGTAACCAGCATTCGACTGTGTCTCTTTGCCTATTCTAGGAACCTCATATAAGTGGAATCATACAGTATTTGTCCTTCTGTGACTGGCTTCTTTCTCTCAGCATAATGTTTTCAAGGTTCATCCACATTGTGGCCTTATGTCAGAACTTCCTTCCTTTTTACAGCTGATGAGCTTGGCTTTTGATGGGACGTGCGGAGGAAAAGTTGGAAATTATGCTCTGATTCTGCCCTGAGTGCCCGTCAGCTTTTGGGGTCCTCACTGAGGATAGCTCCCCATACTCTTAGGGCTGGGTGAGCAGGTAAACAGCCAGCATCACTCTGAGAACTGAGCCACCTAGTGGAACTGGGTCTTGGGTGGACCACAGAGAAGAGCCTCTGGGATGCTGGCCACAGAGCCTGGCTGGCCGGAGAGGCAGTTTGGGATTGGCTGCAGTGCCCCACTGAACACTGCCCAGGTGGTTTGGGCTGGACATTGTCCAAGGCCAGGGTTTCTGGTCACCCACTACAGCCAGAAGATATTTCATTAATCCTCCTGCAGATCATCTAGTTCTGAACAGCTTGGATTCCTGATATGTCTGCCTGGATGAACAAGCTGCAAAAGGTACGGCCGTCCCTGCACCACCTTGCCTCCCACCCCACCCCAACTGAAGAAATTCACCTGCTACAAGAATGATTTAAACAGAACCAATGGAATTCTGGAGAAAGCCTGCCAAAAATGATTGATTTTCATTTAAAGTAGTTTTGTTCTGACAATAGTTAGCTTTCAGAATCAATTTTCTATTGCAGCCATTCAATCCTGGTTCATGAAATACGACCATGTCAACAGCAAATGGAAGATTTTTTCCTCCCCTGTGATAGAAGGATCGGAATCCAATTCATCCGCATATAAATTGCATATGCAGTGGGAAGCAGGTTCTGGATCTGTTTCACACCGTTGGGAATTATGTTTCAGATCTGTTGGGGAGACTTTCTGCAAACACAGTGATTAGTATCTTTACTTCAGTAAGTGCAGGTTTCCTGTGAGCATCGGTTACTGGGAGGTCTCCGTTACTTGGCTGGTATCTGGCTTGCAGAGTTGAAGGGCAGTAAACATTCAATATGAGCTGCAAAGAATATTCCATTACACTTTCCAGACCTCCCCCTGAAGACGGCAGACAGTAAAATAATGATTGATAACAGAGCATGCAGTTCCTGCAGCCCCTCGCAGTCAGACCACAAGATGGGTAATTATATTCCCCGATCTGTCTTCCAGACACGTGCAGTTCGCTCAGCATAGAAACGATACCTCCTCTCCCCTTTTTCCCTCTCCATCACACCCTGTTCACCTGGCTAACTTCTTGTCTTTTAAGACAGCAGAGAAAGCACTGCCCCAGGAAGCCATTTCTCACATCCACAATCTAATGCGTGGATTTCCCTCCTCCTTGGGTCTCACCCTTATCTCAGCACCCAGGACTCGGCACCAGAACTGTCTGTTCATTTGCCATGTCTGCTGCTGACCATGAGCTCACTGAGTGGGGGCACCATGCGTTATTCCTCTTTTTGTCTCCCACCTCTAATGTGGCTCCGGGCATGTAGTAAACGCTCAATAAGCTAATAACCCGAGAAATTCCAATTGTAATTTAAGAAGAAAACTGTTACAAAGTTTGATAGAAGATCTGGAAAAGTTATAGGTAGTTGTGGTTTTCAGTGACTGGAAAATTATTTTTTGTTTTTCATGGACTAGAATGTAGTTTGGGTATATTCATATGGAATGATATCCTAATAATTAAAACATCCTGCGTGTAATGGATCACAGTTTACCACCAAAAGGACACTTTTTTAGGTAAACATTTTTTCTGATTATTGTTGTATTTGCTCATTAGGTGAAATTTATAAAACACAAAAAACTATAAGGAAGAAAATAAAAATAACTTAGGTCCTATCATCCAGAGATAATCACTATAAAATGTTTAATTAAATTTTCTTTCAATCATTTATTTCCTGTGTATTTACAGATACACAGGATATATAGATATTGTAGATTAGGGTTGCCAGATAAAATAAATGATGTCTATTTAAATTTGAATTTCAGATAAACAATGGATTTCTTTTTAGTATAATTACATCCATGCAATATTTGGTATATATTTATACTAAAATTTTATTCATTATTTATGTAAAAATTAAAAGGTAACTGCTGTTCTGTATTTTTATTTGCTAAATTTGGCAACCCTAATGTGTGTATCTGTATAAATTTACTAAAATATACTTTTTTATAATTTATATTGTGAGTTCTTTCCTGTCTCATTAACTAGTTTTTGAAAACTGAAGTTTTCATGGCAAGAAGTTTAACAACTCACATTCTTCAAACAATTGTTAAAAGTTATAAATAAATTCATCTTACTCTACGTCTATAGGGCATTTTTTAGCAGTGATTTCTAAAAGTGTGATTAATGGCTCAAAGGTTAAAGGTCATTTATTTTTAAAGATTCTTCTACATATTGCTTTCCAGGAATATTATATAATTTGCACTTTCATCAACAGTGAGTTAGAAAGCCCTATTGCCCTTTCTCAGCACCAAGTATTGTCATGTATTTAAAAACTTTACAGATGTAATAGATTAAACTGCATTATTTCATGGAGTGTTTTTTTTTATTATTGCTTCAGCAAAGAATGACCCTTTTATCAAGCCAATGTCTACTTCTTGCTTAAGGGATTGCCCATTCATTCTTTTTAGTTTTTCCTTTTGGCTCTATTAAAGATTTGTTATTCATTTATATGGATTTCTCTTATATTGAAGATAAGAGCATATTATGTGCCATGTGTGTTAAAAATATTTTCTCTAATTTATCTTTTAATTTTACCTGCAGTACAATTAATCATTACAAATATTACTGATTTTCATGTAGTCAAATATGTCTATTTTTGTCTTTGACACTTTTTCCGTTGCTTTTCTGCTTAGAACGTCCTATGTCTCAAGGTCAATTGTGTATTTGCCATTTTTCTCCTTTTTTTATAGTTCCATTTTTTAAAGCCCAACTCTTTCGTCTATCAGCAACTTATTTTCACATGCAGTAGGAATTGAGAACCCCACTGGAAATCTTCCCAAATGGTAGTTTCCCAACACCATTTTTGACAAATTCATCCCTTCTTTCATTGGATTGTGATGTTTCATTTAACGTATGTGAAGATTTTATACTGTTTCAAGGATATTAATTCAATTCTATTCTTTAGGCTTCTAACAGTTTGATATACGTGAGCAAAAATTTTTCTCTTAGTGTTTTGCTAAAGTGAAATGATCATTTAGGTGACATTGAGGGGAGGAGTTATCATGGGCTTAAGAGGAGAAAGCTGGAGAAAGAGGTCTACGCCTTTCGGACTGTGCGTCCACAGCCTCTGATACCAAAGACAGAAGGCGTGCAGCGGTGCTTCCCAAACAATTGTCGTGTCACTTACGACGGGTAACTCCAAGGTTTAGTTCTATGACAGGTCGTGACAAACCTCACCCCTTATCTGTTTGGGCTGAGTTTCTCAGCTCTGTTTTGTCTGTCACTATTTTTTTCTTCAGCTCTGGCAAGTCTACCATTCAGCTCATCTGTTGAAAATTTGGATGTGGGTGTAAGTACATGTGAATTTAAAATTTCAGTGATTATACCTTTTTCCTAGTTGTTTCTTACACTCTCATTCTTTTCTCACGAACTCCTCTTCAGTGATGGATCCACGTTTCTTTAGGTGTGGTAATATAAAAGGGATCAGATAACCTTGGACTTGGTCTTGAACATCCATTCCAAGGATGGCAGAAGCAAAGAGGATTTATTAGAGCTTTTAAGGTTTACCCTGAAAAGGTTCTTTTGGGAACATTAAATTACTTGTGGATAAATTTGAGCTGTTTTGCATTTAATTTCACCCAGCTGAATGATCCAAGGGAAAATGACCTCTCCAAGCCAGACCAGTTCCACATTTGACCTTGGAAATTTCATCACAGTGTATTGACATTTCAATTCCCAGGTATTATTAGCTCAAGAGTATATTATCAGTACTCCATAAAAATAAGAAATACAGAGTTCTTAAAATTTGCCAAGGCAAATGCAAAATTACACTTTAGCAACATGCGAACTGGTTGGAGAATATAAGCAGTAGGTAATAGCATGTATGTAGCACACATTCATTCACTCAACAAACAGTTACTACTCTGTGTCAGGCATTGACATAGGTGCCCAACCTTCATGGACAGAAAGCCAGTCTGTCTGCCCTGATGGAGCATGCAGTCTGAAGTTGCAACTCTCAGCATCACTGCCTGAACCACACTGGTGTGTTGACGCTCCTTGGAAGAGAAACAAGAAGAATGACAACCAGAATATTGGGAGTTGGGTGTACAACCTGTCTCATGTAGGCAGTGGCTGGCAGCGAGCATCTATCCAAAGACAGTCTTATCTGCCAGCATTATTTGCCAACCCTACCTCGAAGAAGAGGTTAAGGATCACGGGTCTAGTGTGGGGCTATGAGGGTAGAGCACAGCTTTGCTGTCCACACAAGGCAGAACATGAGCGTAGAAAAAGATATGCTTGGGTCTGTCTGCTGCGATGAGTGAAAGCTTCAGAGTCGAGGTAAGGAAGATGCCAAGCAGGAGAGGTGAGGAGGAGGCTAAATGTTTAACTGTGGTCCTCTTGGCTTTGAGTGGGTTTAGAAAGTCCCGCTCCCCTAACCTCTGACAAAATATTGCTGTTTACTACTGGAAGCTCATTTTGTAGAGTCCAGATCTCTTGCAGACAAATACTAACAGATCCCAGAAGAAAGCAAATAGGTTGGAGAAGCTCAGGTACTCAGAGGGCAGGTGGAACCCAGGTAGGATGGAGGTGGATATGAAATACAGAAAAAAAAAACTGCCTTGGGGGACTCAAAAGGTAAAATGAGAAATACGGTGGAGTTTGGCTTGGAAAACTCCGCAAGGGTTCCACCTGGGGAAAGTCATCTGAGACCCAGCCCTGTGGTGAGAAGGTGGGCCAGGGCGGCTTGGAAAATGATAACCTTAAGGCCACCGAAGATTGAATGTGAAAGGCAGACTTGAGTGGAGTCGGCAACACAATACAGATGCTTTCAGAGAAAACGCCTTCCCCTGGGGCAGCTGGTGAGGGAACACGAGCTCTGTGAACTCAGGCAGGACCAGGTGCAGCCTTTCCAAAGTAGTTTAAAAGTTCTAGGCTAGAAAAAAGCCAAGATTATACAGGATGGGACGTGATTCATCGACACTCCTGGGAGGGACCCAGAATAGTCCTCCCTCTTTGCACTCATAACTCCAAGTAAAGGTGGATTGTCTGCCTCCCAATCTTGGCTTTTTTTCAGATGACTTTTTCCAGATGGAACCCTTGCATTTTTCCAAACCAAACTCCAGAGTAAAGAATAAGATGTTTGCAGGAAAGGCAGGAGAAGCCATAACCAGCCTGAGTTTAAACTTGAAAAGGGCCAGGGAGTCTGGACTTGTAGCTTAGCCTCGGTGTCACCCAACCAGTCTCGTTTGCCTGATGCCCAGCAAGCCAAGGTTTGCAACAAAGAGAGGGTTTATTCCCGAGGCAGCCAAGCGAGGAGGCAAGGGGCTCAGGTATTTATGGGATAAAGAAGCAGGCTGGTCTGGGGCACGGGGAGTGTGGGGAAAGGCGATTGGAAATAAGAAGGTGCAGTAATTGTTCTGTAAAGGAGTAACTAAGGTACAGGCCTCTGCACGTTAAAAAATGCAGGCACTTAGCACAGTGTGCTTGCGGAGATTTCAGCCCTCTGACGTGGAAGGTCACCAGGCTGCCCAGTTGGAGAGTCGGTGGTCCCATCCTGCCTTAACTGGCTCAGGGTTTACTAGACACATCGGACTCCACATTCCTGGAAGACTCAGGCAAACATTTTATTCTTTACTCCACGTGCTGCTTGGAGGGCATCCAAGTTTTTGTAGCAACAATATGATTAGTGAAGGCAGGTTACAGGTGAGATGGATGTAAGTGAAGATCACCCACAGTTTCATTGGTACTCAGAAAAACCATCACAAAATTCACTTGGAGACATTTAAAGTACACTTCAGAAAGTACAAGAGAAGCTCTGTTAACCAACGCATAGTGACTTGCCAGACCATTTGACACTCACCATTCTCTCTGTAAAGCATATGTATAACCAGCTGAATATTTACAACTAGCTGTCTATCCCAGACTAGGATATTATTGGCAAAGTGCAAAATGATTGATGCATGTGTAAGCACTAATTGTAACAGCAAAAGATTGCAAACAACCCAGAGCTCTCACAGTAGGGGACTGTACTTGGTCCCCACGGCGTCTGTACAGTGGAGAACCTCCAGCTGTTTAAAGGGCAGAGAAGGATCTCTATTTATTGCGATGAAGTTATTATCCTTAGAATAACACTGAGTGAACAAAGCAATTCACAGGTGGATATTGGATGCTGACTTTTTTTTATAAAAGAGTGGGTTAAAACACATTTGCTTATATTTTCAAAAAGAAATGATGGAGAGATAAACAAAAAGCTCGACATCTAGCCACAGTGAGGTCTAGCAGAGATAAATGCCAAACATTAAACCCAGGAAGCAAACAAAACTGCACAGATATGAGCAGAGGGAGTGCCCCCCCAGGCAGTGGTTTAGGTCACATCTAGGGACTGTGTCTGTGGCAGGAAGGCAGTCTCTGCTGAGCATAGTAGAAAGGGTGAGGTATGGTGGGGGGGTCAGTTTTAAATCCTGGAGCTTGAAGTTTTGCAAACAAGAAACACGTTTGAATATTTGGAATAACCAACTGGTATGCAGCTGAAAGGAACTTTGTCCACTAGTTTTTTTTTTTTTAACACTTTTATTATGATATGATTCCTATACAGTAAGCTACATATGTTTCAGATGTACAATTTGATGAAGTTTTATAGATGTATATACCACTGAAACTACCACCACAATTAAGATAGCTAACATTTCCATCACTCCCCAAGAGGTGTAAATTTTGAATTCCCAATTTACCCCTTCCCATCCCCTTTCTCCCTTGGTAACCATAAGTTTGTTCTCTATGTCTGTGATTCTGTTTCTGTTTTGTAGATAAGTTCATTTGTGTCATTTTTTTTAAAGATTCCACATCTTAGCATATCATATGGTATTTTTCTTTCTCTTTCTGAATTACTTCACTTAGAATGACATTCTCTAGGTCCATCCATGTTGCTGCAGATGCCATTATTTTATTCTTTTTTATGGCTGAGTAGTATTCCATCATATGTATATGTGTGTGTGTGTGTGTGTGTGTGTGTGTGTATACCACAATTTCTTTATCCAGTTATCTGTCGATGTTTTGTCTACTAGTTTTGATGGACAGAGAATACAGTGGCTGAGGTGGTGATGTATATGGTGGTAGTTTATTATTTTATTTTCCAATTGTTAGTCTCAGAGGAGATTGGAGAGATTTGTAAAAGGCCACAGTCAAGGGCTTGTGTTAACCTCACTACTGGCAGTGTGCTCATTGCCATTTTCTTAGCCTTGAATAGCTAAGACCCCAAAGTTAACTCTCTTTTGAGCCTTTTAGTAAGTGAAAGCAACTAATCCAGGCTGCTCAGAGCTTCAGGACAAAGTCTATCTCCTGGGGACACTGAGGAATGAACAGTGTAGATCAAATCGTAGGGTGGCCCAAATGGAAAAGAACGTGGTGCTCACAAGCAAGGTTGAGACTCTTGCATCAAGCTAAACATTGACAGAAATTGCTGCCAGAGACTTAGAAATGTCCCTTCTATGCGGAGATTAGTTTTGAGATGGGAAAACTGACAGACCTTCTGTTCCTACTGAATAATATTCACCCATCCTTTGGGGCTCAGTCCAAGTGGGATGACTTTCTCCATTCTTTGTTTCTATCTCTCCCATTTCACAAAAAAAATCTCTAAAATGATAATGTGTCATCATGGAATTAGGTTAGGTACTGAGGACCACGGATCCTGGTGGAGGAAACAGCCCAGGAGACGGTGGCCTTGCTGGAGAAAGAGGTGTCTCAGCCATATCTTGATGGACAGACAGGAGTCAGCCAGGTGAGGCATTCAAGGCAGAGGGACCAGCAAGAGAAAACACAGGGAGGATGAAAGAGTAGAATATGGACTTGCCTCCAGAGATGCACCTTCCTGTCATCTGCCTGCGGGAAGGATGCCTCACGGTGGCCTGGCCTGCTGCACTCATAGACTTTCAACCAGCCCCTCAGGTTTTCATCCCAACCCTTGGTGCAGCTGGTGTTGCCATGTCTGGAGTATTTCTAGTTCCCAAGGGTCAAACTTTCCCCCTTCTCAGCTGCTTCCCCCACCCATGGTGCTCTGGGAGGCTGGTCCCTCTGCTCTGATACATCAATTTCCCCTCTTCAACTGCTTTCATGCTGCCAGGAGCTCTTGGAAATCTCTCTCACTGGTGACCTCTCTCTTGTTCTCTTTGTCGTTGAGTTTCGGCTCCCCCGCCCACTTCTATTTCCATGGGCTCTTTGAAGGGGGCAAGATAACTACCTGTGAATAGTTTTCTACTTTTAACAGAAAAGGTTCAGTATAGATGTGTTTCTTCACAATTTTCTCTAAGAATGCTCCTTACAAATATAAAAGGAAACCATCCTCTATTTAAAATGCAATCATTAAAATTTTATGCATACATGGAGACGTCATCCTTCAGTTTCCTAACATGCAAATCTGTAATTAGATCGCTTTCATTTAATATCACCCCCCTTTCAACACACACACACACACAAAATAAAAAGAACTCTACATTTGGTCAAAATACCCCAGGTAAATACATACTGTCTCTCTTTTCTCCCTGAGTTCTCTCATTTCCTAAATGCCTCAGGGAGCCTGTTATTGGTTCCCCGGTGGATCCTGTGCCTTTGATCACAAGTTCTCCTTCAGAATCCGCCGTGGTGCTTGGACTTCTGTGATGTGAGTCACTGGTGACCGACTGTGTGTGTTATGAAGGTGACGATGATGATGACGCCATGAGGGAAAGAGTCAGGACAGTATCTGAAACCCAGTTGGGCTCTCAGTAGGTTTTTAAAAAACTAGTTTTTCCTTACACTTTTGAAACAATCATACCAAATTGTCTTCAGTTTATTCCGTGATTGAACCCAAATTTGGCCACTTCAGGTATTGACAACTCCTCCGGAGTATTTTATCTTTGACATATCTGGTCCCCTCTTTGCTGCTGTAAGCATTGCATCACCTACCTAAGTAGCTGCACAGTCTCCTAGTTGGGTTTATCGGCAGAGAACAGGTCACAGAAAGACTAATTTTGTCTTATGGTGGATCACAGATCTTTCCCGCCTTCCGTGCCCCCTCCTGAAGATCATCGGGAAGCCGCTGACCCACAACAGTTACGGAGCCGGGGTAGCTGCCTCCCTCCCGCAGGGCACTTACTCATATTTACCTTTCACACCATGCAAATTCCTAAGTTCACATTCGTTTAGTTTCAGCGGCATTTAGTCCTTTCTGGCATGGCTTGGGTGAGGGCACGAGAACGCTGGCTCAGGCAGCTGTCCCCTGGCCCTCTGCTCCTCTCCTCTAGCAGAAAGCAGCCCAGAAGAAGTACTCGCAGTTCAGCGCGGATGTGGCCGAGGCCATCGCCTTCTTTGACTCCATCATCGCGGAGCTGGACATGGAGAGACGGCCGCGGGCCTTGGAGGCAGACCCGCAGAATGAAGACGTGGACTTCGATGGTGAGTGTTGCCCCGCTGTGGAAGGTGGGCGGGCTGGGGTCTCTGGAGCGGACTTCTCCTGATTAGGGGGAGACTCATGCCTGCAAGCCAGAGCCTGGCCCTGAGTTTGCTCTACTCCTTGGGTCCCCTTGCTTTAGTGGTCCCTGCTGGCGCCCCTCCAGGCTGCCCCTTCCACCCCTGGACAAGAACCCCTTCCCTGTGGTCCATTGACTACAGCTGCGACAGGGTGGAATTTTGTAAGTTTCCGTGAGGAAGAGCAATAGGGTCACAATTAAAGAATGGGATGGATGGGGCGTTGTTGAATGGATGTGGAGATAGAGTTTCAGTTTTGCAAGATGACAGTTCTGGAGATCTGTCATACCACGAAGTGAATAGACTCGACACTACTGAACTGCACACTGCAAGATAGCTAAGATGGTAAATTTCATGTTATGTGTATTTTGCCACAATTTTAAAAAGAAGAAGAAGAAAAGGGAATAGACAAATTATATTTAAAAATTGGGCTTGTGGCCCTACCTGAGCTGGCTTGGCCCTGAGCAGCACTGTCTGCTGGGCCCTCCTCTGACCCGCCCCCAGCACGTCCCCTGTGGGCCTCATGGGCCACCCCTCCACAAGGAGCTGCAGGGCAGGAGAGGGCCAGGGTTGCTTGCTCCAGCCCGGACTGTTGGAGGGAGAGTGAGGTGAGGACGGAGTGGCTCACTCCTGATGGAGAGCAAATAGTCACCTTCACAGGTCCAGCCCACTTTCAAATTCCATTACTCAATTGTCAGTTTCTTTCATCTTTGACTTGCCCCCCATGATGTCATTCATGATGATTTAATTTAGGGGTGACTGGCCCCTGGTTATTGAGGTAACAGCTTTTGGTACCAATACGAATTAATTCTTGAGCGTTTTCTCTAATGCTCAAAAGATTACATCCTTGTGGTGCGTTGTTCTGGCCTCGATCGATGTGTATCTGTGAGATCTTGGTTCTCACTGGGTTCTGAGGAATTTCACAGAAGGAGGCTCCCCCTCCCCGAGCACATTGTACCCTGTGGGGGGCCGGCCTGCCCTCCTGCAGACCCTCAGTCCCTGCTGACAAAGAACAGCCCCCCCTCAGAAGTAGAACCTGGGAGATCTGGGACGTTGGTCAAAGGCCACAAAGATCCATTGATGACGCCAAAGTGTCATCTTCACACTTAGAACTGGCTCATGGAAATAACAATGTGTTTTCTCCAATAACAACAGTAACATATGTTCATTGTAAACCAAATGAATCAAACAACACACCGAAGTATAAAGAAGAAAATGAAGAATTTGCCCTGTCATTCTACCACCCAGAGATAGCCATCACTCCTGACGTCTGGGCGTGTGTCCTTTTGAAAAGGTTATAAACACACAGACTCACGTCACTATTTTTTAAAAACAAAAATAGGATCTCTTTGCTATTTGCTATCTACTCTTTTCACTTAGCAGTTTATAATACATCATGGGTGTCTTCCCAAGTCAGTAAATATAGATCTATGTGCTTATTTTTAATGGACACACGACGTTCCATTGTCTCTCCACAACCACTGCAGAGTCAAACCATCCGCTTTGCTTGGCTCTCCAGACCTTCCTCAGAATGTCCTGTTTGATGTGTGTATTTATTGCGAGTCCTCAGCCCGATCTGCCCTCTCCGTCACCTTCTGCTCCTCCCCACGGTGAGTCCTCCCCTCCCGGGGGCCCTGCTTCTCTCTTCCAGTGGCCACCAGCTCCCGGGAGCACAGCCTGCACTCCAACTGGATCCTGCGAGCCCCGCGCCGCCGCTCCGAGGACCTCGCCGTGCACACGACGGACGGCCAGCTCCGGAGGAATGCAGAACGCAGGACCGTGGGCACCCAGAGGAGACTCGAGAGGCACCCCATTTACTTGCCCAAGGCTGTGGAGGGGGCATTCAACACTTTGAAATTTAAGCCCAAAGCCTGCAAAAGAGAGTAAGTGCCTGGGCCACACAGCATAACCAAGGTGTTCTCATGCCCACTAGACGCCAGGGTGCCTCTTAGGGGCCTTGAAGCCTCATCCTGTGTGGAAAAATTATTCCTGGGTATTTGGCGGGAAGGGAGGTCCTAGTTTATAAAACGTTTTGATAGCTGGTACTCCCACTCTAGCTTAGTTCACTTCTGTCCCCGCTGTCCCTCAAGCCCTGGACCTCCCGCCTTCCTTTCTGGCCTTAGCCACCCCTTCTCACTTTTCTCCCCACATGCTACTGACACACTGTGTGCTACAGATTTTTAGTGAGAGTTTGAGTTTGAACAGGGCATAGCAGCAGGAGGGAACCAATGCTAAAGCAAGCAGATGGCCCTGCCTCGGATGGGCACCGGCCAGGCCCAGACGGGAGCGTCGTGCGGGCTGGGCCCCTCCTGCCACTCTTGCCTCCGTCTCTTGGCCCCTCTTCCTGCAGATCCTCTTCTCCCAAGACGAGTTGCCATGTCTAAGCCCCAGGTCACCGTGACTTTGGAATTCGGAGAAGTATGTGCAGGGAGCGCAGCTCTCATCTGTCTGGGCTCGTGCACCCTTCTGTCCTTGTTTCTGCAAGGGCCCTCCCACTCAGATGGATTCAGGGCTTTTCTAAGTAGCGTTTTCGTCCCATAATAATGGACCCTGTACTGGACACATGAAAACCAGGACCCAGCCCTCAGCACCCCTCCTTCCCCTCGAAGGCCAGTCCGAGGGCCAGCTCAGGCCCATCCGCAGCCCCTGTGATGACACTGCTTTGTCCTGCATGAGATCCAGCACTGGGTGGACGGGGAGGGGTGCCTTCCAGCCAGAGCATCCTCTCTCTGTGCAGCCGGTCGATCCAGACGTAAACCTTCTGCCTCATTCCTCCCTTCCAGCCTTGGGAGCCGCAGACAGGTCCTCTTCAACTTCTCGGGAGAAGACATGGACTGGGATTTGGCGCTCTTTGCGCTGGAGCCCCTGGCGTCTCAAGGGGAGGACTCCTATGAGACAGAGAACCCCAGAGGGCAGTGGCTGCTTCGAGAGCGACTCTGGGAGCGGACTGTGCCCTGATTCAGGCTGGGTCCCCGAGAAGGCGTCTGCAGTCAGCGGCTTGAGGTGGTCGGTAGAGTTAAAGATGGAAATTCTAACAAAGTCAGACCCACTAGTACACTTGCCTACCAGTGCCTGGTCAGTGCCAAACGCACCCGTGGCCTCTGGGGGGCGCCGCCTGAGGAGAGCCGTGGAGCCTGGCTTTCCCTGCACCGGCGTGTTAGCCTGGCATGACGCCAGGCTGGCCTTCAAGAGCAGAAGCCACAGAAGGGCCAGGCTCCCTCCTCGGCCTCCCCTGGCCTGTCACCGGCTCTCCACGCATCTGTCCAGGTGGCTGCTAGCATCGTGCTTGCTACAGGAAACCGGAAACGTGCCCGCCCACGGATCTCTGGGCCAAAGTTTTCACAGAGGCAGCTCCTCCCTCTACGGGGCTCAGAAACCGCTCTGGTCATATGCTCAGGTTGCCTTCTTTTGTGCAGAATGCAGTTCAGGAAGCAGCTTTTTTTCACCCTAACCCTGTTCACAGTGTTCTGGAAACTTCTGCTAAATCAGGCTGAAGATGAGGCCGATGCCCTGACGGTGGGCTGGGGGGAGGGGTGTGACAGGGCCCTGCCTGGGGACCACATTCTCCCCCCAGCCCCCAAACTCAGCTCCACTTCCTGCAGATGTGGGCTGGGGAAGGAGGGAGGTGACGGGTGCTTTTCTTCTAATTCTCACCAGAAATCCTTGTAGACACCCCTGCAGCGGCTTTATGCCGGGCTGCGTCCCTCCCTGCCCCCAGTCAGGAGGGCGAGCAGCGCCTTTTGGAGTCGAAGGGATCTCCGATTTCCATAACTGTCTGAATCAGGGTTACAGATTCAACTTATTCTTTGCATTTCTCACATAACATATTCTTTTTGCACTTTTGCATATAATTGTGACCACGCAAGTTTGAGCACCACTGGTTTAGAGAATACACTGCACTTTGTCCATCCTTACCTATTTCTGCTGGCATTTTCTTGTGTTTGTTTTTTTAAAAAGATGTCACCTGGGGGCAAAGTGCAAGAGCGTTACTGGGAATCAGCGCGGGAGACAGACCAGGAAAACCCAGTCAATCACCCAAATTAAGCCAGGGCTGCTTTAGGCTAAGGTCACCCTGAGAACTGAATAAAGCATCCCATCTGCCAGGCCCAGGGGCTGATGTTCTTATTGTCCAGGTTTTTTTTTTTTTAGAAAGAACCTTTTGTTCATGTGAACCTGACTATCTGAGCATTTGTAACTCCTACGAGAAAAAAATAGAAAGCCCTAAAACTATTGTGGTGTTCTTAACATTTCTTTTTCGCTAGTTTAAATAAATTAAAAAAGAAAAATGTTCCCAGGGGATGCCGATTCTGCTGGTCTGGGTTGGGCACTGTGAGAATCCATGACTTAGAGGTTTGAGTGTTGAAAGGTGAAAACACAAGAGGCAGGAAACGGGGCAAGAGAGTTTATCGCAACACGTTTTCAGAATGAACATATGTTGGAAATGTTTCAGTACTAGCCTTCTTTATCTTCTGAGTGCCAATGTCAGTGTTTAGGACTTTTCTTTCATTTTGTTTCTTATGCTAAGCCCACTATAGCCAGAAGCTTGACTGAAGAAGAAATGTTTGGGACATTTGTTTCATAAACTGCATTAACGCGAACCCAGTTCCAATACCAAGTATCTTTCTTCTCCCCAAACGTGGCTTTGTTTTGAGGCCCTGCTCAGATGAGCGTTCACTGCTCAGGACAGACTCAGAATAAAGGTCTCTTTACTCTGCCTCTGATCAAACTACAGTTCCTTCATCCATCAGCCCTGACATGAAGAAGATGTTGTATATATTTTGCTTTTATAGATAAGAAAAAAATAAACAGGACAGAGGATGTTTAGCGTCTTGAGTTATTTTTTTAAGCATTTATTGCTTATGGGACATGAAGCTGTGTTTCTCTTTTGCTTCATATTTTGTATATTTTTTGTCTTTAATGAGACTATACACAGACTGCCTGAAAATTCCATGATTCAGAAACATCAGGCTGGCTTGTTTGGGGATGATTTTAGGTCTTTTGAATTGCTGATAAACCCCAGGATCTGGGCCCTGCCTGGGGAATCGTGAGAGGGTGTCTGCTGGCATCTTGAGATAAGTGAAATTTGAGGCAATAAAAGTCAATTCAGTAACCAGCTGATGTAGTTGATTCATTTCTCCCCTGGAATCGACTAGTTATGTGATCCAGCTCATTTTTGGGGTGCTGTGTTAGTGGCCTCGCCTTTCCCAGGACTGTCTCAGTTTGGGTATGTGAACATCTAAGTATGCTTAGACAGAATGTCCAAACAGAGCATATGAACCCCCGGGCATCTGGCTTGTTCTTTAGCTCTGGTTTCTAGCTCCCACCATAGCATGTCTTCTCCCTCATGGAGGAAGATACAGGGGAGCCTTCAGTGTGACTCTTGTACATCCAACCCTTTGGCTGGTTGCTAGGCAACTGAGAGCACGGCTGCCCAGACAAGGCTTTTTTGGTGCCCAGTCTTAGAGGCCACAGTGGTTCTAGCAGGAAAGTGTAGTCGCCTCATCACTGGTGGCCTTTTCTTAGTGGGTTGGCTCCCTGTTGCTGCTGTAACAGATTACCACAAATTTAGGGGCTTCGCTTACGGTCTGGAGGTCAGAAGAGCCAAATCAGTCTCACTGCAAGAAATCAAGGTGTGGGCAGAGTTGGTTTCTTTCAGAGGTTTTGAGGGGAGAGTCCGTGTCCTTGCCTTTTCTGCTGCCAGAGGCTGCCTACATTCCTGGGCTTGTGACGCGTTACTTGCATCCCCCCAACCTTTCTGCTTCTGTTGTTACATCTCCAACTACTCACTCTGGCTTCCTGCTTCCCTCTTATAAGGACCTTTGTGATTACATCACCCACCTGGATAATCCACAATCACCTCCCCAGCTCCAGACCCTCCACTTAATCAGATCTGCAAATCCTCTTTTGCCTAATAAGGTAACATTCACAGGTCCTGAGGGTTAGGATGCTGGCATCTCTAGGAGGCCACTATTCAGCCTACCACACATAGTATCACAGGATGTTCTGGTTCTGATTCATCTGGCCCGATTTGCTTTTAAGTTTGGTTACAACAGCCTGGTATCTGTGGCGAACTTTGACTTAGCTTGTATTTCCAAATTCCTTTGATTCTAGCAGCTACCCTGTAATTCTGTTAAAGTGAATTTCTGCCTGGTCTGACAGGTTCCTGTTTCAGAAAGGGTTTTCAATGGTACCAAATTCCCGAGTGGAAAAACACAGTGGTCCTGAAAGGATGAGGAGTGGGTAGCAGTTCTGCAGAAACACTGCTGCTGGTTAAGAGTGATGTTTTCCTTCAATCAATCCGTCAAGTCTCATTTAAGCAATGGCTATGCACCAAGCAAAATAGTACAAGACGCACCTTCTGCCCTTTGGCAATTTGCATCCAAAAGGGGGAAGATGGGATGAACTCAGAAGAAATTGTGCTGAGCGTCTGCTGCTTCACTTAGCGCTGCTGAAGGCTGGCATCCCACGAGGGGGGACAGCATGCAAGAGGACGGTCATTGGGATAGTCATGTTAAGGGGATGCCATGCACCAAAGGGCAAGATTTCTATTGAGTAGCCATGGAAAGTCAGGTTGGGTAGATTGGAGGAAGTCAAAGAGGAGTGGAGAGTTGATCAGACGGAGATTAATAATCAAGCACACAAAAACTCTAATTTCCAAAGATACCTGAATCCCCGAAGTTCACAGCAGCACTAGTCACAACAGCCAAGACAGGAAAGCAGCCCAAGTGCCCAACAACAGATGACTGGCTTAAGAAGATGTGTATATATATGTGATGGAATACTACTCAGCCATGAAAAATGAAATATTGCCATCTGCAGCAACATCGATAGACCTAGAGATTATCATCCTAAGTGAAGTCAGTCAGATAGAGAAAGACTAATTGTTATATGATATCAGTTATATGTGGAACCTAAAAAATAACAAATGAATCTATATATAGGATGGAAACAGACTCCCAGACACAGAAAACAAATGTATGGTTAGCAAAAGGGAAAGCAGGGGGAGGGGGGTGATAAATTATGAGTACAGTATTAGCAGATACAAACTACTACAATTAAAATAGATCAGTGACTGTGCAGCACAGAGAACTATATTCAATATCATGTAATAACCTATAATGGAAAAGAATCTGAAAAAATATATAACTGAATCACTTTGCTGTACACCTGAAACTAACACAATATTGTAAATCAACTATACTTCAATCTGAAAAAATGTGAAAAAAACCCAGAGCCCTTGGAAGACAAAGTGTAGTTGTGGGGGGTAGCCCCTGAAATGCTGTGGGATTAAATTAGCCCAAGCTTCCCATATCCTCAGGAAGAGAAGCTCTCGGACCCCAGATCAGACTCTGGCGGCTGACTTTGCCCAAGGTCCTGTGTAGGTCAACCATATCGCCCGCAGGTGAGAGCTGCTTCCAGCTGCTCCAGGTGTCAAACAGGGTCCCCCAGATCCCTAGTTCTTCATCAGCATCCGGGGTCTGGGCAGCATTCCTTGGAAGGAGAGGGGGATGTGGGGTGGCAGTGAGGGAAGTTTGGGCAGATAAACTTTGTCAATCAATTTATGCAGCCATGTTGGTTGACCTCAGACCACAGAAGATGCCAAAGTCTGCTGGACATTCTCTGGGGGGACTTGCCCATGTTTGTTTATCCATTTATTTGTCATTTAACAAAGAATGTTGAGCATGTACTTCGTCCCAGCCCTATGTCTGGGGAAATGATATAAACAGAGCCTCTCACGGAAATGTCAGACTGCTGGGAGATACACACGTGAGTCAAAGGATTACACTGATTCCCATGAATCGTGGTAAGTAAGGGCCGTGAAGGAAGGCCCACAGGGTCATGGGGAACTTGTCAGAAGGGGTTCGAGCTAGTCAGGGCAGCGTGGCTTGGAGAGGACTTTTCAGATTCAGCATGGCTGCATCTGTCACACTCAAATCCTCGACTGTCACCTCCTCAGAGAGGCATTTCCTGACCCTACCCTATCTCAACTATCACTGCTCTTAAGCCCTACCGTGGTTAAGCTGGCTGCACTGTGTCTACTGTGAGCCAACACACAATTACACACATGCACGTCCACATCCCCCATTAGACTGTGAGCCCCGCCAAGGCAGTAGTATGATCTGTTCTGTTTGTGCTCTGCCCCCAGCGCTGAGACCAGTGCCTGCACTAACAACCAGTTTGTTGACTGAATGACTGATGGACAGATTGCATAAATGGGTGAAGTGACCACAAGCTGAGATCTGGAAGGGAAAAGAAGGCATCAAAATGTAAAGGGAGGAGGCGGGACGGTATAGCTTAGTTGTAGAGTGCATCCTTAGCACGCACAAGGTCCTGGGTTCAATTCCCAGAGCCTTCATTTAAAAAAATTTTTTTTCATAAATAACTAAACCTAATTACCAGAATGCAAAGGGAGGAGCTGCAGAGAGATTCAGGCTGAGGAAATGCCCAGCAAACTCAGGCTGGAGGGAGTACAGCACGTTTGAGAAATCATTCATTTATTCCTGAGGTATTACTGACCACCCATATTAGCGCATATTACCTCGGGTCCCAGAGCGTGGACTCAAACTTGAGTCCTAGTCCTCTGAGCGGTGTTCCTCCACCTAAGCAGGATTTACAGGCATTCAAAGCCGAGTAGAGTGGTCTCCCCTCTGATGGAAGGATTAATTACTCTGCAGCCTGTTGGTATGTGGTCATTTGGCCACACGGTGGCGCTTCAAGCCTAACAATTCAGTTACTTCTCTTACTGTCTCTCAGAAGATTTGAAATTCAAACGGAAAGGGGAAGAGGCGTGCCCTTTCTCAAAACAGCACAGATCCCATTGCCAGCGAGCCAGGGGCTGTCAGGGAGTGGAGGTGAGCTGGGTTCAATAACTGAGGAAAAGCCTCTGTTCTTGCTGGTTTCCTTAGAACTAAGGGGAAGCCTCTGGTTTGAAATCAAAGGACCCAGAATTCCACATCCAAAGCCCATTTTCCAGGTGTTTTTCACAACGTTGCACCAGCTCCACGTACTCAGTGGAATGTCATCCACCTGTGTGGTGCCTGAAGGGAAGTGGGCCCTCCTGAGCCAGAGTTTTGACTTTCCTGGAAAAAGAGATCTTTTTCAAAGATACCACCTGACACAGAGAAAGACATTGTTATTTGTCATTTTAATTTTTTCTCGGAGGCTTCATAGTACATGGGTCTGAGTTTGAACACCAGTTCTGACAGTAACTAGTTTTGGAGCCAACAGGAAGCTACTTAACTTCTTTGTGCCTCAATGGTGTCATCTTTAAAAGCCTACTTTATAGTATCCTGGTAAGAAGGAAATAAGGGGAACCAAATGAAATTGCCAATAGCCAACGGTCTTCAACCCACAGGAGCAGCAGTTCCATGTGGCTCGCCCTGCAGTGCCTCCTGCGAGGTGCAGAGTGAGGCTTGGTGGCAGTGAGTGGTGATCGTCCTGGCTGGCGGGCCAAGAGTACAATCAGCACTTACTGTGAACATTTAGAAAAGAAACCACTTTGTCTTCTGGAAGTTTTTCCTGAAGATCCTTACTAGTAGGTGACCGTGTTTCCAAGGGCTAGAGTTCCTATATGAAAATATGCCTGAAAGAAATCTATGTGTGAGAGCTATGCCTTTAGCCAAACCATTTCTACCTAAAGCCTTCCTTCAGGGAGGTCCTAGTCCCACCAAGGTTGAAGAGCAGGGCCGCATGGCACCACCTGTTCTCTGAGTGAAGCTGAGCGCTCATCTCCTCCAGCATCCGGGCCCCCATGCTCTCCCCTGCAGAGCTCGCCTCTCCAGGAGGGCACTCCACGCCTGCGACTGGTATTGAAACGTCTCTCTCAGCCCCTCCCATGCACACACATCTGAGTTTCTCTCTTCTCTGTCTCATTTCCTCTTAGGACGCCCGGGGAACACTGGCCGATCCCATTAGCCCAGGGAATAGGTACTGTTTTCACTTTGGCAGAGTTTCCAAAGCTGTAGCTCAAAGTGAGCCTTTCAGATACCCCACAGGCCCGCGGGTGGGTTGTATTTTCCATCAGGGGGGCCTCTGGGAGCCCAGGGGCTTGGCCACTTCCCACTTCGTGGTCCTGCTGCTTCAGGCCCTGGTAGGGAGCCGGAGGTGGACTGGGAGCCACAGACTGACTCCTGGCGTCCCCATCAAGAGGGTGGCCGCTCTGGTCCTAGGAACTCCAAAACAGGCAAAGAAAACCCGAGAATGGTTCTATTTTATCCGAGAAAGTTTTCTTCCCAGATGCTCTTTCCTTGCACTCTCCTTTTCATCTCTTTCCTCAGACTATAGAGATTTACCACCCCCCACCGCTCAACCTCCCTCCGGTACCTCCCCCTCCACGCCTTGTCCTGTGGAAAAGAGAAGGTTCCTGCTTCTCACTCACACGGGACACAGTCCGCAGGAGAGGAGAGGTGCCCTGCAGGATCTCATTACGTATCATTGACTGGGTATCACGCGAGGCTGCGTGTTTACAGACACACGTCTAATTTGGGGAATGAGGTCTGAACTCTTCAGTGTACTGATCGTGAGTTAAAAGTTAAGAGGCCAGACACAGAAGAGAAACATACTCTATGATTCAATTCACATGAAGTTTAAGAGCAAGGGCCACTGATCTATAGACAGTAATCAGAACAGCGGGGGTTGGGGGTTGGGGGGGGACCTTCGGTCAGGATGGAGGCTTTGTCGCTTTTTCTAGAGAGTGAGTCACGCAGAGTACACAGGCGAAGAGTTTGTCAGAGTGCATGGGACCACACACTGAAGGTCAAGGGAGGTAGCAGTGAAAAATGTCCTCAGAGCCACAATCACAGCGAGGGCAGGAGGGCCCTTATGTCACGGACGAGAGAGGGAGTTTCCATACACCGCAAGTTCTCACCAGGCTGTCTACGCCGCGGAACAACACAGAAAACGTCAGCCAATTTTCCAGACAGTTTCAAAATCCAAGGACGTTCGTCTTGAAGCTCACAAGGCCTATGTCTTTTCAAATGTTTACAGAGTATTTACGGAAAGTAGTCCTCTGGGTGGCAGTTGTAATTAGGAAAACTGGCAGCGAAAATTAACACATACCATAAAAGAGAGATAATTGCCCCACTGTCATATACAATATTATTATCAAACGGAATTCGCCAAGGAATCCAATTGGTCCCCACCAGCTCAACCTCGTTGTTCTAGGAAAGACCCCCCCTTCCTTGCTACCCTGAGGATGAAGCTGCCACAGCTCACGAATGATATGCCATATGGTACTTAACATCATAATCAAAATGAGCTTGTGCTTTTTTGTGTGAGATGCTGAAATTTATTAGAAAATCAGAAAGCCTCATTTCCACCAAGTTCCTGAGACCTGCCATCTGCCGCACGAGAAAGAAAAAAAATTTTTTTTTTTTTTTTAACCATTTACTTATTGTGAAATGTGAGAGTGCTAGTGTGTTTGAAAAAGCAGGGCTGGGGGCCGGGTTGAGGGGGGAGGGGTGTAGGAGCGAGCCAGAGTGGGCCACTTGGCAGGGAAGAAAGAAGACTGTCAGCTGAATGGTGGCAAAGGCTTGGGGAGCATAATTATGGAAATCACCTATTCCGGAGCCTTTTTTTCTCCCCCTGACCACATGTTCCTTCCGCACAGGAACAGCATGTAGAGACGCCAGCTTTCGAGAATAAGCAAAGTCTGTTTCAGAAAGGAAGGAGAGGGAGCTTAAACAAGCACCAGCCTCTCGGAGTGTTCAGTGTCTCCGCGGAGGGGCAGCGGATCGAGACAGGAGGGGGACAGACGGGGCGGCCAAAGGGCTTAATGGGTGCGGAGGCGAGGCGGGCTTCCTGCGCGGAGATGCGGGAGGCCCGGAGGCAAGATGGGAGAGGGATCTGATGGGGGCGGTGGAGTGGTGCCCAGCGCTAAGGGAGAGATCTCTCAACGTTGTTTGCAATTGTACTGTAAGTGTTGGATGTTGAGGATACAAAGATGAAGGTGCTCAGTACTTCCAGGAGGTGGGTCAGATGTTCTGGCGTTTATTTCCGGGGAATGCTTCCGTCTCCAGCGTCACTGGCTTCATGAGATGCTGCCTTGGTATGAGTCACATGCGTGTGTCCTTTCCGTACCTCCGCAGAGCGCCGCCGCCTGCAGGGCTTACCTTACCCCTTGATTTTACTGTAATTATTTATTTTCACCCTGGTTTTTACATCAAAGCTGACATGTCTGCTGGAACTGCTGCAGGCAGCTTCCACTGGACGTGGTTAGTGGCTGGGTTTCTCACCTCTGATCACAATACTCAGGAAATAGGCCTCGAGCAAATGGGCTACCAGAGCCTGAGATGGAGCAGCAGGGGGGTGGCGTGGGGGTGGCGTGGGCGGGGAGGACAAGAGTAAGGCGCCAGGGAATTTCACATCATAACATTATAGAGTCAAGTTCAGGCCAAGGCAGGCCTTTCCTGGACCACATCCAAGGAGATTTAATTAAAGAGGAACTAAAAAGATCTCTCAATAGACAACCTCATCTACAAGGCAGTCTTCCAGCAGGATCCCAGGGGCATCCTCAAAGTCAAGTTCGGGGTTCTGGGCGTGCTCTGAGGCCATGGGCCCAATGACTGGCCACCTGAGAGCACAGCCTGTACCTGCTGGCAACTCACCATGGTGCCCTCACACAGGTAGGTCTGCCCAAAGAAAGGATGAATGACTTTGTAAAAGCCTCTGGTGGTCCAGGAATCCTGGCCTCCCACTTAAGCCAATCCAGGATACAGGGCTTCGTAGAGAGTCAGCCACCAGCCTGTCCCAGCAGGAATGTATCAGGATGTGGGCAAAGTGAGTTTCTGAATTTGCAGAGATTAAGTGGGAAGCGATCATAAATTCCAGGGTCCGGTGCAGTCACCATGTGCTGGTCCTCCAAGCCTTCTCCCACCAGGGGCAGCAATCGGCCGGGACCACCTCCCCGCTGCTCAGTGCTTGGTGCTCTGTGGGTCTCTGGGGTCCAGGCCCTCGTGCTCCGCACCTGCAGAAAAGGCTCCGCTGTAGTGTCGGCCCCTCAGGAAGAAGTTCAAGGTCAGCCTTGGATGTGTGATGTCACCTAGAGCATTCGCCCCCGAGTGTGGAGGGGGTGGGGCAGCTTTATTTTTTACCCCCTATACAAATAAGGGCCCCATCGTTAGCTTCTGGCCTGGAGGCCGGGGATCAGCTCTGAATTCCCCGGGGGCCGCCGCACCTCTACAAGACAGGCTTCCGCAGGTGTTAGGGATTCTCCCGAACTGCAGCGGGCAGACGCAGACGGGGTGTCGCGATCGCTGGGTGGAGACATGGTAAGCTGCTCTCAGCATCTGTCCTGACTTCCCCTCAGCTTCCATTTGTCCAGCAGGCGCAGTAAATGCAATGGGGAATGTGCAAAGTCATCAGATGTAGCTAAACCTTACTCTTTTTGGACTTTAAATAAAAAGAAGCAAATTGCTTCTTTTGAATACTAAAGTTTCTCAAGAATGTCCTAGTTACCACCCAGATAGCCCCCCAAAATCCCATGGGGTTACAACTAGCAGTGGGCGGCTGGATACCCCCGTGCCTGGGTTTTCTTCCTCACACACTAGGAGACTTAGGCACGGTGTTTTCGCTGGACTCTTCTTCGCAAAGATTACTAGGGTGAAGAGTTACTATCTTTGTTAACGTTGGATTGATTTTAAATGCCTGGAGGTATTTAATGATTTTCAAGGGTTCAGATATGAGGCTTCAGTTCAGTATTGATTTATTCAGTAAGTATTTATTAAATATTTTCTATGTCCCGGGGACTGTCTTGGCACTTTAGTCCAAATATAGATAAATTATATCTACTTCCTGGTCCCAAGGAGCTTGCAATTTAGCAAAGGAGAAGGGGAAAAATAGTGTATATGTACATATACATACACACATAATGTTTTGTGTGTTTTGATAGACAGGTAGGTAGATGGTACAGATAGATAGGCAATGTGTGTGTGTGCAGCTGATGTTTCAACAAGACAGTCTCCTGGTGATGAGGACACAGAGGGGACACATGGAAGGCCGGCCAGTGTCCAGTGCAGGGACTGGGAACGGTCCCAGCAACAAGGTGGCAGAGTAAAGGGGAGAAAAGACCATCAGAGCAGTGCCGTCTGCTTGGGGAGGGCGGGAAGCACTTGGGGTGAGCCCAAGGTCATAGGAATAGGCAATGATGTATGTTCCATTAAGACAGTTCCAGAGGGTGCTCTGAAGGCCAGGTGGGGCTGTGGTCACACACGGGGCAGGCAGAGCCGGGGAAAGACGGAGGGAGGAAGGGGAGAGGCCGCATTGTGGTGGGGAGCTGGAAACACAGCCAAGTAGGATGCACATTCTGTTCCCAGAAAAGAGCTGCTGGGGGTCAGAGCCCCTCCTTTCTGGTGGCATTGGCCCCGTTCCCTTTACGAAATCCCCATGGATGAAAAGTCGAACTTATAAGATAAACCTCGAGGCTGACATCTGTGAGCCGGAGGAGTCTTCACTTTTTAAAACAGAGCTCCCTGGGTGCTCTCAAACAGAACCTCTCCTCCACAGGCCCCAGGTTAGGAGCCTTGCGTCGGGGACAGTGGGTGTCCTATGTGGGTCGCTTTGTCCCTCACTCAGCAGAGGCATTCATGGGCCTTCTTTTTTTATTAAAAAAAAAAATTTTTTTTTTTAATCTGAAGGAGGAAAGAAGGCAGGTTCGAATGAGCAAACCTAGCAGAAAATTCTTTTTGTTAATTCCAGTGCTTGCTCCTTATGGTGGGTCTCTGTCTCCTTTTACTTTCCTCCACTTTTTATGTCTTCCTCCACAAACACATCCAGTCCGAGGTTCATTTTTAGAAAGAAAAGAAAATCGTTCTTTCCCTGCCTTTTTGATGTGACAGGGGGTGGGTGCCCGTCCTGGTCCCGCTAAGCCCTCCCTTTGCCACCCTTGTGTCTCTGAACTTATTCTAACCAAAGGATTCTCCATTTCAAGGATGATGGCAATGAACCTCTTCTAGTTCTAACCCGATTTCAATGCTTTCTTTATGGAAATGACTCTTCCCTAGCTGGGGAATGGGCACAGCCACTAAACAAGGAAACCCACGAGGAACAGGGAAAAGGTGTAATTCATTTCCCAGGAGGATGCATTGCTCATTTCCTGCAAACGATTACGCAGATGTCTCTGACCAGAGATTCTGTGCTTCCTTATCCACGTTTCTCCTTTCGTTTTGTGTTGCAGTACGGATTCATCAACACCTGTCTGCAATCCCTTGTGATAGAGAAATTTGGTGAAGAGACATGGGAAAAACTGAAGTAAGTATATTAAAGGAAAGATGAAGATACTCTGGTACAGTTGGTCAGCCTCCCGTGTTTTGCAGGTTATGGGGGTTTTTACTAACTTTCTGATTAAACCAGTTAGTTGTGACTACAGAGATCAATTACAGTTCTTGAACATACCAAGTAAATACAGAAAAAGCCTGCTATTTCATAAGTCTTTATGGAAGGTGTCAGTCTCAATTCTTAAAACCAGCCTTAAAACAGGGTTCCCATGTGAATAATACCAATACTATTCTACTTTTTATTTCACGAGTGAGTGTTTATTTGTTCTTTTTAATCACAGAAGAGAAAGCAACTGCATTATTTTCATGGCATGTAAATGAAGCTGTTAAAATCCCAGGGAAGAGGGATATTCCTTCTAAATTTAGTCAGAATCCCTCCGTAGGTGTTCCTTAGTTAACCATGACCAGTTTTTCCTCTCTGCCTCTGTCTGGTAAACCCTTAACGCTGTTGTTTACATCAGAGTCTCCTGTCTGATTTTTCTAATCCTGTGCTGTCCCTCTGCCTCCTTTGAGGTTTCCTGGCCTTGAAATGTTGAGGGATAGGGCTGAAGGGGGTCTCAGAAACCTACTGATCCTATGAAGAGGTAGGAACTGAAAAATATGGGAAAATGATTAGCTTCCTCAGTTAATCAATGACATGCAAATGAAAACAATTAGGCTCTGCTTTGCCTTATTAAATCTCCAAAAAATTTAAATGATAATAACCAATTCTGGTTAAGATGCAGTAAAATGGGTAATTGCTGCTGACATTGTGAATTAGTGCAGCCCTTTTGGAAAGCGACTTGATAACGTGCACCAAAAACTATGAAAATGGTGAAACCCTCTGTAATTTCATTCTTCAGTATTGATTCCCTTAGAAACACATATACTTTTATACAACATGTATGTATGTCTATACATATATGCAAAAAGATGTAACCTTACGTTTATGGGTAATAAGAAAAAGTTGTCTTTAAATGTTTAAAAGCAACCAAACAAATGGAATATCAAAAGAAATGTGCACCATTATTCAGAGGATTGCAAAGATCATGAAGCAATCTGTAAAATTTTATGACAATATAAGTAAAAAAACCAACAAATAAACGAACAAAAAGACTCTCCCAAATAAGACACAGACTTACATAGCTACTGGGTAAACCACACAAAGGGGAAAAAGAGAAAGACTGAAATAATGATTCATAGTAATTGAATTAGAAAGATAAAATACTGGATGACTGACTTTCCCCTCTAATACCTGTATGTTTTCATTGCTTTTGTAATGTAAAAACAGTTTAAGGTGCTTAGTGCAAACTTCCCTCATCCCCCCACCGCCATCTGAAAAATAGAATAATTAGAGCTGAGAGTTCTGGAGACTTGTAAGCCTGATACTGAGCTGAGGAGGAGCCAAGAGGTTCCCACAGCCTCAGCCCCTGCTCCCCGAGACAGCAGCCAGCTTCCCACACGCGTGGGCCCAGAGCCCTGCCTCGGGAGAGGCATCCCAGGCAGCTTCCACGGCATCCCTGGGGTAATTCAGTTAGATATGCTGCAGGTTTGGGTGGGAAAAAGGAGCTCTGGCCTCATCCAGGCAAATAATACACATTTCCAAGTGTTTCAAGGAGAAACGCTGGATAATTGCAACCAGAGAAAGTTTGGACCAGTGGGCCCTTGAGAGATCATCCTGCCCAGATCTCCTCATTTTACAGGTGAGAGAAAACTAAGGCCCAGAGAGGTTAGGAGACTTGCCCAAGGCTGCACAGCAAGTGGTCAACAATGTCAGTATCTTGAAGTGCTCCTGTTCAGTCCCCTAAGCTGCCTTGGGAACAGAAGCATTTGAAGACTTCTTTTTTTAATGGCTATTACATTGTAAAGGGTAAAGTCAGTAAGAAGGGCAAGGGAAAGGACGGTCTCAGGTGGAGCACATGCTTTGGGCCAGGCCACTTCCATAATGATCTGATTAAGCCCAGTAAGGATACTACAAGACAGGTTTCAGTCTCATTTCACCCAGAGGGAAACTGAGCCCCACAGAAGACCTTGCTGAAGGCCACAAGGTTAAGTTCCAGGGCTGGGACTCGAACCCAGACCTGTGACTGCAAAGGCTCCTCTTTCTAAAAGGCCACCTGCTTGTGGGGGAAGGAAGAGCGACTGGTAACGCAATGAATTTCCATTCATACTGAGTCTCTGGGGGAAAAGAGCCACTGTCTCTCTAAGCCGAAATGTCTTGAGCTCCTGTGGTCTGCCTGGTGCTGGGAAAACCTTTGGAGCATTAACGAATCACATAAGCCATTTTGCCCAGGTGGTTTTGTAATCTGTAGAAACATTCCCTGTATACATTCCCTGTATACACAGGAACTGGCGCCAAGGGCCCACATCAGATGGGAAACTGGCATCACTGGCTTTGCCACAGGCTGGATGGGAGCAGGTCAGCCACAGCCCGGCCCCCTCCACCTGCCAGAGGGTTAGCTGCGCCCACCAGGGTGTGGGCAATCTTAAGAGGAGGAGGAGGATGGGAGAGGTGGCGAGCACAGAGGCTGTTGGGTGGACATTGCGCGGTGGGGTAGAGTGGAAACCCACTTAGGGAACAGGGTGTTTGCACTCTGAGGGGCACCGGACACAGCCATGTGTCCTTAGGAAGTCATGGTTGGTTTCAGAAGGGACTCTGGAGCTACAACAGATGAAGCCCAGATGCACCCAGATGTGACCCGGGTGTTTCAACATACAAGAATAAAAGCAGCTAACTGCATGGGGTCGTTGCAAGTGCTAAATAACACTAACAAGACACTTGGGGGAAAAGATGCCTGGTGAGCATGCACCCTGAACAGATGTAAGCTGTGTGGGTGAAACTGGTGCTCACCCTTTTCCAGGTGTGAGTGCTCAGGGGGCTGGGGAGCATTCGAGGGGCAGTGGGCCTTGCTCCCACTGGACTGGACTTGAGTCCTGGCTCTGCTGCATGGGACTGGCCATTTCACCCCTCCGAAGCTCTGTTCCCTCACTGATGAAAGGGGAAAAACTCATCTGTCTTTCTGGGTGCCCTGGAGTACATAGTAGGTGCCCAGTGTCATTCCCTCTCTGATATCCACGTGCAGCCTTGGGATTAGATTACATTTGACATTAATAGGCACCACCTTTGCTGCCGGGCAGACAACTGTGCCTTCCATTGTGAAGAGGCAGGTGTTCCTCTAGGGTGTCCTCTTTGCTCAGAGGAGACCTGGCTTCCTCAGATTAGCATCGTTTGGTGGATGACGTTGCCTCTGCTCCTCTTTTCAGACTGATCCCCCTGATACAGATCAGTCCAGACCTGCACTAAGGACACCCATAAACACTAGTGACCAGCCGGGAGAGGAAGGGGGTGGACAGACATTTGTTGATTGATTTTTGACTTATGAACCTTGCACATCTGAACTCTTGGTTAGGACCTTGAACCTTGGCTTAGCTGATGACCCAGAAGAGTCCGTCCTGACTAGGAGAGAGGTCAGGGCTCTGGAAATAACCAGAAGTAGCTGGAGCATTTAGATATGAGTGGAGGTAAAGCAACAAGGTGTTCAGTCTGCCTGTGACAGACCCCTCACTGTCCCTTCCATATGGAGCAGACATAGCATGAATGGCTCCCGGGGCCTTGACAGGTGGAGATGTTCAACATACCTTTGCAAATCTAGGGAAAACCCAGCTTCCCATATGTAAGTAGCTGGAAGAAGCTTTTTCCATTTGGAGCCCTTGGGGTGACCTCACTGAAAGGAATGGCCCATTTTCTCTTCCTGCCCCAGACGGGTATTTCTCATAGCACCGCCAAACAGTGAGCCCTGGCATCCACAGAGACTCCATGGTGATAAGGACATTTGAACAAGGGGTGTAGGGAAGGTGTGAGGGAATCAGAGAAACATGTCCAGGGACAGAGAACATGGTGGGGCCGTATCCCCAGTCTGTGTCACTAGGTTTCACCTCTTTCTACCAATTCTCTGCTTAACTGAGTCTCAAAGGATATGTTTGTATACAGAACACTAGACACCTATGTGGTGGCACTGGAAATGCATCTTTAAACCAAAAGCAAAAGGCCTAACCAGCTCAACCAGCTATAAAAATTGCACCATATTAGCAGTCATTAAAAAAAAAAAGAGCCTGCAGTGCAGACAACTCAACTTATAAAATGCAAATTAAGGCAAGGTTATTGGTGTGCAAAAAGATTTCCTTCAGGCTGCATTTAAATAACAAGTTCCCTGGTGCTTCTAAAATAGAATTTTACCTGGGAAAGAAAATCCCATCAATTTCTATACAAATTTTATGAAGAAACAATTAGGTCAAATGGAGTATGTCTCCAGACTTTTACATACATTTTATTTTATATGAAATAATCAGAAACAGATGTTTCTCCTCCTTTGCCTGCATTATTTATTTCTCTCTCATACAACCTTGATTTATAGATTTCTAATTATGACCACTCTTTTATAACCTCCTGGCTAAATCCTTTGTCAAGACTTAACAGTGAGAAGCAACTAACTTACAGATTAAGAAGAATAAAGCCCCTGGAGTCAGAGAAACTTTAACATTTTGCTGGGATCATTTACTCGCTGTTTGACTTGAGCAAGTTTATTTGCTCTATGAGTATTTCTTCAGCAACTAGTACGTGCCAACCAGAATTCCCAGCACTGGGAATAGTGATGAAGGAAACAGATGAGCACTCTGTTCTCTGTATTCCAGTGTGGAGTGGCAGACTATAAACAAGTAAATAAAAATAAATAAAAGAAACCTTTTAGATTGGGCTAACTGCTACAAATGAATAGGGTACTTGCTAGTGACCCAGGAGAGAAGTTGCCAGTTTCCCTGAAGTGATTAGAAAAGGCCTCCCAGCAAAGGTGAAATTTGAGCTGAAAGGCAGGAAGGAGCCAGTTTGAGTCAGGGAGCTATGTGTGTTCCAGGCAGCGAGCACAGCAAGTGCAAAGGCCCTGAAGTGGGACTGAGTTTGGTGAATTTGAGACTCAGAAGAAAAGTCAATGTGGCTGGTGTGAGAGTCTGGTAGGAGACGAAAATGAAGAAGTTGCTAAGGATCAGACAATATAAGGGAGAGGAGACAGAAAGGAGTTGAAACTGTATTCTTGCAGTAGGTTACAGAGGTCCCTGAGCCTTGGTGTCCTCGCTTGTGATGGGGGTAAACCATTGTGCTGACTTGTGCCCTTGTGAGGACTGGGTTGCCTAACATAGGGGAGGTGTCTGGCACTTTGGTTGTGGAACTGAGTCCAGGAGTTTGCTTGTAAGGATCAGTCGTTAGTTACTCCTGAAGTTTACAGGAGTTAAAGGATTCAAGGGACTCACACAGTCCAGTTGCAGGAAACACAGAGAGACCTCAGAGGAAATGAAAGAGCAGAAGGACTTTCTCTGCTTCTGTAGCTCTCGTCATATTTATTCTCCTTTCCCAGCTCTGTCCGCAAGTCTCTTAATTTCTGTTTCTTTCACACTTTTCTATGTGCCTTTGCAATTCAAGAGGTCACCATCATCCAATTGACTCAGTTTCTCAGTGTCTCAATTCCAGATGCCCCAGACAGGTTTTGATGGGCCAGCCTTGGTCAGGTGCCCACACCAAGCCCAATCAGGTCCTTTGGAGGGTAGGGTCCCTAAGAAGAAGTGGTGATTAGAGCCACTGTGACTGGCATGTCTTCTTCACTGTGTAAACAGGGCGTGGAGAAGGGATGAACGGATGGATGCTTTATGTATGCAGGAAGGGGTGGTGAAGAGATGAATGGTAGATGGGTGATGACAGCCAAGCCCAAAGCAATCTGGATGGGATGACATGTCTTCTCTCTGCGTCAGGACGGGCTTGAGGAGGGGTCATGGATGGCCTTGGGAGGGTCTGAAAACCTCTGAAATCATCTATGAAAATGTGTGCATGTGTCTACTTGTATTTTCTGGGAAGAGGACCCATGGTATTCATCAGACTCTCCAAGAGCTCTCTGACCTAAAAAGTTCAAGGCTTCCCACCTACACGTTCTTGGACTTTTGTTCTTACTAAATAAGAAAGGCTCCTAACATTCTGGCATCTTGAAAAGCATCCCTTCAAATACACTAAGAAACTATCTGAGTCAGAAACAATCAGGAGGTTTCCACCTGTACCTCGTCTGTTCCACTGACTCACCAAGCCTCTTACTACTTCCTAAGAGGCAAGAGCCCCTGCTCCCTTCACGTTCCCTCCTTTTCCCATAAATAAAGTCCAGTTTAAAAGTAGCTGAAAGCCGAGAGTTTCTTATTTTTTTTTTTAACTTTTATCGAGGAATGCTACCTGTCTCACAACTCATACTCCTTTTCTGGCCATCAACACGTTTATTGGTTTGTTTGGTTGCCTGAAATCATAGGTGCTGAGAACTAAAAGGGCCCTGAGAAGTCACTTTGGTCAGGAGATCTCAACTGAGGGACTTAATCCCTGAAAGATTATCTCAGACTATCCAAGGGCTTAGAAAATTTAAAAATACATATTTACTATTATGCTATATATAGAGACCAGAAATTGTTTTTCTAATAAAGACCATTGAAAATAAAACTTGAGAAATATTGTTTAGTGGGAAGAAATGGCAGATAAAGTTAGCAGGAGAAGAAACAGTTAAGACTTGAAGCTTCTGTCATTTGGAGAATGACATTCTCTCCTTTAAAAGAGAATATAAAATTACAAATAAAAATTTAGTTACAAAAGTACTTAGGTAGAATGAGAAAAAAATATTAAAAGCTGACAGATAACCAAATATCAAAAGCCCCCAAAGTAATAGTTACTTATTATCAGTATCATTAATTAACTATGGACCCACTTTTGTTATTTTTTTTTACCTGCACCTTTGGCTGCTTTTGGTTTGCTCATTCATATGACAGTAATTTAATAACATCATTTTCCATATAGAGAATGAACATTCCTCTAAACATGCTGGCTAGAAATTGTTTTTTATCATATTGTATTTTTATTGTCAGCTTAGACAAATTTCTCTCTGTGCATCGATACCTTTTCTCAGCAGTTTCTCATAAAGGCGTGATTCTTTCCTGGTGGCAAGTCCTGGAGGAACACCAGCCTTCATCTCTGTCTCACCTGCCTCCCCCCACCTGCTGCCAAGTGGTCTGGGATGAGGTGTTCCCCGGTGAGCGAATTGTGGCCTTTCCTTTGGATGCCTGTTTTGGGGGCCACATTAAGGGCTGGATGCTTTTTGAGTCTTTCAAGGGGAGGTGGCCCTGGGGGCTTGGTGGCCTACAGTCCCTCCCAGACACCCAGGACCACCATCAGGGCATACAGGGCTCCCCCTTCCCAGGCTGGGATGGCTCCAAGCTCGAGGGGGCTGGGCAGGGCTGATTCCTCCCCAGAAGCTTCAGCCTCACTGGACTCCAAAGTAAATTTGATTCTCTCTGGGTGTGAATGAGAAATTCTCAAACATTTTGGTCTTAGGGAGCCTTTTTACTCTTAAAAATCATCGAAAACCCCAAGAGCTTTTGTTTATTTATTGGTATTCACTATATCAGAAATTTAAGCTGAGAAACTTTTAAAGGTAGCTATTCACCTAAAAATAGCAATAATGAACCTATTACGCATCAGCATAACTAACATGTTCATGAAAAATAACTGCATTATCCAAATAAACAATTAGTGAGAAGAGTGAACTATCACTCTTTTTACATTTTTGCAGATCACTCTAATGTTTGAATTGCTAGAAGATAGCTGAATATTCTCTTCTGCATCCTGTCTGCTGTGATCTGTGGCTTTGGTTGATCCACATACAGAGAATATAGGAGGAAATACTTTAGTTCTCTTTTCAGATATTTTTAGAGATTCTTTTAAACTTCTCCAAAGCTCCACAAGTGGTCGTTTCTCAAAGATGAGTTATGACATTGAGTGCGAAACCACACCAATGACCTTTCTCGGACCCTATTATGTGAAAGTCCCGTGGCCTGTGTTACACTTTGAAATAAATCTTTTAACCATCATTTTTGCCCTGTCATGCATTAGTCATTTGGAAAATAGCTCACCGAGTTATGCGGCTCTTATGAAAGGTGACATGATGTGGCACATTATACAATCTCAAAACCACATTCGTCAATATCGCTACAATCTCATGAAAGCCTCTTAGAATTGGGGAGCTAATGAGCTCCCAGTAGCAGATGCAAGGTTTCCAAAATTCCAATTTTCACTTGAAAGCTGGAGTTTTTATCATTGGCAACAAATTCTGTCAGTTATTTCCCTTGAAATGACAAGCTAACTTTGTTCTTTTTTTTAAGAAAATGTCTGCCAAATATCCAAGTCTGAGTTACTCGTCTGTCAGTGGTTCTTTCAAGCAGCAGTGATGTTCCATGAAAAAAGTGGCTAATTCGGTTCACAAAAACAAAAAAGTAGCTAATTTCTGGAGGTGACCCTCTACACGTCTGTGTACAGCACAGGTGTGTTACGTGTACATGCAATTCCCACTTTGTCACCAGTGTTCAGAAGATGTGTCCTCAGGGCCAAGATGTAATAAAACTGATTTTTAAAAATTGTGTCATTAAGGATGATCCGAAGTGAGAGTGGCATTTTCTCTTCCTTCTTTAAACCATGAATGTGTGGAATGAGAAATACAGTGTCTGCTTAGTACTGACTAATGCCAGCGTTATTCATGCTAAGGCACCAATGGTTTGCCCGCTAATGCTTTTGCACCATTAGCACAAATATCAACCAGTGAAAAGGGCAAATAATGCCTTGATTCTAGTATGGAAATGGCTTTGACCTCATGGACCCCCTGAAAGTATCTTAGCAACCCACAGGGGTTCCATGGAACACCGCCTGAGAACTCCTGGTTTAAATGCCAGAGTTTTTCTCAGTGAATCACATCATGTGTTGTCTGGGAAGAGTGAGGGCAGGAGATGGGAGGGATGTACATCAAAATCTTCATGGAAACATTGACTGAAACTATTGTTGTAAAGACGAAGAAATGGAGACATAGTGAGATTTGTTCCAAGTTATCCAGCTGAACTGTGGTAGAGCCAGGATTAGCTCCCGGGTCTCCTGACTCACAGACAGTGAATGTGTAAGCTTCTGTCAAGTTAGGTCTCTCATGTCTCCTCAATGTCTTATAAAGAGCCAACATGCCCCTATTGTGTGCCAGCAAGGGCAGGTGTTGAAGACATGCAGTCAAATGACATCTCCCTGCCCGTTGGGACTCTGTAGTCTAGGGGGCATGTGGACCTGTCAGTCAAAGCTTGCACGTGCAGCTGGTGGTAAGATGGGTAAAACACGGGGAGTCTTGGGGCTCAGAGGAGGAATGCCTGCATCTGACTGCTGCTCAGGACCAGCAGAGTTGGTGATTCTTGGGCTGAGTTGAGAAGGAAGAACAAAAGGTAGACAGAGACGAGGGAGCGAGGGCCCTGTCCCTGGAGGGAGAGTCCATGGGAAGGTGGGGAGGGAGGAGCAGGCATGGCTGGAGCTTTGAATGACTAGAGGAGTGGGCAGGGGAGAGGTTGGAGGAGAGGAGGGTGAGGTTCAGGGGTTAGGTTATGGAGGACTGTCTGTGTCAACCCTGGAAGTCTGGACTCATCGTGAAAGCCTTGGGGAGCTGTGGTCACCTGCTGGAGGACTGGCTGTGGGAACGGGCTGGTGCTTCTTCCAAATACCACATGGTCAGGGCACCAGGACAAGCCTCCTGATTCTCGGCGCCTCACCTCTCCCAGCTACACCTCGGGTCTCACAGTGACACTCAAACTTGCCCCATGAATTCCCCATCCACCATAAGGGAACTCTTGAAAGAACAATTTCCCATGCTTTAGGAGTAATCCCATTTTCTTGGCCTGAAACTTGCTACAAAGTGCTATTTATTTTTCCTGTGGGCTTTACAGCTCACTCCGGACCTTAGAAACCATTACATCAGTTAAGTAATGTCGAACCATGTAAGATCTATCATTTGTAATCCTTTGCCTTGCCAGACTGAATCCTAGAAAGTGTTTCTGAGCAGTGGTGTCCAAACCTGGAGAGTCATCAGAGACAAGTGGTTCAAAAAAATACGGATTTCCAGACACCACCTCCAGGGCCCAGGAGTCTGTATATTTATTTTGCTCCCCAAGTAATCCTGGAACAGACTGACTGGCCCTGGTTTCCTGCCCAGATATTTTGGGTACTGCTAGTTGGAACCAACTAAAGAGGAACATACATTTAATGGCTGACGATCTTAGTTAAATATTGACTCAACAGATCTCCTGATGTGACTGTGTGACCACCTACGTGGCTGGCATTTTTCATGGCACAGGAAATGCTCTCTTCTGTTTTTGGGCTAGGAACGTTGACCTCTTACTTCATTTTCCATGCTCGTTGGTTTTACAATCCCCAGTCTCTTCAGAATGCTTTCTGATGGACATTTCACTCCTTTTCTTCTTCCCAGAGGCTTTGCCATCTCATTAGAAAGATATCGATGGTTTATATTGTCTATTTTTTAATTCCTGGTGAACATATTGTTTCACTAAAGCACTTCGAATGACTCTGTGCAGGTGTGCGCTGACTCCGTGGGCAGCATTAGAGGCAAGCCCGTGGGGACCCGTAAACAAGGCTGACAATCTCTGTGTAATTGTAACGGTCTGGGGGCGTCTGGCATTCCAGAAACGTGCGACATATACACGAACCATATCCATCTTTGACACTGAAGTATTATCAGCTCAGCCTCCAGGAAGGAGGAGGCTGCCAGACCCAGACAGGGACGCACGGGTGGTCCCGCCAAAGGCTGGGAGAATGCCACAGAGTGTGCCCCGTTCCCAAGGGTCCTGGAGATGACGTCATCTTTCTGGGGCCTTTGGAACAAACTACGACAACAGGTCAAGGTTAAATTTGGGTCTTACCCATCCTGTTTCTGTTTGCTCACAGACACAGAAGCAAGGCACAAGTTTTCACAAAGGCGCATGGGCCCCAGGGAGGAGCTGGGGATGATGGCTGTGCAGCAGAGAGCACCCTGCTTTAAGGAGTGACAGTGCTTTAGATCCCCTATAGGCCCCAGGCCCCACATCCAGCTCCTCAGAAAGCTTCATCAGATGATGCTTAGAGACCACTGTCCGGACGTGGACCCAAGCAGGAAATCTTACAAATGGAGGGAAACTGAGGGAGCTTCTAGATCCATGCTGTGCAGCTTCGGGGACAGCCCCCTGGGGCTGTCTGAGGACTCCCAGTGAGCGTGCACTTGGGGGAACCTGGATCTAAAACAGATTGAGGAATGCTGCTTTCACCGACCACCTCCTCTATTTTACAGGTAAGGAGATCGAGGCCCAGAGAGGGGAAGTGACTTCCACTCAGGGCTCATTTGTGTCAGGGATTGTGTGAACAGTCTCCTGCCTCCGGCCCCAGCCCCCCTGCGGGGCTCCAGGCCACCTCTGTGTCCTCATTACTGCAGCCCCTCCTTGCACATGTGACAGGGCTTCCTTTGCCCCAGGCTCTTTCCCTTTGGTCACCCTATTTTATCCTCATCAGTACTCCTGTCAGAAATGCGGGACAGGTGTTATGACCCCACTTGACAGTGAGGAAGATAAATTCCAGAGAGATAAAGGAGTGTTTAGCCCAGAAAAACTGAAAGATTCAGGAATGAATAAGGATCTTCAAATATAGAAGGCTTGGCACCTGGAGGTGGGACCAGCCCAGTCTGCATCTCCCCAAAGGGCAGAACTAAGGCTGGCTGCAGCAGCAGATCCATTATCCCTAGAGGAAAGACATCAGAGCTCAGAGCCAAGCTCCTCCACTTGTCAAGTGTGTGATCCTGGCAAGACACAACTTCTCTGAGCATCAGTTTTCTCAGCAGTATGAGGGATGATTAGAAATAACCTGTCGTCTCTGGCCGAAAGCAGAAGCTTAGCAAATAGAAGGTATGCATAGGGCCCAGAAGAAGGTTTCAACTCAACGTAAGAAAGGACTTTCTATCAGAGAGAGCAGTCTGCCTTGCAGAGGGGTCAGCTTTTTGTTAGAAAGAAACTGAGTTATATAAGGTGGGAAATTGGACAATGAGGCCATTTCTCACCTCTCCCAATTCCAAGATTCTGTGATGTGTTCTGGGATAAACTCAAATGTTCTGTGCTCTTCTCTGTTCTTCAAACATGCTCTCTGCTGCCTCCAAGAGTAATCTCTCTGTCCAGAATGCCCCTCTTTGCCTACTCATTCTTCTGTTTAAATGAAACCTCCCTTTCTCAGGGAAGCATTCCCTGACCAGCCTCCTTTCCCCTAAATTGACTGAATTGCTAACTACACTTTAGTGTTCACACGAGGACCAAGCCAATAGTGCAAGATTAAGCTTCTTTTCACCAGGCCTGGTTGGCCGTTGCAAGACCTAAGGCCAGCAGTAGCCCCTACAACACAGCCAATCACACTGCAAAACAGTGAGGTTCTCAAGCAGCTGCTCTACCTGCTTCAGAGAACGAGGCTCCACGACCACTGAGTTTCAAGTTCACCACCACGTATTCGGTTCTTAACACGTGCTGAGCACAGTGTCATTTGCAGGGGCTTCAAAGATAAGTCACAATAAGTCACCTCAAGGAACCCAGTCTAGAGGGTGAAGCCAATAATCTTGATAAGTTGGGGAAACACACAGCCTTCTGTGGGTACTTGAGAGGGGAGCTCTTGGCTCAAAATGAGGTCCAGGGAAGGCTTCTTTGGAGACCTGACACCCAAACACTCCAGTGCTTCCCAGAGTGTTCTTGTTCTAGCTTGCTGGGTTGGTGGATATACTCCTAGGGCAAAGCTCCCATTGCTGGGTTTTCATTGCACCTTGATTTATCTTTCAGAACTTCTGCAGAAGTGCAAGATGCCTTCATGACTTACACAGTGTATGAAGACACCATTACCATCAAGCTCATCCAAGAGGCCTGCAAGGTTCTGGGTAAGTCTGAAGAGGGCTTTTTGGTCTCCTGGGGCTGCCATAGCAAAGCACAGTCAATTCTCATCACTTGTGGTAGTCCTGGTCTATCAAGTCTCTGCACACCCTGAGTTAGCAAATACCAAGCCATTGTTCTTCGAGGAAATACACGGTTAGGTTCCTGAGATCCTCTGGCCACAACATTTCTATTTTCATAACTAATAAAACATATGTTGTATGTGTTTCTTTTTTAAGACATCTTATTTCATATGTATTGTTGATTCATTACCCTTGAACTCACAGCCAACAGCACTGTAACTCATACCAGAATGCATGTGTTTTTCTAATGCAGGTATTTTTCTGTAAGGCACATCACAACTTCCTTGTGCTTGGGAACACTAGACAGCACTTCAGCACTGTGTTTGGGGGCATTTTAAATGCAGAACCACCAACAAAAAGTACAAAAATGCAAAAATGTGCACTAAATAGGCTGCTGAAAGGACACTTGTTTATAGTCTGAGAACCGAAACCAGAATGCAGAGCATTGCCCTGCTCAGCCTTAGCTGGAAACATGCTTGTTGGGTGACTGCACTTTGTCCCTGCTCTGTACATGTCCATGCATGACCGCGAAAGCTCTGTGAGTGTTGATCTAGAGGGTGACAAACACACTTTTTGGAGCATGTAAATTTGCAAATACAGAATCTGCAAATAATGAAGATTAACTGTAGTACGTGCTGGGTGGCTTAAACAATAGCACTTTGTTCTACCATAGCTCAGGGGCCGGAAGTCTGAAGTCAAATTGCCAGCAGGTGACTGGCGCCCTCTGAAGGCTCTAGAAAAGGGTCCTTCCTCCTCTGGGTTCTGGTGACCCCAAGCGTCCCTTGTGACAGCATAACTCCAATGTCTGCTTCCATCTGCATGTGGCCCCCTCTCCCCTGTGTGTCTGGCTGTATGTCCAAATGTCCCTCTCACCGTAAGGGCTGCAGTCACGTTGGATTTCAGGCCCACCCTAACCTGGTAATCCATCCTTTCTGTTTCAGTAACCTTAGGCTTCTTACAGACAAACCTTGTGAGCAACGCTGAGTTTCATCATCCACATCACCACTGTCATATTCAGCCTTGGTGTTGGCTTTGATTGATGTTGTAATATCTTGGAAACAGATCATCACAATGACTTCTGAGTGTCAGGAGGAACGGCATTGAGAATCCTATCGTAGTTATCTGGAAATGGACATGGTGTGTTTTGTGGGGTGCTGAGGCCCCTTCTCCCCCATCTGCTCGGCCATGGGACATCTTCCCATTTGCCCGAACATTAAAATGCCACTGACAGGGTCATCTTGGGGGACCATCTGTGGATGGCCCTACTTACAATGTGCAACTACACATTTCTCCCATGGATATGTTAGCAGAGGATGGTTTATTATGTGAACTTGCTTACTCCCCTGGCTCTGGGGGCAGAGGAACAGGACAAAGGGAGCAGTTGGCTCTATCTTTTTCTAGTTTAATGATCCAGGGCAGCTTACTCAGTCACAGCTTTCTCATTGTTCAAGTGAGAACAGTGATAAGATCTACCCCTCGGAGTTGTTTTGAGGATTAAATGAGATCATGTACATTAATGCACTAAATGTGGTGTCTGGCTTACAACAAGGCCTCAAAAAACATGTCCTCCCTTTTCCCCTCTGTATTAATTTCCTAGGGCTGCCATAACAAAGTACCACAGATTGGGGAAGTGTCAAACAACAGAAATTTGTTCTCTCATAGTTGTGGAGGCCAGAAGTCCAAAATCAAGGTGTCGGCAGGGTTGATTCCTTCTGGAGGCCCCTGGGGGAGAACCGGCCCCATGCCTCCCTCCCAGCTTCTGTTGGTTGCTAGCAATTTTTGGCTCATAGGCACATCACTCCAATCTCTGCCTCCATCTACAGAGGTGGCTTTCCTCCCTGTCTGTCCTCATAGCGCCTTCTTATAAAGGACCTACCACTGGATCTGGGGCCCACCCTAATCCAGCCTGGCCTCATCTTCATTTAACTAGTTATGTCTGCAAAGACCTCATTTCTAAAGAAGGTGACATCCGCAGGTTCTAAAGAAGGACATAGATTTGGGGGGGACACTATTCATCCCAGTACACTGTCCTTTCCTTATCCTTCCTTCTCACCTGCACTGAGCACACAATGAGCTGGGGCCTGGAGGGGAAGGAGGGTTGGGGGCTGCATGCAGGAAGCAGAGGAAGCACTTCCAGGCTCGTTGGTAACACCCCTCCTTCAGTGCCAGTTGAGGCTTCCTTGCCCATCCTTCACAGCGTGGCTGTGGGTCGTGATGAGATAGCATTTAGGGATTTATCGCAAGTGCACACAGCATCAGCGTCCTTGCCTGGCACCTGAGACATTGGGGCAGATTTGTTGGAAATGTAGGTGAGGCCTGGGAGCTCAGGGCCTTCAAGCTGGTTCCTGTGCAGCCCCCAGAGGATCAGGAGGCAGGGTGTGGTTTCCAGCTTGTTTCATGGTGCTTCTGAGGGCCCAGCAAATTGGCCTGAGGTCCCTGGGAACTCTTTTGAGGCTAAAGCTGGCCCCACCGGACACAGCATAACCAGCCCGGCAGGTGTGCTTGAGAACACACCCAGGCAGCTGGCGAACCTTAAGCCCACAGGGACAGGTGGCTTCTCTGGGATGTGGCCGTGACATGTAATGTGCTTGTGTCAGGTGAGGCAGTGTGTTTATTTCCCTTTCCTTTGACTCTCAGAAGAATTGTCTGATTCAAAAATAAATGTGCCAGCATTAACCTCATGCATCTGGAGTCAATGGAAAAGAGGGTTTTCCCCTTGATTTTTACATGGCAATCTGACTGACAGCTGCGTCTCTTCTCACATCTCTGGTCATCTCCTGGATGCAGACAACCTTTTGTGCATCTGCATCTGGGAGAAGCCAGAAGTATCTGCAGAGCCTGGAGGGGAGTCGCTGGGGCCTAGGTTGCTGCCGGTGTGTGATGAGGAGAGCTGCCCCCTGCCAACCGCTCTCACCTGCTGCTCAGCGGCTCGTCAGGCCGTCTGAGCCAAGCAGGGGCCAGAAGTGCTGACGAGGGCTGGCAAGATGATGGTGATTGGAGTGAGGTGGAGTCCGGGACCCCAACTGGTCATTAACTTCCAACCAGATGTGTTAGCTCACTTGCCACCTGCATCTCCTAAGAGAACCCGGTAAGATTGCTTCTGAGACTGGAAATGAGGTGCAGGGAGTGAAACATTCATCTGATCCTTCAGCTTCTTGAATTTGGGCTCCAAGAACAGCAACATCTCCTGACACCTTCCAGAGCCAGTGCCCAGCCTCCCTTCTCAGTGACCCTTTGACAGAAGACACGGGCGGTTGGCAGACAGCAGCCACAGCTGGGCATGCCCCCACCCACCCACTGCCCTCCCCCCTGCCCACTGCCCTTTCCAAAGGGGCTCACAGAGAGCGTTTTGGATTTTTTATCTTCCAAAACAGTGAGAAAATAAATCTGTTGTTTAAGCCACCCACCCATCTACATATGTTGCTAAGGCAGCCCTAGCAGACCAGTCCAGGAGTTTGAATAAGGTTTTAGATGTCCAGAAATACTATATACACCTAATATCACACCTGGGCCGTTTTTGTAACTACGGATGATTGTGGACACTGCGGAGTGACAGTACCTGTAGCAGAGGGGTCCCATCCCACATTCCCCTAAGGCGGTCACTGTTCCGAAACAACCAGCACGTTCAGAGGCAGCAACAAGTCCTCCATCACCGTTTTTAACAAAGGCCAAAGTCTGTCGCTGTGACTTCTCTCTGTCTAGCTCTGAAAATCAGAAGGGTGTTTTCTTCTTGTTTATCTCAATAACATCTGTTGGCCTAGTCCCTGAAAGGTGTATAAGTGTGGTGAGCGCAGTTTTCAAATCAACTGGGATTCAAAATCGTGTAAACATATGCATGGGACTCGGAATCAGGACGGCCCTGGGGAGCGTGGGCTGGGAGGCTTCTTTCTCTTTTCATCTATTGAGCAGTTGATTAATCAATCAATATAGGTACCAAAGACCTAGGGGAGTACCCTGGTTGTGCAACTGTCTGTCTGTCTGTCTGTCTATCCATCCACCTACCCATCCATCCATCCATCCATCTCCCGTGGATCAGAGCGAGCAAGCCCCTGCCAGCGGGAAGGCTGCAGGAAGGACATTTCACTGTTTAACAAAATACTGTAGTCAATTGAGACAAACTCCTCCCCTAGACAAAGAGGAAAGCCTGCTCATTACCCCTCGTTAGTGCTTTGCCTTCCAAGAGGGCTCCAGGATGCCGTTTCTCTACCTTTAAGCAATTGTTGGGACTTTTCCAGACCACTCTGCCTGCGGAGCTCTGTGCTTCTAATTAGCATAATTCAGGATGGGACCAGATGGCAGGCTGAGCCTTGCGTAAGAATTGTTCTGTGTATGAGTAAGTGCCTACTTAGTGTGTAAGTGGGTTATTAGTGATCTGAAGTGACAAAATGCAAAACAACACACAACAGCCATTTGGCACAGCTGTGTCGGTCTAGACTTCGCTCGCTGAGAGACCAATAGTCAAACGCATTTCAACAGTTAGCTATCAGCAAATGCCAACAAGCCTTCTCTGCACCTACCTCTTTAAAAATAAGAGTAACAGTGCAAAATTTACAAAGTCCTGAAATCGGGCATTTTAATATTTGATCTTTACTGTGACCCTCTGAGGTGGGATAAGCCACCCTGGCCATGCAAACAACCAGAAAATGGAGATGCAACTCAGGTGTCCTGACTGCAGCCCATGGGCTGGAGGAGCAGTTGGCTGGGTGGGCACAAGATCCCCCGCAAGCGCTTTGGAATCAGACAGACCTGGGTGAGCCTAATGGTGTAACCCAGGGCACATTCCCCATCGGGGAACATCGCTGATACCTGCAGCCCCTACCTCAGATGGTTATCCTAAAGATCAAGTCCAACAACGTGAGTGAAGTGCCCAACACAGAGTGGGTCCTCAACAAAGCTGAGCCCACCCAGCAGACCCCTCATTGGGCCGACTTCTCTGTTCCAGAGTTCACTGGGAAGCAGGCAGCTTGTGCCAGGCTAAAGTGAGGCTGCGTCCTGCCAGCAGAGGGCCTCCCGCCCGAGCTGCCTGCATCTGTCTCCCAGCGTCTGTGTCTCTAGCGCCTGATAAACTTACTGCTGCACCTGGACCCCAGCCCCGCTCCTTGCAATCTACAGTACCAGCATGGGTAGCTGTTCCTCCCCTTGACTTAAACACCTCTGTGTCCTACTCACAAAAGATGTCCCTACCCGTTCTCTCACATGCCTGACCGGAGTGATCTCAGGAGCAGGAGAGAACTCTAGACGAGTGGTTCTTTCCAGGTCTGACGCTTATTCCCTTGGGTACCAAAGCTTTAGGGGAAAAATACCTACTTCCAATGGAAAAGTGTCTAAAATGGATGGCATTCACTTCCCTGTCTTGTGGAAGAGACGTGCTTTTCTGGGTGCCTCAGGTGGGTCACCGGGAGGAGCAGCTCTTGTCGCCTGTGTCTGGGTGAGGGGGGTGGCCAGGGGTTGGCGACAGTGCAGCCCCTAGCGGGCCCTTTACCCACAAGGCCCAGGGTGGGTGGCGGTGGCTCTGCCGGCCTCACCGGGCCTTTTGCAGGTGTGTCTTCCCCTGGCCGTGCACAGCCCCCTCCGTCTCTGCAGTCCCTTGAGCTGTCGCCCAGCAAGAGGCAAACCTTTCCTGCTGACCCTGAAGAGCCAACCTTGTTAAGTCAGAAGTTTGAGTTCCTACTTCATTCTAATTGAGAAGCTCCTCGGAAGGCTCTGCCCCTCTCCTGGGAAGCCAGGCACAGACGCTTGGTGACAGTTATTTTCCTACCATCAAAGAAGCCTTCTATCTAAAAACAAATGCTTTTTAATAGATCTTTTCACACACACGCGAAAGTCAAGAGAGGTGTACGTGGAAGCGCACACGCCCTTCACCCAGCCTCAATCATTATTAATACTCTGCCAACCTCACTTCACCTCTCTGGCTCCTCCACCCTTTTTTCTGATTTTGTTTTCACTGGAGTGTCTTAAAGCGCATCTCTGGTTTCCCACAACTGCTCCCATACCTATGCCAGCGTGAGTCTCTAACAAGATGAAGACGTTTTAAAGCACAATCATAATGCTCTGATTATCCCTAACAAAATTCAGACCATCACAGAGGCCAGGACCCCGCTGTATCTCAGCGGCTGTGGATACATGCGGTCTCTGTGGTTTTCTTAGATTTCCTAAGGTCTTTTCAGGACAGTCAGTAAAAACCTTTTACTTTGACATAATTTCAAGCTCACAGAAGGTTTGTAAGAATAGTACGAAGCATCCCCAGAGAGTCTTCCTCCATATTCCCCAAATGTTAACATTTTACCATGTTGGCTCTATCCTTCTCTCCATATAATCTTTTCCTAAATTGTTGGTGTGTTACAAACACGATGTCTCTTTATCCCTAAAAGTTCTCTTCCCTGAAACTACAGTACGACTATCAAACCCAGGAAGTGAACATTGATATGGTGCTATTATTAACCCACAGATTTGACTGAAATTTTTCTAGTTGTCCCAGTGATGTCCTTTAGGACAAAAGAAAACTCTGGCTCATGTCAGTTGTCACTTTTTTAAAAAAACTTATTTATATTTTTGGTTTTCTGTAGTCTGAAACAGTCCCTGAGTCTTTCTTTGAGTCTTAGAACATTGATATCTTTGGAAAGTTCTGATCAGCTATTTTGTAGCATGTCCCCCCAATTCAGGATTATCTGCTGTCTTCTTGTGTTTCTATTCGGGTTATGCTTTCTTTGCGGGAAGACTGCAGAGTGATGTTTCGTCCTTTCCAGTTCATCGTATGAGGAGGCATCTTATGTTGACTTGTCCCATCACTGGTGTTAGCGTTGATGATGTGGTTAAGGTGGTCTGCCAGGTTTCTCCACTGTAATTTTTTCCCTTTGAAATGAGTATCTGGTAAGAAGAGACTTCCATCTTTGTGTATATCTTGTTGCTTCTCAAACTCCTCCTTCCTTACTGTACTCATTGGTGATTCTCGTCTGAAGTAATAATTATGATGGTGGTCAAATGGTGATTTTCTAAGCATATCATCCTTTTATATTTATTAGTTGAATTTCTACTATATGGAAGAATTTTCTCCATTTATCTATCTATCCCAATATGAACTCTTGATTCTTACTTTTTTAAATAGGGTGTAATCCTTCACTTGCATTATTTTGATGCTCAAATTGTCCAAGATTTAGCCAGTGAGAGCCCCCCACCCTCCCCAGGCTGGCCCTTGTGTCCTTTTGACACATCTCCATCATTCTTTGATCACTTCTTTATTCTCTGATGTTTCAAGATGTTATAAACTCATCATTTTCCTGCCCCAACCCTGAAATCTGCCATCTGAACACACACACACCATCCACCTGTCTGTTTACCTATCTCTCCATCTTTCTGTCCACCCATCTATCTGAAACTGTGATCGGGTCTGTGGTCTTCTTAGGGTAGATTTCCTAATCTGTCCCACAGGCTTCATTCTGCTCTTCTTTCTCACACAGCGAGAAACCTGGTTCCCGTCACCCACCGTGTACTTATTTACAGGTTTAATCCTCGAATGTTCAGAAAGGCGTTTCAGCACTGCTGACCCACACGGCTGTGGGAAGGAAGCCTACTCACTACAGTCAAATATTTGTTTAAAGTTCATTTTGTCTTTAGCCTAAGAAGAAAGAGTCTAAATATTATGTTCAAATTTTACTGTGTTATTATTTTTTTTCTGGGCAATTATTGTATTCAGAACTGTTCTGTTGAAACACTGTTCTGTTAATTTGTTTGTTTGTATTCCATCTTAGTGTCTTCCCTATACTTCTCGATCTTACTTATTTTCTTTAAGCGTGTGAATCATGAACATGATTCCCCAAATCAGAGCTGTGCAAAAACTGATGCTCAGAGAAGTATCCACCCCCCACCACGCACACACTCCACAGTTGTTCTAACATTTCCACCCCATTCCCAATGCTGCGGAGGTAACCCATCTCAGTAGTCTCTGGTATTTGTTTTGGCACAAATGAGCAGGTTCATGCATATTTCCTTATTCCCCCCTTTTTGCTCTACAAAAGACAGGGTACTAAGCAGGCTATAGACTCTCCTTTACATGATCCAAAAAAGTATGCTTAGGCACCTATGACTTGTGTTTAGTTCTCTCTTGCATTTTCTTGTCATTTCTTCTATATCCCTGTCCCCCTGGGACTTAGGGACCTCGTGGAATCCCAGGTTCACTGAGGGGAAACTATATAACAACACAATCCAGGTGCTGGTTTTAAAAAGTGACCTTCGTCCTCTGCTAGACAAGTATTCTCAGCTACGAATCCTAGAGGAAGCCCCAAACCCAGCATGGATGGAAAATACCGCACCCAGACTCGAGATCCTCGTTCAAGGAACAGTCCACCCCTCGGCCAGGTGTCCTTTCTTATTAACAGAACTGGGTGCCTAGAAACAAAATAATCAGTCTCTGGAGCAAGCAGCCTCATGGATTTCTGCAGGTTTATAGACCTAAAAGTCAAGCTGACAGTCTTTCTGCGCAAGGCTGCGAAACTTTACTATAACTTGGCTTGGCTTGTGGACAGCCCAGTCCTCCTGAGGGAGGTCCCTTGGAGGGCGAGGTCTCTGGGGTTAGGCTTTGCCAGCAGGTAATAGGATACACTTGCCCAGAGCTCCAGCCTAGGGGACCCACAACACAGCTTTTTTTTTTCCTGAGCTTGAACAAGCAGGTTTTGCAGGAAAGGAGGGGTAGACGGAGGAAAGAGGAAGGAACAATTCCACACCTGGCCACGCACTGATCAGGAGTCCCTCTCCCGGGGACTCATCAAAATTGAGAAAGACTTGAGTAGAATTTATTATTTCGGCTGCCTTGGGGCTTAGCAGGTGGCTCTTGTTGCTGTTACAGACAAACCTGCCTGCATCCAGCTAGGGATGGACCCACAAGCAGTGAGCCCAACAGAGGCAATTAACACAAACCCTTACCACCTCCCACCCTACCGGTACAAGCTCTGTCTGGAACCAGAAGTCCTAGCTAATACATTTTGGGGATGGATAAATAACTCATCTCTGATAAGACCAGGCCAATTCAGTAGGGGCTGTATTCTGCTCAGTTTACAGAACAATGATCTGCCCAGTATTCTGTTTGTGGACAATGAGCTGTGGGAAATCTGCTGCTCAGACCATCTTAGGAAGCAAGTAGAGGCTGGAAAGTGCCCAGACCTCCTCGGATCCCTCGCCTTCCCTGTAGGAATTGGCCCTGAAAAGCGCAAGAGGCCTGGAAAGCCACTTGCTGTGAATTCCAGACCCATCCTGAGCATCACGGGGGTCAGCCAGGGATCCCGGTGATTGCAAATCTGGCAGGTGTCCCGCCAACCTGGGTGCGCCAGACTTTCTCCCACCCCCCAGGACCTCCCAGGAGTCACCACACCATCAAAAATATGGGAATGTTCTCTCACAGATGCATCAGGGCGCCAGCATTGATAGATGCACTGTCTCCTGTGTCAGTAATGAAAGCCTGTTAGCATCCTACACCTTGGGGGAGAGCCGCTTGCCTCTCCGCTGCTCCAGAGCTGTGAGATGTGGCACAGAAAGCACCCAATTTGGAGTTAGAGCCTCTTCCACTCTGGGTGATTTGGGTCAATTCACAAAGGTGACTCTCAGCCTCAGTGGGCTCACCTGTACAAAGGGGAACATGATAAGATGACGTATCTTACAAGATTTGGCAGGCAGAGTAAAATAACACTCATTCACAAGTGTTTCAGGAACTGTCAAATATTCTTAAAACACACTCACGGCCCGTCCATCAAGCAAACAATGGCCCGCTGTCTCGTCCAGAGGAGCAGTTGGGGCAGGAGTCCCACTCATGCCGCAAATCTACCCCCAGGGATTGATTAAGCACCTACTTTGTGTCCAGCAGAGAAAATGTGTAGAGCGAGGTCACTGCCCTCCGGAACTAGCATAGCGAGGGAGAAGAGAAAAGTGCAGCTCTTACAGAGAGGACAGTGTGACAGGGGGTATTCAGAGAAGTCTTTATGGAGGATGTGATGTAGAAACTGCCCCTGGAAAGAAAACTAGGGTGCAGAGAAGACAAGAGAGAAAAGGGAAGCCTCTGCAAACATTTGGCATCCTCTTTGGGGGTCAATCAATATGATAGAAATTTGCCAGTATTGTTTTTTAGTTGCAGTACTAATTATTTCTCAGTGGTAGCTTTTTAGTCCGCTTAAAGGGCATTGTACTTAAAGATGTCTAGTGGTGGAAAGTGAGATTGTCACAGGAATATGATAGCTTTGAACCCCCTTGTGGAATTCTAGAGAAATTTCTGACACAGGGAGCCACAGAAAGGAGTCGGGTAGGACTGGGGGGACTCTCCAATTTCATGAGCGCCTGCCAGGTGCCAGGGCTGTACAGGGCTTCTGACAGTGGCCCCATGACATCAATATTATTGGCATGTACTGATGAGGAAAGTGAAGGCTTCGAGAGAATTCAGTCCTGTATCACACAGCGGGGATTGGAACCCTTTGGAAATGAGTGAAGACGGCCCCAGTGAGAACACACACATGGCAGGTGCTTTGATTTTGGGTTCCGCAGGTGTCTCCATGGAAGCCATTCTGAAACTCTTTGGGGAACATTTCTTCCAATTCTGTAAGGCATCTGGCTATGACAGGATGTTGCGGACCCTGGGAGGAGATCTCACAGAGTTTATTGAAAACCTAGATGCCCTCCACAGTTACCTGGCCCTGTCTTATCAGGTAAGCCGATCTGGGTCTGAACTTGGGGGCCCTGAGAGGAAGCAAATGCCTCTAGCAGTTCAAGGCCAGCACCCACCCCTCAAGAGGGTGCATTTGCCAGGGGCCTGTGGAAGCCCTGGGATGCAGTGTCAGTGGGTGGAGGAGTTCTCTGGAGCAAGAAATGGAAAATGAAAACCTGTTAGCCACTTTCATAAGCTGGCCGGCCACAACAAAGAAGAGCTGGCTGGAGACGTCAGCTCTGTGCTGGAGGATGGCCTGTTCTGATAGCGTTCTGGGGTGGGTTTGATGTTTGATCCAGAAGATGGGTCACAACAGGACAAAGGCTGGGGCCAGTCAGGTTTCAGTGGATTTGCAAAATCTCTCCTCAGGTTTCCTGGCCTGGAAGGAGCTGATAAATAGCTTCTGCAGCCAGATCCGTTTATTCATGTATCAGGAGAGACTTGACAGGGCCAAGAGCCGGCATCGGAAACCATCCAACTCTGATTAACCCACAGAGTGGCTGCCGGAGGTGCTAAGAAACTCATTTCCCTAGTGGGGTCTGTCCTTCTGGAGTTCAGTCCTCGGTTTTCTTGTTTGAAGAGATCATTGGAAATTTAAATGGGCAGACTCCCTTTTCTTTTTTCTTAAAAAGAAAATGCTTTATTGAAAAGGAAAAGTGGCATTTGCACATATCTTAATAGTTTATTATTTTATATAAAATAGTTGATACGTATTTTTAGGGCCCTTGACAGTTTGCTAATCTCTTTCCCCACCATTTCTGTATTGAATGTGCGTAACGACCCTTGAAGGGTTGTCATGAGGAGAAAATGGGATAATGCATGTGAAAGTGCCTCATGAACCACGCTGACCCTTAGAGGTGTTAAGCAGGAGAATGGTTGTCTTCTCCATTTTTCAGATAAGGAACAAGAGGCTTGGAGACTTAACTGACATCGAGTAGGATGAGTAGTCAGGTCTGTCCTGTTGTTATTATGTGCACTACTCAGCAAGACGAGAGGAATGAGGCTCTGAAGTCCCAGATGCATTGTATAATCTTATTCTTTAGAGAGTAGGAGACACTGACCAGAAGGATGAAAAGCGTAGACTCTGAGCTGGGAAGGGGCCTGGGCTAGGGGGTGGAGTGAGGGTGGACATGGCAGCAAAAGCTTGTAGATTTTCATTTTAGCCCTTTTGTACTCTGTTGGTATTATTTTGAAAACTTTTTGAGTAATTTTTTCAGATATAATTTTTTGAAATAACTTTTAATTTTCTGCTTTATCGTAAGCTTTTTATATGTCCTGCCTCAAATCTTCTTTAGTCAAAATGGAAATACAGAAATACATACTTTCTCTCTGTATATGCTTTTGGAAGGATAAAATAAATACTTGGGGGAAAAACCCTCATCTTAACTAGCACCCCTTCTCCACCCTCAACTACTAACTACCACCACCTTGGAAGAGAACAGACAGTCTCAGAAGGAAGCCACCTTGCTAACCTTTTCCCTCACTCAGACCGAGAGCTGTGAGCCAGGGAGCTGGGCAGCTTGCTAATCAAGCCGGGGGAGAAAATTGCTTCTCTCAGGGATTCCCCAAGGCAAAGACTTTATCCTGATTCCTGGACATATGAGCTGGGACATACTTGGATGTCAACATTTATTCCTGGAGAAAGATGATCCCTTTTTCCAAATATGCAACTGTGCGCCACAGATGGTATAACCTTCCAGAAGAAAAATGAACTTTTCTCCACCTGCCAATTCCTCCAAGCCCCTGATCTTTCAGAGTGAAGATGCTGGTGGTCCCTTGGTCACAGGCCAAGCCCAGCAGCCAGCCACCCGTTGGAGTGAATGTAGAAGCAGCTCTGCAGAGTGGAAAAGGCTCGACTGAGGGTTAAGATGTTGCTCTCCTGTGAATCCAGCCTTAACTTCCCTCAGCCTCAGTTTCCGCCTCCTTACAATGGAGCTAGTGCTTACCACATAGAGCTGGGGAGGGGATTCGGTATAACATACAATTCCTGACTTAGAGGCAGAAACCATTTTAGATTTTATTTTTATGTGATTGGAGGGGGGCTTGGGATACAGTTCTGTGTGATGTAATAAGTACTGTTGTTTCACAAGCCTCAAAAGCATAATTTAATAAACAACTTGCATCCACTGGGGAAAATATGCTGTCTTTTAATTAGGAGATGAACGCACCATCGTTTCGTGTGGAGCAAGGAGCAGATGGGAAGATGCTTCTCCATTACTACTCAGATAGAAGAGGTCTGTGCCACATCGTACCAGGTACGGGGCTGGCTTAACGACCCAGATTTCTGAGGTCTCCAGAGTAAGGATGTCTTTCCCCACAAATTCCCCAGGATGACTGACAGCCAGCTGTGGGGAGGAAGTTCAAGTTCCATCTCTTGTGTACTCCAACCATTTTCCCCAAAGTGTTGACCCTTGAAATAGATTTCCAAAGTGCCGAAAGAAGGAATAATTTTCATTTTTTATTTCAACATTTTAAATTATGTGGGTTTTTACCTAGTTGTGATAATTCTGCATGTATTATTTTGTATCCTTTTTTTTTGTATTCAGTATGATAGAAAAAAGCATCCTTTCATGTTTTCACATATTCTTTAAACCCACCGTCTTCGATGGCTGAATCATATTCCATATTGTAATGAACTAGTCCCCTGTCATGGAACTTTTAGGAGATACTGCTCTTTCGCTATTGCAAACGGTGCTGCGATGCTCATCTCCATGCGTGCTTTTCCCATGTTTTATATTAGAACCCTGGGATAGATTCCTAGAGGAACACTTTCAAAAACATGATCCTTCATGCTTTTACAATTGAATTTTGCTTACATTATCTCCAGAGATTGTTTAATGAATTGAGCACCTTCCTAAAGAAACAAACAAATGAATAGATGCTAAACTAGAAATCAGAGTGGCAGGGATATAGATACAGATACAGATATAGATACATGGATAGATAGATAGATAGTATCCAGTCATGTAGGTCTCTGCCTTTAAGTTATTGTTTTTTTAATTTATTAATCTGTCATATGTTGCCCGTCTTGACACAGGGCCTGGGCTTGGTGAACTCAAAAGTTGCATAAGAATGATTTCATGATTTTTGCTGATGCAACGGCCTTCTGCCATCCCTCACCAATAGGTGTCCTTCTGCTGCAGGGATCATTGAGGCTGTGGCCAAAGACTTCTTCGACACTTGATGTGACTATGGATATCCTCGATGTGAGTCAGGAGGAGGAGAGGACAGGGAAGAAGGAGCATGTCGTGTTTCTGATCGAGCACAAGTCACACAGACAGATGAGCAGGGCGAAGCCAAAGGGATTACAAGACAGTCAGGACATCCAGAGAGACTCAGAGATACCGGGTGTGCTGTGACTTCAGAAAGCACAGTTCCTCTTAGTGGAGCTACCAGTCTCGGCACAATCTATGCAAAGAACAGAATCAGCTGGACCTTCTAAAAGTGGAGTCAGGGAAGGGCTTCTCAATCTCACTTCTGTTGACATTTTGAACCAGATACTCTTTGATACAACAGGCTGTCCTGAAGATGTTTAGCAGCTTCCTCTGTCTACTCACTAGACGCTAGGAGCACCCCAAGTTATGGCAATCAAAAATGTCTCCAGGCATTGCCAAGGGTCCCCAGGCTGGGGGTAGGGGACAAAAATCACTACTGGTTGAGAACCACTGGGTTAAGTTCATTTAGATAAACATTGGGATGCTCTCTGGAATGGACTTAAGCCTAGAACATTTTTACCTATTAAAAACACTAATAGAAGGGCCTTGAAAGTTGCAATTCTCATGATGTAATATTGACCTTTCAAGTCCTGAGTGCCCACCTTGGCAGCTGGGGCCAGTCCTGGGTCTGGGGTCAAGTCATGAGCCTGTGGTTGACTGCCTCAACTGTAGTTTGTAGAGTGATCGTTCTCTGTTCAGGTACCACGTCTATTAGGTACGTAGCTTTGTGTCCACAGAGCTCGTACAGATATCCAGAGAAGTCTGTGATTCCTGGAGCACACAGTGTTTATATCTTAGAGCATTTGAAGCCCACGTCAGAGTCTGTTCACTGCAGAATCTGCAACCACAGGAAGGGAAGATGTTCATGTGTGATTTTCCTGCCAGTCTTTTCTTGAGATTTTGTAAAAAGTTCTTGCTGCCTTTGGTGGAGAAACAGCATGAGGATTAATTAGATAACCACCTTGAGGTCTATGAAATCTTGCTAAAATTGACCTTGCGAGGCCTCACAGTTCCTCTGGCCCCATCACAGCAAGTGGGGTTCCTGCATCTCCAGTCACGTGACCAGTCACATGACCAGACTACATGCTTCTCTCTCTGCTGACTACAGGCCCTGGAGGCAGCTTCCCTTAGGATGAAAGAGAGATACTTGAGCATCTCTGTTTATCCTGTGAAAAAGTCCGGCTGGGAAGTTGTGAGAAGCATAGTCCTGTCTGGAAAAGGTGAGTAGACCAGTCTCCCAACCCTGGCTCTCCGAGCAGGATAAGTACTTCGTGCACGCAGATGGCAGAGTCCTCTCTGATTGTGATGTCACTGGTTTCTGCAGAGCTTGGATCTGGCAGGCATGGTTTTGAACTTTAAAATTTGCTTCCTTTGCCCCTTTTGTGTGTGCTGGGGCTGACGGAGGCACAGCCTCCCCTGTAGTCAGGGAAAGCTCTGGAGAGGGGAAGGGACTCAGCCCCGACTGGTGCCTGTGTTGAAGTTCAAGAAAGAGGATGAGTGATGACGTACTATCAAGAACAATGAATTTTCTCAGGCCTTCCCGACTGGGGTGCCTGTGTGGCCTGGGAGTCTGTGAATGATGGTGATCGTGGTGTCCAGGAGTGCGAAGGACGCTGGATCATGAACCAGGAAAGCAGATTTCTGGCTCTGTCCCTAAGGAGCCTATGACCTCGAACAAAGTCCTCCATCTTCCATCTGGAAAATGAAGGCTTCAGGCTCTCAAAGGTGCCCCTGGTGGCCCTGAGCTGGTCTCGTGATCAGCACCTAAGACCTGAATCTGAACAGGGGCTCCAGCCCATCAGGGAGGGAGCCAGAGACTCCTGGTCCTGCCCTGATGGGTCATGGAGACATGCGTCTGGGAGAAGGTCTGCGGGGCTCAAAGGGCTGCATTTTGAGTCCCTCAAACCATGGCAAGCGAGTCAAACATGCAATTGACATCCTTTGTCTAGGAGATTTTCATATCAAAAAGGCTCCATTTCGAATCTCTACCCACTGCCAAATAGGGCTGTTGGTTAAATTTTCACATGCCACCCAAAACTGTCAGTCTCAAAAGCGCCCCGGCAAATGTCCCTGGTGCTGGGCGGCGTGCGCTGCTCTGCTGGCTGATTGTCAGCCTGTCACCGCTTCAATGCCAGCCCTGTTTTCATGGCGAGACGCACTCAATTGGCCCAGAAACTCTTCAGCGGCGGGCAGAAACTTGGCAGGGGGCAGGGGGGCTTCTCAACCTGGTAGCAAGTTTTCTGTTTGTTTTAATTTGGAAGAAGAATTACCGTGGCCATCTGGAGACACCGAGGGAGCTCATGCCGAAGAGCGGGGACTGTACTTGGCCCGGGGAAACATTCGAGATGCTCTCTTGGGTTGGTGGCCTGAGTGGCCTGTGAATAGGACCCTCTTTTTCTCCATCAGGGCATCTCAGGGACACCTTTGAACCGATTTATCCTGAGCGGCTCTGGATTGAAGAGAAGACATTCTGCACTGCTTTTCCCTTCCACGTTGTATTTGATGAATCAGTAAGAGGGCTTTTCTCTCTGTAGCTTGAAGTGGGGATAGGCTGGGGAGGGGAGTATGTCCTATAGTCTTTTACCTTGGTGGGGACTTAAATCCCTGAGGAGTACCCACTGTTTGGGAGACTAGGATTTAGCCTGGAAGGACCCCTGACTTCCTTTTCATTGAGGTATCCTTTCACTAAGGAAACCAGAAGGTAGCATCTTCTTGATTGGTACAGAAGAGGGCAGTGCCAAGGAGTTTGAACTAGTGAACGCATGAGCATGTTTGCCACTGGAGAAAAAGGAAGTGGCACTAAGACGGCTACACTAAGAGCCAAAAGAGCACAGGAGCAACGGCAGAGTGGACTTCGAGGTGCCAACACTCCCCGTCCTTGTGGCCACCTTGGGTGGCTCAGTTCCACCAGGCTTCCCTTTCTGCACCTTGAAGGTGGAGGAGAGTCCTGTGCCCACTCCTGCCACTGCTCTGGGGGTGGTATGATGGATGCTGACCACTTACGTGTGGTTGTTACCAGCGTCCTTGGACAAAATATGTCAATTAAGTTGACCATGAATCAATTTAAGGGCAATTAGGCAAATTAAATGTGGTCCAAAAATTCAGTTAAAATGCCTTCAGCCACTCCAACTTTCTCTGATATCTATGTGAATGTATAGACATGTTGAATCATCACCCAGCAGGGGACTGCTGGACACAGTCTATGACATTTATTCATCTGAAGGTCATCTCTGCTCGCAAAGAATTCATGATCTAACTGAGGACAAACACCCCGTATGAAGCAACTAAGGAATTATAAAGCCATGCACTGCGGCTTCTCCCTAATGCCATGGGGATACTATTATTATTACTGTTAATATTTAAAATTCTGATCTACTTTAAAAAATCCCTTCAAGTTTTGGGCATAGAAACAGAAAATTTAATGACACTTATTCCATAAAGTTAGTTAATTTCTATAGCCTGACAGAGTGAAGTTCATTATTCCTGGACAGCCTGTGTTGGCATTGGACTTTTTCTATAAAAGACGCTCATTTTGTTTTTTTCCTCCTGTGTGTTCCCGGGAGATAGCAGTGACAGGTGTCTCCCCACCTCAGTGAAAGGCTTCTCCACTCAGGCCTTGGCATCAGATCCAAGTTACAGAATTTTCTAGTTTCTTTTTCAATTAATTCCAAAGAGAGACAGAGACAGAGACAAAGACAGAGAGGACTCCAGCAAAGGAAGAACTATCACCCCACTGAGAGCTTTAACCCCTGCTTCTTGTTAGGAAAATACTTCGCTTTGGGGCACTCCCATGCTATTATTCATTGCTCTTTCACAGATTAGCTAGAGATTTGACTTTTAAAATAATATTCATTATTTCCATGGTATTTATTCCATTCCTGACCCCTCTCTCCTCTGCAAGTCACAAAGCCCGACCAGAATGCTATTTCTAGGGGAAAGTTCAGGGTGCAGGGTGCCGTCCCTTCTGTAGTCTCACACGCATCCTCTGTGGATAGCTGCAGGTCAGACAAGCTGGAGTGAATATTCAGAAGTACGTCCCAGGGCTCCAAACCCCGAAGGTTCGATTAGACGAACATTTCTCCATCGTCCATCCCCAAGTTACCTTCAACATTTTCAGCATCTGCAAATTTATCAACAGCCAATTTGTCCTGAAGGCGCGAAGAGAGAAGCTGCCCGCAGCGTGGAGAGGTCAGCCCACGCTCACACTCCGAGGTAGGAGCTCACCCCTTCCCCGTTCCTCCCTGCTGCTGGGAGCCTGGACAGAAAGGGGGGAAGCAGTTTTCTAATTTCCTCCCAAAAGTTGGGTAAAAAGTCGGGGACTACATTGAGAACTGGTATTTCTTTCCATTTGGCTTGATCTGGAAACAATATATTCATTTCCTCAGCCATTTTTGGTTTAGACAAAAATGAACTCGATCTGTGTATAATTATAAAATTCTAGACTCTATTACCAAAATTTTTAGAAAGCAGGCGATACTCCAAGTATGCATGTAATGGTCTGATGTTTTTATATAGCAACCTGATCATCTGACCTCCTGTTAATAGGGCACATGTTTTGTTTCGGTTTTGTTTCCATTGTAAAATTTATATAACATAAATTTCACCATTTTAACCACTTTTGAGTGTACCATTCAGTAAGTACATTCACATTGCTGTGCAGCCATCACCACCTTTCATCTCTAGAACTTTCACACTCCTGCAAAACTGAAACTCTGGCCGTTAAACACCAACTCCTTGTTTTCCCCTTCCCCTCCCCAGCCCCTGGAAACCACTACTCTTCTTTCCAACTCTATGAACCTGACTAATTTAGGTACCTCATGTAAGTGGAATCATCCAGTATTTGTCCTTCTCTTTTTCACTTATTATAATGTCTTTAGGGTTCATCCATATTGTAGCACAGATCAAAATCCCCTTCCCCTCTAAGGCTGAATTATTATTCTGTTATTCCATTATATGTATAGACTACATTCTACTTCTCCATTCATCTGTCAATGACGCTTGGGTGGCTTCCGCTTTTTGGCTGTTGTGACTAATGCTGCTATGAACATGGGAGTACAAATGTTTCATTGAATTCTTACTTTCAATTCCTTTTAGTATATACCCAAAAGTAGAGCTGCTGGATTGTATGGTAATTCTATTTTTAATTTATTGAGGAACTGCCATACAGTTTTCCACAGCTGCCGCACCATTTTACCTTCCCATCAGTAGTGCACAAGGGTTTCAAGTTTCTCCACATCCTCATGAACGTTTGTTATCCTGTTATTGTTTTGGGGGATTTTTTGATCATAGGTACCCTAATGGGTATGAAGTGGTATCTCACGGTGGTTTTAATTTGCATTTCCCTAATGATTAGTGATGTTGAGCATTTTTCATGTGCTTATTGGCCATTTGTATATCTTCTTTGAAGAAATGTCTATTCAAATCCTTTGCCCATTTTAAAATCAGGTTGTTTGTATTTTTTTGTTGTTGTGTTGTAGGAGTTCTTCATATAGTCTGCATATTAACCCCTTTTGATGTGCAAATATTTTCTCCCCCTCTGTGGGTTGCCTTTTCACTCTTGATTATGTCCTTTGATGCACAGAAGCTTGTAATTTTGATGTAGTCCAGTTTACCTGTTTGTGTTTGTTGCCTGTGGTTTCAGTGTCACATCCCCCAAATCACTGGCAAATCCAATGTCTTGAAGCTTTTCTCCTATGTTTTCTTCTAAGAGTTTTATAGTTTTAGCTTTTACATTTAGGTCTTTGATCCATTGAGTTAATTTTTTATGTAGTCTAAGGGGACACATGTTTTGAGCTTTCTGTTAGACTGATGATTAGGTGTTCTAGGCATAAACACAGGCAGAGCCATGGAGACGTCTGAGAGGAAAATGAAATGTTCTGGGGACCCTGAGTGAGTTGTAGAGTCAGGGTTGGGAGACGAGGCTAGCAGGATGACAGTTTGAGCTCAGTCATGCAGTGGGAAGCATTTTTAAGTATCTTCCACAATCAGATTGGAGATTTAGAGTGATCATTATGGAGGCATGAGAAGGATGGACCAGAGTGTAGAGAAGATGGAGGCCAGGAGGAGGCCGCCTCTGGAGAGCAGGTGAGCAGCTTTGAGTGCCGAATGCAGTCAGGCAGGGGCTCCGGAACGTGACTGGGGAATCAAGATAGTTAAGGCAGAAATTGGTGACTGGAGGTAGGGCTTGAAAAAGAGGGAATATTTAGGATAATCGTTAGCTTTTTTTGCTTAGGTAACTGGGTCATGAAGGTGTGATTGAGAAAAGACGTGATGTGAATACTTGAGGGCAGCTTTGTTAGTTTGTATCACTGCTGTATCCTCCACGCCTCAAACAGTGTGCCTGGCTCCTGGAGGAACTAAAAATGTACGTGATGAAAGAATTAATAAAAAAGAGATTTGTAGAGGGGATTGAAGGCAAGTTCAGTTGCAGGCATCCATGTAGAAATACCTACTAGATAATAATTTTAACAAATCACTTCTGGGAGTGTAAATTGTCACAACTTACAGGGCAATTTGGCAATATGTAGCAAAGTCTTGAAAAGGAGTTTTTTTGGTCAAGTAATTCAGTGTCAAAGACTACATCCTTTAACAAAATAGCCACAATTATGCACAATGACATACCTCAAGCTTGTTCATTGCAATCTTGTTTGTAGAATGATAAAACAGACATAAAAATCCATGCTAGCTTATTGCTCAAGTAAAATACAGTATAATCAATGTAGCCAGCCAAAACTATGATGCATATCCATGTGTAATGCTTTGGAAGAATCCCTGTTATATATTTTAAGTGAAAAATTGAGATTACCAAGGAAGATGGCTGATAATTCCACTTTTGGATTATAAAAAGATAAACCCTAAAATATTAACAGTAACTCTGTGTGGTATGACTATGGGTGATTTCTATTACTTTCTCCCATTTTTTTCATCTTCTGCAGTGAATGTCTACTGCTTTTAGAATAAGAGCATAAACATCTATTTTTAAAAGTAGCAGGTATCTTGAGTCCAGGAAACAGATTCAACTGTAAATTCAGATTCACCGTCAGCAGGTGTGGGGTGCGGTGGGGAGCGCTGAAGGAGAACGCGGAGACGGAACCCCAGGGAACCCCAACATCGAGGAATAGTCAAAGTCCTAAAGGAAAACTTGAAAGAAGTAGGGAAATCTCCGAGTGAAATCAGTGTCGGGGTGGGCCCCCGGCAGCCAGATTCCAAGGAAGGAGGGTCCGCTTAACACGCTGGAGCAGCAGAAGGGCCAGTGAGGGAAAGGTTGCCAGGCTTGTGCAGGGAGGCAGTGGGACAGGGACCCGAGTCACCTGGAGGTGAGAGCAGCAGCCACGGAGAGAGCCGCGGTGGAGAGAGGGGGAGAGGAGCGCGCGGAGGAGGGAAGTGGAGGAAACGTCCGCGCTGCCCAGGCTGAAAGGAGGGCGTGGGGCTGCGCGGGGACAGCAGGGCGCGCGGAGCGGCTGCGGGCCCGGTGTTGCGTGCTGACGCGCTGCGCTGTCCCGCCTCTCTCCCGGGCCGGCAGGCCAGATGATCTGGATGGAGGCCACGCGCTGCATGATGTACGTGTGCTCGCCGCAGCTGCGCAGCCTGCGCGAGCTGGAGGCGCGCCGGATGCACCTGTCGGACATCGCCCCCCACGACAGCACCAGGGACCTCATCCTCCTGAACCAGCAGCGCCTGGCGGAGATGGAGCTGTCCATCCAGCTGGAGAGGAAGAAGGAGGAGCTGCAGATCCTCTCCAAGGACTTGGCCATCGAGAAGAAGAAAACGGAGATCTTGCTGTACGCCATGCTGCCGGAGCACGTGGCCAACCAGCTGGAGGAGGGCAGAAAGGTCGCTGCAGGTGAGGGTGTCCCGGCCCTTCACGGGGACCAGGGCGGGAGGCAGTGCCCTTCAGGGTTACATAACAGGGGAGCAAATTTACTCACTCCAGTTTATGAGTAAAAGAGCTGGAAACCAATCAGAAGTCCATTGAACTCCCAAATGCATCCTTTTCCCCACCACTTAAGTTACTGTGGAAACAGAGGACACCAGAATGAACAATAAACAGACTGCAGAAGAGAAAAAGAGGTTAGCAGTTGGGGCAAGGGCTGATATGAACAGTGTGGCACTTGGGTTGGGCCTTGAGGCTGAATTTCAGCAGAAAGAGAAGGGAAAGGTGTTTTAGGAGAATGAAGTAGTGAGGGCGAAGGTCAGGCAGCGTGAAGGTCAATACTGCAGGCGTTGTCCCTAGAACGTGGGGGTACATGGCAGAGTGGCGCCTGCTGAGGCTGGGCAGGTAGGATGAGACTTCGCTGGTAAGTGATGAATCTGGATTATCGTGGGGAAAGAAATGGCCTATTTCAGATGTGGCGGATTTATTAAAGTTTTTTTGTTTTTAATGGAAGTGACATGATTAGTTTTACGAAGATAATTTTGGCTGCAGTGTAGTAAGCGCATGAGAGGGAGGTGGACTGGAAGCCCATCGCAGTGCAGGATGAGTGATGGGGAAAGGCCTGAATTAAGGCAGCACGAGTAGGAATCAGCAGGATTCATAACTGAGGAGATGCAGGGCAGGTAAGACATGGGAGTCAGGGATGAGTGTGAGGTTTCTCATGTGGAAAGATGTAATGTTTTATCCTAAGGCAGAAGCAGAAAGAAGAGCAGGTTTGAGGGCAGAATGACAAGGTCAGTTTGAGAACTGATATGTTTGAAAGGCCCATGGGAAACTCCACATCTCATGACCACCTACAGGCAGCGGGAATTGTAGGGAGAGCTCTAGATCTGGGAGTTACTGCAGTGTGATTGGTGATTAATCATAGACTCTGAATGATGGATAAGTTCCTCTAGGGAGGTGTGAAGTGGGAAGAAAGACGGTTGAGTATTGAAGCTTAGGGGACACATTCTTTCAGAAGGAAGAAAAGCCAATGAAACATATAAAATGGAGATCGGAAAGGTAGGACGAATAAGAAGAGAGGATGCAGGCCAGCAGCCAAAGGGAAGAGAAAGTTACAAGACGGGGAGATCATTGCCAGAGGCAGCAACAACACAGAAGGCGTCCAGCTGTGTTCAACGAGTCATTCCACAGGTCTTTATTGATGTCCCAGGTCCTGCTCTGGGTATAGGGGATACAGCAGAGATCAGTCTCTCATCTCGTGGACCTTGTATTCCACTGGGGGAGACAGATAATAACCAAATAACAACCCCACGTAAGATACCATGCCACATAAGTCTTATGGGTGGGGGACAGCAATCAGACTAAGGACAGAGAGCCTAGGGATTGTTATTCTGTCAAGAATTTTCTCCCTGAGGTGCTTACATCTGCGTTGTGAGACAGCCTGAGGATATTTAGGAAAAAAGCACGTCAGGCGCAGGAAACAGCAGGTGCAAAGGCCCTAAGCAGGGGAAACCCTCAGGAGACCAGTGTGGCCCATGCAGAGTGAGCAAGAGAGAAAGCAGGGAGCCATGAGGTCAGAGGGGACCTTATGGTCCATGGAAAGGATGAAGTGTTTTACTCTAAGTGTACTGGAAGTCATGGCAGGTTTGGGGCCAAGGAGTCAGGGACCTGACGAACATCTGGGTGCTCTGTGGAAATGAGCGAGAGCCAGGGCAAGAGCAGAAGCAGCCGATGAGTTGGTAGGAGGTGTTGAGGCTACGGCAGCTCCCCTGACATATGGAGATGGAGACTGGTCGCCATGAAGTGGTAAGTTCCCCATCAGCCCTAAGCCTGGGTCTCCCGGAGTTCAGACCCTGCCTTAGCCCACCTGGCCAGGGGCAACTCTGTAAGCCAGCGCCCAGCCAGTCATCCTGTCTCCCCGAGAGCTCTGCATGTCTTACTGAACATTTGTTTGCACCCTGTCTCTTTCACTAGACCAGGTGCTCCTTATGGGCAGGGACCCTGTCTGCTTCACATTTAAGATTCTCCCAGCACGACAACTAGCTCACAGCACTCGATAAATGTCTGGTGAGGGGGCAGTGAATGCTGATTGGCTTCTGGCTCCTTTTCTCCAAGGCACAGTCAGATTTGGTTCCCAAAAGGGCACTTGAATCCAGACTTAATAGAATTCATAGTCTACATCCTTGGCTATCACTGACATTGATTTACGTTGCAGGAGAATTTAAAACCTGCACAATTCTCTTCAGCAACGTGGTGACCTTTAACAACATCTGCGCTGCCTGTGAACCTATCCAAATAGCGAATATGCTGAATTCGATGTACTCCAAGTTTGACAGGTTAGCCAGTTTCCACGAGGTCTACAAAGTAAGCGTGAGGGGTGGTGGGGCGTGTGTCCCTGTGTGCTCAGGCAGGGCAGGTGGCCAGTGGGGGCTCTTCCTTTCCCTCTCTCCTCACTGGTGTGGGGTTCAGTGTAGATGCGAGTGGGGAGAGGAGGAAGAGCTAAAACGATTGGAGGTGCCTTAGGATTTTAGGTTTTTTTAGGCATCTTCTCATAATACCCAATGCTAAGGTTGCCCTTGAGGGGCACACTGTCTTCCCAGAGAATACTGCTCCTTCACTGCAAGAGAAAGTCTAACCTAAGTGACGTGTGTCTATCTAATGCACAGCATCATACGACTACCCCAGGGGCTTCGTCTTCTCTGGGACTTGTCTGAACCAAAAGCAGAAGGACCTTTTGGCTCCCTCCTCGTTCTTTCCTGAGTCATTTTCCTTCTCACCTCCTCCCTCATCCTCCTCATATCTCCAGCTTTAATATGGTCCTTCTGTCGCTATATGGAAAATGCCAAAAATATTTAGTCCTAAGTTTAGTGTATTAAGAAAGCCCCCTGAATGGTTTCTCTTTCCCCCTTACAGGTGGAAACCATAGGAGATGCTTACATGGTGGTAGGGGGTGTACCCGTGCCTATTGGAAGCCATGCTCAAAGAGTAGCTAACTTTGCCTTGGGGATGAGGATTTCTGCAAAGGAAGTGATGAATCCTGTTACTGGAGAACCCATCCAGGTAGACAGCAACTGAGTACTCTGCTTAACACCAGCCCCTCTCACACACAAAAGGTGGACTTCTGTTTTAGTCTGCTCAGATAGTTGCTGGGTATGTGACAATAATTAAAATGGGTCCTGTCTCCCCACTCTTCTCTGCCTATGTTCCTAAGTAACAGAGATGCTAGTTAGGATGTTATTGTCCCACCTTCTCTCAAATTTCAGGAGAGGTTTTGGAGTCGGGGACTATGATGTGACTCACTGTCACCTTCCTTTGTCCATAACTGAGGACAGTGCTGAACACATCTCCTCATTCACTTTGTGGGGCTCAGTCCATAGACAGCCAGCTCATTTCTTATCCCTGCCTTTTTGTGTAAACATTTCAACAAGTGGTTCAGATTTACTAAACAGCCAGCTTTCCTTCGCCGGGGGAAGTTGTGTATCCAACATGCCGTCTGACAGGTTCGGAACTCGGGCTGAGGTGTGAAACTGCCTCCAGCCAGCGGGCCAGACACCGTGGTGCCATTAGATATTCAGAATCGCTTTCCTTCCACCACGTGGCCACTAGTGAGACATCTGCTCGCCTTTCTCACAGGAACGCAGGAAGCTTCTCTTCCAAGTACAAAAGTTTGTTCACACTATAAACGCTGGACACATTTGGTGATGAAAAGTAAATGGCATCTTCTGTCTGCTCAGTTGATCCTAACCTCCCCGAGATGGTTTAGAGCAGTGCCTCTGTCCTTTAAAATCTAGATCCCTTCCCTATTCCTGTCAGTCAGTTCTGCAAAATAAACAGCCAACTAAAAAAAATTAAGTCAGTTATAAGATGGAATAAGATTTTCCCAAATGATAACCCGCTATGCAGGGAATTCTGAAAATGCACCACACTCACCCTCACCACAAAGATTTAGAAGCTGAGAAATACTGCAGGACTCCACGGCAGTCTTTGGAGTAAATACTGGCCACGTATCATGTCCATGAAACTGGTGCATTGTAAGCATACAGATACAGCTGTTGACTAAAATCCCCAATGCAGTAAATTAAAAAACAAACAAACAAAACAAAAACAAGATGGGAGGTAATAAGGGAGAAATATACACATATGCACTACCTATCCATCCCATGGACAGGAAAACCATATCAGAAATCAGAAATCAAAAATTCAATTTATGAGCTTAAAAGAGACTAGACATAGTAGAGGAAAGGATCAGAAGAGCAATAGAAATGATTTAAACTGAAACATAAAGAAGAAAACAGGGTGGGAAAAGTGGAACAGAGCATCCTGGATCTGTGTCGGATAATGTCATATGGACTACCATACAGGCACTGGAGCCCTCGCAGGAGTAGAGTGAGACAGGGTCAGAGGAAATATTTCAAGAGACAATGGTTGAGAATATCCTTGAGGTGAAGAATGTCAACTCACAGATTCCACGAGCTAAGCAAATCCAAACTGAGTGAATACAAAGACAAGCACTTCTAGTCTAATATACCAAAAACCCCACCCTAGTGCCATAAGGCAAGAAAAAGAGAGATGACATAAGTATTGGAAAGGAAGAAGTAAAATGATCATTATTTGTAGACCAAATAAAGATGCACCTAGAAAACCCTACACAAACCACAGTAAACTATGGGATCTAGTAAGTTCAGTAAGATCACAGGATACAAGAACAGTATATAAAAATTAGTTCAATTTCTATACACTAAGGATTTAAAAAATTGGAAAATGAAATAGACTGTTTAAACTTAGTTTTAAATCTTGAAAAATAACAAAATTGGAGGACTTACATTAATTTCTAGACTAATTTTAAAGCTACAGTAATAAAGACAGTGGAATTGGCAGAAGTACACACAAATAGATTGGAGCAGAAATTGACTATATTTAAGGACAACTGAGTTTTGACCTAGGTTCCAAATCAATCGAATGAGGAAGGAATCTTCTTAAGAAGTGGTTCTGTTACAATTGAATGTCCATTTGGGAAGAAAAATGAACCTCAGTCCTACCTCACTCCATTTATAAAAATTAATTTGAAATATATTACAGACCCAAACGTAAATGCTAGAACTATAAATCTTGAAATACAGAAGAATAGCGCCAAGACTTTGAAGTAAGCAATGATTTCTTAGATGGGTCACAAATCACTATGAAGGAAAGAAAAATGATAAACTTCAATGGTTTAGGCTAAATTGTGTTCCTTTTGAAATTCATATGCTGATGCTTTAACCCCTGGTACTTCAGAATGTGACTATATACAGAGACAGAGCCTTTAAAGAGATGATCAGGTTAAAAGCAGGCTGTTAGGGTGGGTACTAATCCAGTTAGAAGAAATAAAAAAGTGGTTAACCTCTGCAGGGAGGGATAGAACGTAACTGGAAAAGGGCACAAGAAAACTTCGCAAGGTAAAGGAACGAGTCTGTATTTTATTTCGGATGATAGTTACAGGGATATTTGCACTTGGCCAAAACTTATGGAGATAAAGAAGACAGATCTTAATGTTTTTATGTAAATTATACCTCAATTTAAAAATAAAAGCAAGAGTATTCAATGATCACTTTTCAACGAGGTTCTCTCTGTACAGATCAGAGTGGGCATCCACACGGGACCAGTCTTGGCAGGTGTCGTGGGGGACAAGATGCCGCGGTACTGCTTGTTTGGTGACACTGTGAACACAGCTTCCAGGATGGAAAGTCACGGGCTCCCCAACAAAGTGCACCTCAGCCCCACAGCCTACAGGTAGCCATTCATTTTTTCGTGCCTTTCTTGGTCTCTTCCCCTTCTAGAACATACAGTGCCTAGCCTCCCCCAGATGGGGGTAATGGAGGAAACCCATGCCTTTTCTTCCTTGCCACACTGTCTTCCAGAAGACATTGTGACAGACAATAAATATTGTTGAGTCTTTGCTGTAAGACAGTGTTTGTTCTCAAGGAGCATATGGTCCAGTGCAGGAGTTGGCAAGTTTTAGCCACAGACCATAGTGGCTAGCCTGCTGCTTGTTTTTGTAAATAAAGTTTTATTGAAACACAGCCATAATCTTTATTTAAGTGTTGTCCGTGGCTGCGTTCATGCTACAACAGCAGGGTTGAGTAGTTGTGACAGAGACTATGTGGTCCCCAAAGCTGAAAATATTTTCTATCTGGTCTTTTACGAAAAAAGTTTGCTGACCTTTGGGTCCAGTGGAAGAAAGAAATATTTACAGATAATTATTTTTAATGTGTGATAAGTACAATGATAAAGATATGCGTGAAACAATGTGGTTCCTCGAGAACTTACAAGAGGTCCCACTCTCTTCTAAGTTCTTTAACGTACGTTAGCTTGTCTACTGCTGCAACAACTATGAAGATATATGCTTATTATCTACAGATGAGGGAGAAAAATCAGGCACAAAAAGGTTAATCACTCGCCTCAGGTCACAGGAAGGCTAGGAAGGGAAACAGCCTGGTTACAACCCAGAGGGTCAGGCATTAAGCACCCCATTCTCATGCCTGAGGGAACTCCCGTGTGTTGTGGAGCCTGGGGTGAGGGAGCTGAACCCAGGAAAGAGATTCTGTGTGGAGGAGGGAGGATCCTGAGCTGAATCTTTGAGCAAGGGGTTCCAGAGCAGAATTTAGCCAAAACTGGGGCCTTGGGAGTGAAAAACAACCAGTACCAACACAGGTGGAGAGGAAGTGCAGAGAACTACGAACAACTTAGTTTTGCTGGGGTGGAAGATAGTGGAGAAAGCTGTGTGTGCCTCACCGAAGGGCAGGGGCTTACTCTGTAGGTGAAGCGGGGCCCCTGAGGGGAGTGAGATCCAAGACCACGGCAAGGTCAGGGTCCTGTTTGACACCGACCACGCTAGGCCGCAGATAAGGGCAGGTCTGAGCATCAGGAAACGGGAAGGAGAAGACTGTTAGGAGTTCGGTTTGAACTAGAACATTTGTTGGTGGGAATCTAGGGGAGAGTAAAATCAGCTAAACTTGGTAATTGCTAGAAATGGGGGATGAGAAAAAGAGGGAGGAGCTGAATGCCTCCCAGTTCATTCTGGGCCAGTGGGGCCTGAATCTCACCATCTGAGATGGGACAAGGAAGAGGCTTCCAGTTCAGAGGGGCAGACGACAAGTTCAGGTTGGGAAGTGTTGAAATCAAAGGAGCTGGGGAGCTTCTAGGGAGAGGTGCCATTACATGGATGGATGAAATTTGGAGTCAGGCTGTTGGCTGGGACCCAGACCTGCAGTAATAACATACAGGCAGTAATTAAGCCACAAAAGTTGATGAGATCCCTGGGGAGGGATGCCATGTAAGAAGAATAGTGGAAAGAACTAACATTTAAGTGGCAGACGGAGGAGGAGCCTGTGGAAGAGGCGGGAGGAACAGAATTCAGGGTGAGAAGCACCCTTGTAGATGTTTTTATGGAGGAAGAATTGAACAAAAATGTCAACTGTAGTGACAAGGATTGAAAAATATTCACCGGAGGTTTGGGACATTATTAGAAGTGGTTGTGGTAGGATGGGGGGAAGGGACAGACACTGGGTTGTGGGTTGAAAGATAAAAAGAAGAGAGCGTTTATATGGGACTAAAGTGGGGGGTGATCAAGTGAGATGGATTTTACTTCTATTTAGGATGGAAGCGAGCTTAGCATGCTGGTAAGGCTGAGGGAAGGATGCAGATGGAGAGATGACTGATGGACCAGGCCCTGAGGAGGTGGGAAGGGAGCCTGGGTGGGGCGCCCTTGGACAAGACAGCCTCTGAGGTTGGGAGGAAAAGGGTAGGTGTGGTCAATGGGATGAGAAGTTGCAGGGTCTCACCTCTAGTGGCTGAATCAGGTCAGAGTAGGAGGCGCGGTCAGCAGTGTGAGGGTGAGGCGAGCGGGTGCCCAGTGGGGGAACATGATACGCGAGGCGAAGGTCTGAAATCTCCACGGCCAAGGACAAGGGAGGGTGGCTGAGTGCTGAGCCTTGGCTGAGGCAGCTGACCGTGAATGTGAAACATCGCTAGCCTGCCCTGTTCTGTGGTTTTTCTCCAACATCCCTCGGCGGCCGGTAAATAAATGAACAAGCCACCTTCTTCTGCGGCTCTGTCCCTTTCCTGGGCCCCTCCCTGTGCCCTTCTTCTTATTCCCAGACCCTACCTCTCACAGCAGCCTTCCCAAGGTGGCCAACTCTCAAGTGACAGCATGCGACCTTTGATATCTGTGCATTTTTCTTTTCTCTGTGCAGAGCCCTGGAAAATCAGGGGTTTGAAATCATTGAAAGGGGTGAAATCGATGTGAAAGGGAAAGGGAAAATGACCACATACTTTCTGATCCAGAACCTGAATGCCTCGGAGGATGAGGTCATGGGGAGACCTCTGACTCGGACTGGCCCTGCGGGTAAGCAAAGGGAGAAGCCTCGTTGTTGGTTCTGAATATTTTTTCCACCAACAACTTCAACTGTGTTCAGTGAGGTCCCGGGGTTTGACGGCCAGCGTGGGCATCCTCCCTGTCCACCCCCAAGCTGCCACTTTCGGTAACCAGTTTGCCCTGAACGGTCTTCTCTTGCATCCAGAATATTCCGATATTCCTTGATCTGGGCTGATGGACCTGCCTGCAGGGTCTCTTGTGCATTTGTTTGAGGTTCTCCCTGTCCAAGAAAGGGGCTTTGTCCATCAGCCTCTCCTGCTGCTGGGGGATGATTTCAGAGCCTCCCTCTGCTCCTCAGCCTCAGGGAAGGCTCCAGAACAGGCTTCCTTCACACCTTGGAAACTTCCACCTTCCCTTCCTCATTGTCTGCTGGCTTCAAAAACTGGGAAGCAGGACAAAATCCATGACTCACTTGGCTCCAGGAATGACAAGAGAGTGAGATGAGGTTAAAACAACCCAGGGCTAAGCCAGACCAGGGATCACCATTTGGGTCACGATGCTCAAAAAGAAAAAAAAAAAAAAAAAAGGAAAAAGCAAAGGCAGCAGCTGGAATCCACCAAGGAGCAAGGCGGCCTCCTCCAGCTGCAGGGCAGACCCCCCCTCTCCACCGACATGGTCAGGGCTCCTGAACAACCGCCTGGGTCACCGCTGGGAAACGCTGACCCGAAGGGGAGACCCAGTAGCAGCAGGGAAACCTTCCTGAACCTCTGAAGCAAACTGGAGAAGGAAGTGGATTCATTCTGACAGGAGCTAATCCTTAGCCGCTCCTGGGCCTGCAAAGGAAGCATCTAAGTCTAGAGGCTCCTGGTGTGTGTAGCTGATAGACACAGGATGTCTCTTTGGGATGCGCAAATTATGGTTACTGTTTTTAAACTGAGGCTATACCAATGAAGAGGTGGAAATTTGGAGAACCTGTAAAATTGTTTTGGTGACATTTTCGTTCTAATATTTTCTCCCCTTAGTATCCCTGTGGGCTGTGATTGGTTTTGGCTACATTTTATTGTTGGAGGCACTGGATAGAAAGTTTAAATTAAAAAGTGAAATAACTTCGGCTAATAAAGACCAGGAGGCACCCTCTTTTGAGTTTCTGAATTTCTAGGCTCTGGGCATCTCACCCCCCTCCCCATCCCATCACCTCCTCCCTCTCACCAGCACATCGTCCCCAGGACTGAGGGCTGCTACAGAGGGATAAACGTTTCCCTTTTCTTTGTCAGAAATAGACAAAGGTTGGGGAAGGGGTGGGGTGTCTTTTGCCACCTGACGGTGGGAGAGAGGAAGATGGAGCTGGAGGCTTTAGCGCCAGGACCGGGCAGAATCTTGCTCGGAAGGTGCACCTGCCTCAAACGCAAGACTGCTTCCTCCCATTTCCTCTGCAGAGGGGTTTTCACAAACTGGAAATTGGAGAAATGGGATTCTAGAACACGGTCTGGGCTGGTAGAACCTAACCCACTTTCAGTTCTGAGCTGGAAACAAACAGAAACAACGGAGAGCAGGAAATGAGTGAGGGTGTCTCGGTTGAAGATCTCAATCTGGACCCCGAGAAAGGAGGGAGGGGACAGCCCCTCTCAGGCCCTAAACACTACCTTGGTGCAAAGTGGGTAAAGGCACCCTTTGCGGGTAGGCAGCCCCTTGAGCATGGCTTATAATAAGGTCACCCCTTCCTCTGGGTGGATGCCAGCCCCCAGCCCCACTCCTGGCCAGTGTCAATGTGCAGAGAAACACAACCCTGTGTGTGGAACCCAGAAGGTGGGGGGTCCCACCTTTTTTTTTCCCCATGCTTCTCTACATTTCCCTCATCTTTTCCCCATCAGCCTAGGATTTCTGACGTTGAGCCTTGGGTGTCAGGCTCTGGGGAAGGGGGCATCTGCCTGTCTGTGCCTGCCCCTCCTGTCCCCACCGGGGCACAGCTCCAGCAGGAACAGGAAGGCCAGGATCCCTCAGGAGAGACCCCATGCTGACCCTGCTCCCTAAGTGACCGAGGGGCTGGAGGATGTGATCCCGTGAATCCTCTAGGGGCAATGAAACTTTCCCCACGAGCCAGATGGGCTCTCAGAGCCCACGGTGAAGGGGAAGGAACTCTTCCCAAATCAGCTGTCCCCTTGTATCAGCTCCCGGGGACACGTGCTGACACTGGGCACAACTTGTGGGGGTGTGGGGGGGAGACCAAGAGGTTGAACTTGATGGGACTGCAGTGTGAAGCCAGCGTGAGACCTGTCTGACCATGGCAGTGCGGGGAGAGGGGGCCTGAGCAGTGTCCTTCCTGTGTTCCCGGTGCCCTGCAGGTTGAGAGCCCCAGGGGTTGCCAACATTCAGAGAAAGGCCCCACCTGACACCTGCTCACAGGCCTTCCCCTCATTTTTTTTTTTTTTCAGAAGTCAGTGCTCAGGAAAGTCAAGAAAGTCAAGACAGCAAAACTCTGGCCATCATGAGGTACACAGACAGCTGGCAGCTGCCCCCCAAGAGTGACACAGCCAGCGGTGAGTACCCCGGATGTGATGGAGACCCCCAGCACTGCAGCTGGGCTCCTAGGGGGTTGGGGAAGAGCCAGAGAGGGGCGGCTCAGGCGGAGTTTGGGGCCCTTTAATGGTTGCTCTATGTTTTGAGGAGGTTTTTTTTTTAATGCTCCCCTAACCTACCCACCTCCCCACCCCAAGTGCCCCAAGGGATCCCTCATTCTGAGAGGGCCCTCTCTGCCCCGCTCCCAGAGAACCTCTAAGTCTCAGAAACACTTAGTCTCCATGAACCCTCAAACCGACATTTCTCTGGACATGGTGCCCTCAGGAGCATGCTGCCTGTTGGTGAGGGGTGCTGGAGATCCCCAGCCCCGTCCCCATCACCTGGTGCTGCCTAGCACTGACCTCAGGGCATTGACACCACCGCAAAGCAGGGCTCAGTGCCATCTTCTCTGCTCTGTCCAGAAAGATGGCAGGGGTGAGGGTTCCTCTCAGGTCACACTTACACTCCAACGTTCTGGTGAGCCACTCAGCTTCCTTGGGAGCCCAAGTCAGGACTGACACAGCCCTAGGTTTGAGTTCGGGGTCACAGAGCAGTGCAGAAGGACAGGGATGGCCCGCAGACTGAACCCTCCCCTTCTCCCTTCCTGGCTTTGAGCCGTTGGCACTGGGCCCTGCCCCAATGCCTGTAGACGTCCCTCTAGTTTGACCCCAGAATGAGGTTGAGGGAATGACCAGCACGCTTCTGTTCAACTCCACTGAGAGGAGACAGAGCAAAACTTGCCTCTCTCTGATCCGGGGGCAGGTGGCATCTTGGATTCGGGCATGAGAAGCTCAAAGTAGACTTCCCGCCATCACCCAGAGGCATTTCCCTCCCCCTCCTCGCTCCCTGCCTGCTTACAGTTGCATGTTTCTGACACTGTTCAAGCCCTGAGGAGTCACCAATGCTAATACAGTTTGGAATGTAACGTTCATAGATTGGTTCAACAGCATTTCCAGATGCCCCAGGAATACAGTTGGTTGAGGCCAGGCACTATCGTGGGATCTGAGGTGTTCCTTGAACTGAACACAGGAGGTTTCTGCCTTCACGCAGCTTGGGTTTTAGTAGAGGGAGACAGACAACCTGTCACAAAATGAATGAGATCATTTCTGGTTAAGAAAATAAAAGTGGGTAATGGAAAAGAGGGCCAGTGAAGGCTTCCTGGAGGGGGCAGCATTCAAGCTGAAATGAGCATGAAGGGAAGGAGCCGCATGGCTGTCCAGGTAGGGGCTTCCAGGCAGTGCCACGCTCTAAAGCGGACACCAGCCTGGCAAGTTCAAAGGAGAACCAGGAGGCCAGCATGTCCAGAGAGGGGTGGGAGGGGAGGGGAAGGGAGCGGGAGCGGGGGAGGTCGGGGAGGTGGGCCTTGGACAGTCTGGCTGCAGCGCCTCCCTGTCCACACAGGAAGTACGGGGCAAGCTGAGGAGCTGCTGGGTCAACACGGGAACAGCCAAAGCAAGAAGACCTCGGTCATTTGTATCCGGAAATGGCTTCTGCAAAACAGCTCAGAGGGGCAAGTCTAAGAGCTCCTGTTCCAGGAAGGTGAAGCGATTCATTTGTCAAACTGCTGCTGCATGGGAGGTCCCTCCACAGGGGAAGCCAGCAGGGCTGGACATCTCACTTAGAGCTGGGAGACAGACATTTCTCAACCTCTTCTAACTGTTGCTTTCCTGGACAAAAACCAACACCAACAACTAGAGAAGGAAATACAGGCCACCTCAGATTTGGGGGGTCAACTGGAAGGCGAGAGAACTGGCATTTGTTGGGCAACTGCTTTGTGCTGGGAGTTTACCCACAGGATGGCATTTGGTCCAAGTCACGTGTTACATCCATCACATGACTGGTCCCATAAGAAGTAGGAAACTTGAAGTTCAGAAAGGTTACCTGAGGCCGACCTCATGGCGCAACGGTAGCACGTCTGACTCCAGAAAGGTTATCTGATATATAAGGTCCCACCACTAGCAGGTGGAAGACGCAGGCCTCGCTCTCCCTGCTGTCTGTCGGGGGCTGCCCGTGTCCCCGTGAGCCCTCCTTCAGTAACAGACCAAATCCATTCCATGGTTTCCCCCAGCGGTGGAGCTGCACTGGGACTCCTTGGCTTCAGGATGGCCCAGCCATGTCTTGATCAGATCCTCTGGCCCCACCTGAACAGATTTCTGACCGTTGGGTGTGGTTAGCAGAGGTGTGGCTAAGGAATCCCTCACACGCTGGGGGCGAGTGGGAAACAGCGCCGTGTGGGCCAGAGGCTTGGAGCTGTGAGGACAAAGCCAGCTGGGCCACGGGCCTCCGTGAGCTACCCCAGCCCAGCCCTCCTGAGTCAGGAGGTGCTTCTAACAGCTTCTGCAGGTGCTCGGAGTGTGAGCTCCCCAGGCTTCTTGTCTCTGATGGTTGTCAGGAGACAAAGGGGATTCGTGTCACCTCCCCCAGGACCTGCCTTTTCCTTCTCATCCTGATTTGGGTCCCAGTTCTCCTGGGTTTACGGCTACATCTGATAACATCCTGCTTGGCTCTGAGGTCGAAGGCTGCCTCTGCTCTGGCCTCCATCCCCAGGGCTGTTCCCTGGCCCCTCTGTGGGCGTCATCACACGGGAAAGCGTTTCTGTCATTAGCCAAGCCTGTCAGCTCTCTCTCGGAAGGTCAGACTGTTGGAGCTCACTACCTCAGAGGCTGTTTCCAACCTCAGGATGCCAGTCAAGGATGCCGTCAGCCTCACCAGGTTGTCAAGCATAGGATTGCTCTCCAGGGACACGCATTCACCTCTCTGCCCCGCCCCAACTGCGCTCCCTGATGAGAACTCTCCCCAAAACTCTCCCAGGGCCGGGGCAGCCCACAGGGCTGCAGAGGCAAGGAGCACACCCCACAGTCCCCTCTCTGGGGGTGGCCGAGATGTGATGGCCACTGGTGTCTCAGCCTGGCTGCCAGGGCAGGAGACACTCCAGCAGGACCCAGGCTGCCTGGCTGCAGCCAGGACCTCATTTGCACTTCAATGATGTGCTTTCCTTTCACTCCACTCTGGATTTGGGTGTTAGATGTGCCGGTGGAGAGACTCCCTAGCGCAATTAAACGGGAGTACTGAGCCGGAGAGAAATCAGTGTTTGACTCGGATATTGAAGCAGCCACCTTTCAGTATTGACTAAAAAATTGGCCTTCCAGCTGTCCCTGCTGGCAGGCTCTTCTGGCATCTCTTCAGACCCCTGTTAATGTGTTTTTCAAATTTCAGCTTGCTTCAACTTGTCTCCTAGCTGATTCACCCGACCGTTATGATAATGGGTTCCAGGCTGACCTGCAGACGGCACTTAGGCAAGTGGCCCAGGCCAGTCTCTGGAGGGGACCCCTCCCTGTAAATCACAGTCTGACGGCGTCCACTTGCGGGGTTCATGGCGGGTTAAGTCAGCTTAGAGGACCTCTTACATCAGCTCCTAATCGTTCTGGGAAACTTCGGGGTGAGGGAGGGTCTCTCTCCTGCATGAGTGTAGATGAAGCAGAATGCCTTGGAGCATCTGCAACTCCCTTCAAATTTGACTCACTCTTCTTAGCGGGAAGGACATTCCCCGCCATGTGCAAACCCCCCACCCACATGGATAATTCTTGGATGAGTTTGTGGTCACTTAATTGCCAGGGTCTTTGCCCTCAGCTATTCCAGAATCTTGACAAGGCAACTGCCTTTCCCAGACGGGTCCAACGAGCCAGGGCCCTTACGCTCGGCCCCGAGGCTTTTCAGCAGCTTTTCTGAGGCCTTCATAAGCACGGCTGTCAACTTTCCTGACCTCTTCTGCGTGGGAAGGATGAGCGGCGTAGCCATTTTTTAAACCTCAAGCTTTCTAGAAGTTGAGCTATTTAACCAGCAGTGTTCTACAGAGAAAGATCCTGGCAGGTTCTTTACAAATAAGGAGATGATTCGCGGAGGGACACACGACTTTCCTGGTCAGGGCCAGCCTGTAGGGTAGCTGGTTGTCAGCTTTGGTATCAGGCACCGGGATGTGGCCTCAGAGCTGTGGGTGTGGGGAGGTGCTGGGAGGGAGGGAGGGAGGGGATCAAATCACCCGTGGTTGACAGGAGAGATGGGGGGCCTCACCCTGAGAGTGATTCAGCGAGTCCAGTCTCTGGTTCGTTAACCGTCTCCGCAGGGCAGTTGGAGGAGCCGCCAGGCTTGGGCCCCACTGTCACAGTGGAAGAGCATTAGCTCTTAATCAGAATTCCTGGGCCTGCATCCAGGTCCTGACACCCATAATCAGCTGTATTGCTTTAGGTGAGTCCCTTCGCGCGGGTTTTTCTCATCCGGAAAGCAGGGGCAACAGCGTGCCTGTGTTATAGGGTCGCTTTGAGGACTATGAGATACTGTGTATCATGTGAAAACCATACTGTGCTGAAGACAGGTCACGTGTGCCAACTGCTAAGTCACTGACAGACCCTCTTGTTGGGAATTCACTCACTTAGCAAATGTGAGTCTTGGCACAAAACTGTAGGAGGAACTACAGGGGTTAAAAAGTAAGAATGAGCTGCTGCACCCAGGGAGCTTTAGCTCAGGGGCCAAGAGAGCCACAGAGGTCAGACCCCAGCCCCGTGCAAGGGGTGGCGGGGCTGAGAGCAAGGGCAGGGGGGCTGGATACACACCGAGGACTTGGAAGCCTCACGTGGCTTCTGCTCTGCTTCCTGGAGAATGCAGGGGCTTCTGGAAGCTGGAGATCTGGTTCCTTCAGGGCGTGACCTCTTGCCCATGGAGAGAAATGGCAAGCAAGGAGGTGGGCGATTCTAGAACAGCGACCCCCCTCCCCCAAGAGTGGAGACTCTGTTGAGCCCTTTTTATTACTAGGATAAAATTCTCACTAATGGCATTTCCCTCCACAAAGTTTTCTAGAAATCGTGGCTCCTTCCTCTGTTCACACGTATGAATCGGGTGGTCAGCCTGCTCTTCCGCTAGAACAGGTGGATTTATTGGAAAATTAACCCCAGTAGAACCAAGTGGGAGGAGCTAAAGTGCTCCACACACGTGGAGACCCCGCAGAGTAACCAGCCAGCAACTGCCCCTGTGCTGGGAGGGCCAGGACGGGGCACTGAGAAGCCCCGACTGAGGGTCTGACTTCAGGCTCAAGCTAAACCCCCATCCCAGTCATGGAGAATCAGTATTGAAACCAAGATGTGGTTTTCCTTATCTGATTCTAGCTAGGAGGTTAGAAACAGATGCAGAAATGCAGGCAAGGAATTATTTTAATTGCAAGTATAAGAGTCTCTTCTTGTCACTCCAAGTCATATCCTTTATGGCTCACAGAGCCCTGCCTGTAACGACCAGGCAGTGACCCAAATCCCACGTGTATTCCCCAACAGCACTGCCCCAAGTTCCACGTTGTTAGACCCAGCACCACAGCCTCCCGCCTCCAGGTTCACAGTATGGCTCATGGGATGCTTGTTTCCCAGAGAAAGTTTTCTATTGCTACCATTCTTTCTGTTTAATTCATTCTTAGTCTACATTGAAATGTGTTTCCGTGCTCCTTTTAATTATTTATTAGGCTGTGTTGGTTTGCTCAAGTAGGGAACTTTTTTTTTTTAATGTATTTACATTATAGAAGGAATATTTAATTATTAGTTTTTACAACCAGAAAGTGCAGGTAAAACAAAAGGCAACAAAACTCTGTAGTTTCATCACCCAGAGGGACTACTGCTAAAATTTTGGTACCTATCTTCCCGAACTTATGTGTGTGAGTGTATATTATACATACTTTTCCTTAGGAAATTGGCATCATCACACATACCCTGTATTATAATTTGGCAGGTCATGACCTTCTCTCCTTTGAACATTTAAACACATTTCAAATTTTAAAAAAGACTGAACTTGCTGGACAGGGGACACTTGTATCCCATGAGACTTGTGCTGTGACAAACCAAAAGCCACATTACGTTGTATCAAGTGGAAACCCCAATTATCTCGTACTTCTGCACATCTGCGACACATGTGTGATGACCTGATATTCTGTGAGTCCTGAAGCTGCCTCTGAATTTTCCAAGGAAGACTAACAGAGTTCAATTAAGCTTTGGTGTTGAGATTATTCCTCGTGTCTAGATATTAGTAATCCACAGAAGAGGTACATTGTAATTCTCAATCAGAAAAGGTAATTAATCAGAAGGCTATGTTTCCCAACTCTACATAATAATGGGCATTAAACTGTAGCAAGATAATGTTCCTAATAGGCAGTCCTGAGGGCTGTGAGCAGTGGTCTCATGAGATGATGGATGAGTATCTCTCTCAAGTAAACAAGGATGTTCTTCCATCATGTGGATTGTGGAATTGGATTTCAGTAAAGTGTCAAATATATATGTGTAGAAATTCCAAGAGACTCTGGTGATTTCATGCTAAGTCTCATTTGAATTGATGGCAGCACCAACTCATATTGATGGAGACCTGGTCGGCCTGCGCCCAGCTTTCAGTGGGCCGTCTTGGTTCTCAGACAATCGTAGCTGGTCGTCTTGTCTCACTGTTGACTGGGGAATTTCTCAAGGAGAGAAAGCAGGGTGGGAGGGAAGGAGTTTCAGAGAAGTGCAAAGGAACTGAGGGTAGAAATTAGGAGGAGGACCAGTTGAGAAACAAGTGAGAAAATGAGAAACAGCCAGGTTGGAAGCGAGGAAAATGTGCTGTGGATACAAGACGTGGGTCAGCGGGGAAAAGCTATGTTGAAAATTTTTTTGAGAAGAGAAATTAGAAGAACCTGAAAAAGTGTTGAAGAGGAGACTGAGAGATCTGTGAAGTATTACTTCCTCGTGCTCAGTTTACACGTCCAAAATTTTGTGGGGATGGTTAAGCCAGAAATTGTTTATTCATCTTGGTTACAAAGAAATGGTGGTGCCTCCTGGAAGCAGGAGCGTCAGAAACAGCCTGACGGTTAGTTGGTAAAGAGACAGCAATTTTTATTTAGTAACTCCTTGTTCAGTTTTTATTGTTGTTAGGGTAACCCCTACTTTGGATACAATTGCAAAGACTCAAACAAATAAGTTCTGTGATCACAGTACTACTTGGTGGAGATTCTCTCTCAAAGGTTCTTATAACTTGTCTGTGAGTTGAGAAACAGATGTGCAGTCCAGCGAGCATCCTGTTACACCTGCAGAAGCCGAGGCGCAGGGAGATGGAGCTGGGGAGAGTTCAGTCGCCTCCTAGTGCTGACAGGCAGCCTGGAGGCAGGGAGCCGTGTCTTCTCAGTAGGCAAAGAAACATCACATTTCTATCTGTAATCAGTTCCATTTCCCCTGATTTGGGATGATGCCAAAACAAAACTGACACTCTTCAAACCCACTGTCCTTATCATTTATCCTGCATATTTCATTTTTGAAAAATCCAATTCCTTTTAAAATTATAATAGTGCTTACATCTCTGAGAAAAACAATACTGCAATAAATTCTGGAAGTCGAAGTGAAAGGGATAAAGCGTACTTGGAATAATAAGACTAGTAGAGAATTATAAAACACAAACCCAAAATCCCATCCCCTATTGGAATAATTAATTTCCAAAGAGGATAAACTATTGCTGAACATGAATCTGTCTCCTGCATGTGACGGGGAGAGGGTGGGAGGGACATGTTACGAGGCTCAAACGAACCTGTAGTTAATGACAGCTCCACTTAGCCAGCTCTGGTTTAAAGCCATGCCTTATAAAAACGCCACATTTGAGGAGTTTATGAACCTTGATTCCTTGTCAGATTAGCCCCGACTTCTACATGAGCCAAATACTGCGTGTGAATCATCACCCAGAGTTGCCCCAGTGACATGGTTCTGGATCTGCCAAATTCTCACCTCATGCTGGGCCCAAGCCTGGGGAGGGCCTGGGGACAGGGCCAGGCGCCCACATCGTTCCACGTGTGTGTCATCACTTGTGTTCATTAATGACCAGCCCTTTAGCAAACTGAACTTGCCTCTGTCTGATTGTTTGTGTTGAAAATTACCCATTGCTTATAAGATGTTGAAACAGAGGTAACTGCTGATCCAGGTTCAGGAGGAAATGAGGCCCTAATGGTGAAGGAAGTCACTCATTAATTTGGGAACACAAGGCTGAAGACAGAAGCCCCTCCTGCATTTCCTGACTTCTAGAATAGAGAGTCTCAAATCCAGTACAAGAGCCTCTCTGAACTTGAATGTCTCTGGAACAATGATCAGTGTAGAAACAAATGGGAATGATAAATGACTTTAAAATCTTACACGCAGATCTTTCCAAATGAAGGTGCAGGGAGAGCAGGAGATGGAGACAGCATCTCCACCAGCCTTCTTGTTTCCATTTCTCCTCCAAGGCCTTGCCCTCCCTCCTTGCCGAGCTCACAGTCCCAGGCACTTTGGCATCTCTGAGTCTGAGCTCTGTGTGGGGCATTGTGTACTTACTTTACATAAGGCATCTAATTTCATTATCAGAATAACCCTAGGAGGGAGGTGTCATTTCCCCACTTTTCAGAGGAGGAAAAATGTGGCCCTGAGAGGTCAGTCATGAGCAGCGGTGCCCCTGGGTCTGAAGCCAGCGTGCCCTGATGCTTGGGCCTCGAATACTGGCGCGGGGCAGCGAGTCTGGAGGCTTGGTGCTCTTATGTGAGTGATACACAAGTAAAGATTTTGGTACGTGACCAATAAGACAATGCAGTGTTGGACAAAAGGTATGATCCAGGAACAAGGCAGAGGTCTGAATGGGCCTTGGCCTCAGCTGTGAAGATGTTCTCCTGCTCAGGAGGTAGAAAAGTAAAAACTCTGTTCCCCGGGGCTGGGCTCAATCAGAACCCCTGACCGAGGACCCATGAGGCCTGACTCTTTGGCTCTTCGCTTTGTCTTGTTTCAGCTTCTGACCAATCGGCACCCAAAGGGAGTCCAGTGATGGGACAGGAGTCGGTAGAGGCAGCTGGCGGACAGTGGTCTTCAGATCAGACAAAGACACGTCACTCTGCTAACCACACTCTGCCATCTGGTTTCTGTGCTTTGTTCTAACAAGAGGAGATGTGAACCCCTCGGCTTAGCTTTCCCCCTACTCAGTTTAATGGCAGCAAAGAAAAGTAACTTCATTTCTCAGCTCAAGATTTCTTAAGCTGTGTCTCTTCCTCGTTGTCCCATTGAGAATAAATGTCTAGAAATGAAACACAATCCTGACAGGTTTGGAAAATGTGCTTTCACATTCTCAGTTCAAAGCCAACGCTGACACTTTGAGACTTTGGGTCTTGTGTGTTCTCGGGGACAAGCAGTGTGGGCCTCCTCGCCCTGTGTTCTCCTAACAGGGATGGACGGCCCTCCTGTTCCCGTCACTGGTTCTGCTGAGTCTCTGCCTCTGAGCAAAAGCCCCAGTGGCCGAGTTCAGAGGACGCCCTGACCTCGGAGCCGGTTGTGGGCAATGTCTTGCTCTAAATGATGGGGGCGGAGGAAAGGCCCCAGATCCCGCAGTTTATAAATCATGCCAGAGCGCAGCCAGGATGTGCAAGGCACTCAGCCAGGAGCTGTGAAAGGAAAGCATTTTCATCCCCAGTCCTGGGAATTATGTGAAGCAATAGAACAAAAGCTGCATTCCCCAGAGATTTTCTGAAAATGGAGAAATGAAAGAGAAAAAGGAGAAAATCAGCGGAAGGGCAGAGTTAGGAAAGACAGGGAAATAAGGCAGAGTGCGGCTTGGCCCGCTGCCTTCAGGACCCGGGAAGCTCCTTCTCCTGCTCCTTGGCATGGGCATGGGGACATCTTGTGCAGTGGAAAGCGCTGGAAACACTCTCAGAGCCATGGGGTAGGGGCGAGGGAGGTGGAGAAGTGGTCTGGGGGCTTTGTATCTGCCCTTGGTGACGGTACAAAAAGTAAGTTTTTTTTTTTCTAATTGACAAAATCTGAAGGGCACACAGTTTTGAGATTCATTCTTGCTAGGATCTTGCTTGTCCCAAGGGGCGTTAACTGTCAGGAGGGCGGGACTGGCCTCTGTCTGCAGCCAATCCCAGGAGCAGGAGGGGAAGGGAAGGCGACAAGAGTTGAATCCCTTGCCCCGCTGTGTCCTTCTAGATGGCAGCTGTGTCTTGTGTCTAGAAATAGGTGGTGTGGCCCGAGGTTCAGAAGGGCCAGAGCAGCCAGGATTAGACAAATGCAGACTCAAGAGTTGTGGGCTCTTGTCCAGACTCCACTCCTGGATGTCTTGCTACCTCAGTTTCACCACCTGTAAAGTGGGGTTAGTGACAGCACCCCAGCACCCCACCTACCTCATAGGTGTTGCAAGTGAGGATTCAGTGAAGTACAAGATGCCTGTGATAGTCACAATAACTACTAACATACAAAGATCATCAACCAAATGCTGGGCACTGGCCTCACACGTATGTGACACACATGTTATTTCTGCTTCTGGCAGCAACCCCTAAAGAGACATCTCTTTCAGTCCCTAATTGACAGATAAGGAAACAAACTCAGGGAGACTGAGTAGCCAGAGATCACGCCGCTGGTGCTGGGGACCAGCCTAAGCAGGACACACGCTGTTCAATGTTACAATATCGAAAAAGGCAGGAGAGCCTGGATGTGTGGACCCTGGAGCCAGGTAGAGCCCAGTCTGAATCCTGGCTCTACCACTTGGCAGCTGTGTGTGTTGGGGAAAGTTGCTTAACAGCTCTGTGCCTGAGTATTCCCTTTGTAAATGGGGATAATCAGGAGGACCTGCCTCATAAGGGTGTCATGATGATTACATGACATACACAAAGCACTTAGAGTGACTGACATTTAATAACCTTTCTGTAAATGCTATTTTGAAAATGCTTCTGTTAAGTGGTCATCCCGCTAAAGTGGGGCTAAAGAAAGATGATACTTGTTACTTTTCCTGTGTGCTTCCCTCCTCCCCCCACCCCCAGTCCTTTAGTTCAGAAGCCAGAACTATGACGCTGTTAGGTGACGGCACTGCCCGAGAGACTAAGGGTAACACGGTTGTCGCTGGTGGAGGAGTGGCGTTTTGCTTTGTTTTTGGAAGGAGAAAAGCGGGACCTGTGGCTCTGGCTCCCACCTGGAGGCTTGCTTTGCTGCCTTGGACCCTATGGAGCGGCCGGTTTAACGCTCAGCTCTACCTGAGGCTGCTGGGAGCTGTGGAGCAGGTGCCCCAGCCTGTGTGGAAAACGGGGAGGATTTTGTTCCATGTTTGTTATGACCGAAATAATCTTTTCCAGCTGTAACTGAATGGCTGTATCCTGCATTTGACATCCCCCTGGGGGCTTCTATTTATTCCTTGGAGTAAACACTGGTGGAGACAAACTTCAGGTGCCCAGGGAAACCCAGCCAGGCAGACAATGAGCTCCGCGAGCCCCTGGCACTCCAAGGGAGCATTCTTTCTTGGACGCACCTCTCTGGGCTGGAATCCTCGGGAGCCCCCCCTGCCAAGCTGAGTGTTGGGGCGGAGGGAGAGCAGGTTAGCTTGTGGGACGCCCGCACCCTGAGGGCCTCCGCCAGCACCACGCGCTGACACCTACATCTGGTGGTCTTGCCTGATGTCCATCAGTCAAACGTCTGGCTGTCACTCCGGATAACAGACTTTTGTTTACGAGCCTGGAATGCTCTGCTCAGCAGGGAAGGCAGAGCGACTCCAGGATAAGCCTCCTCCCACACCCACAACCTGTTAGGTTCATTTTACTGGTGACCCTGTCGGGCTCCAGCCTCTTCCCCCAGGGCACAGCCCAGGGGCATGGCAGACTGGGATCCAAGCAGATGGCCGGTCCGGCTCCCGACCTGGTCCAGCAGGCCAAAGGCGATTACATACTCTCCGGCCTCCAGCCCATGGGGAGAGGCGGACATTTTCATCAACAAGAGTCTGAAAACACTGCCCACCATTCTTCCCCGAGGGAGTGCAGAGCTTTATCCTATGGATTCTACAAGCCCACCTCCTGGCCTCTCCCCGGGGATAAACTGGTGGATGTGGGCTGAGGGGCTCACACGTGCCAGGGGCCCTGTCCGCCCTCCCCCCACCTCTGCGTGGCTCTCCCCATCCCGGGCATCTAAGCCTGGCTTCCCAGAGCCCGGGCCGGCCAGGGGCTGGAGTCTCACCCTCCTCCAGGCTGTGGCCGGCTCCCTCTTTACAACAACCTGACTCCCCCACAGCCCTTTCTTTTCCACCCCTTCTTTTCCAACTTTCCTTCAGCTCGAGCTGTATGTGAGAGAAAGGAGGTGAATCACGTGCCTGGCTGAGGCATGAGATCATTTTTCCTCCCCTCTTAGCACGCTGGCTGTCTGCTGGTCGGGGTTACTGGAAGAAAGCGGGAAAGCTCCGTTTCCACAGAGAGCCATCTGGCTCCACCAGACTCACACTGATGCTAATCTGTTAGTTTCTTTTTCTTTTCTTTCTTTTTCTTTTTTTTTTTGTTCCCAAGGAACACTTCATCTGCAGCTGTAAACTCAGACCTGGTCCATCTGAGGCAAGTGTTCATCTGGTGCACATTTATTATAGCATCAGGCCCCCCTCTCCCCGCCCGCTTGTAGGTGTCAGGACATCATTGTGATCACTGGTGGGTCTATGTAGCTGTAATGTCAGGGCTGTACTTTCAAATGGAAATCAGGCAATTACGCTCCACATGGAGAAATCTGACAGATGCAGAGGTTTTACACCACTGGCTGTGTCATGGGGATGCGGGCAGCCAGAGCTCCCAGGGGATGGTGAAATAAATAGAACATGTTTCAAGAGCACAGAGAAATCCAGGAATAATTAACTGCATGATGAGGGTTCATAGCTCCTGGGCTGTTTAATTCCAAAACGTGATAATGATATGTCAACGAATCGCTTAACTCATCCTTGTAGGGGCGGCATCAGAAAAGCCATCACAATGTGCAATTCACAGAGGCAGGCGCTGCTCAGCGCATCTGTCTTCCAGTTTCCAAATGCAAAGTCTCAGTATTTTCTTGTTTCACTTCCCCCACACAGGGGGGCTCCAGTTGCCTTTAGAAGAGGGGCTGGTTGTAGCCTGGTGTCTACCTGATGGAACATCTTCCTGTCAACACTGTGTTGGATACATAGATCCTCATGCTGGGAGCTATGGTGATAATATCATTGTGGCTGCTGCTGGTCGAGTACTTATGTGCCAAGCACCAGCCACATGCCCTGGTCCTGGAAGTGTACATAGACACCATGATTATCCACAATTCCAGACAGAGAAATGGGCACAGAGGTAAGAACTGGGCTTCAGGTCTGGCCCTGCTGGACTCTGATCTTAGCTCTTGGCCACTGGGTTGCACCCTCCTAATATTCCAGCAGATAGTAGGACAAGGGATACACTCTCGCTCATGTGCCCTGGTAAAGCACCTTCCATCAGATGAGTATCATTGGAGTGAACTAAACAGGAGAGATCTAAAAAGTTAAAAATGAATTTTCACCCTAAAATATCCAGTTAGTTTGGAGTCTGAAATACACAGTAAGATTTAATCACCCAAGGTGTCCCAAACCAGGCTGAAATGAACCTATGTTACCAAAAAGTAAAGTGCCCCCCAAATCTTGCCCACTGCCCTTTTCTCTCATGGGGAAAACTAGTCAGAGCAGGCTGTGGTCCTGGCCCCGGACTCCGGCAGCCCCTGAATTTCCCCGCTATGCCACTGCCTTGGACTAGGCTAAAGCTGATGCCAATTGGAACTGAGAAAAAGGGAAGACATTTCATTTCTCAGAAAGAGTATTTTTTTAAACTAAGCATATGATAAAATAAATTAGGCTTATGTAGGAATCTCTAATGCCTTTTCGGATCAACAAGGGCCAATGAGGCCCCACTATAGAGAGAATATATTAAACAAAGCAGGGTGTCAGGAGACACAGCTTCTACTAATTTGCTAGTGACTGATAAGTTCTGGTTGGGCTGGTGTTTGTTTTATCTTATTCAAGGGTGGAAAAACTTAAGGAAATTTAACATTTTTTAAAGCATCAGCTTTCTCTTAAGAATTAAATCTCTGCTTACAGAAAAATGAGTTTGACTTTTTTCATCTCTACTGAATACATTTGTTTGCAAATATTCGAATCAACTTGCATTGCAGAAATGAAAAATATCATTAAAATATCTTCTTCAATAAAGACCTCAATTAAAAAGATCGAGAACAGTAGTGACCAGCACAAGAGAGACTGAAATCACAAGTCACTCAAAAATGGATCACTCAGGAACTCAAAGCAGCAAGAATATCATCCCGGGGGCCAGACCAGCCAGACTGAAGCACCCACCATCACAGCAAAGTCTCCTTCCACAGAGACCGAGAACTAATGACCTAAAAGGGAAAAATCAGAGCAAAGAATATGGGACAAACCAATGAAAAGTCAGAAATTTAAAACTTTTTAAATGAAGAACTAAAATGGAGGTTAAAAGCCTCGAAATATGTCATAGCTAATGTGATTTAACTGGTTATCGTCCACGATCAGTAATTAAGCATAATCTTTTCACAAAGAGATCTGTCTTCATTATAAGTTCTTCACATCAAAAAGTTTTTTAAATTAAGCATTTAACTCCCACCCACCCCCCCAAAAAACCAGTTTATGGAGAAATCTTTAACATTTTCCCAGATTCAACCAATGCCATTCTGAAAGTTCAAGATGCCCAAATCTGCAGAGATAATGAAACCTGAGCTGTCAACTGATTTGCCTGTGACTGACGAGCATCAGAAATACACTCACACAATCATTAGCCGTTTTAGCTTCCCAAATAAACACATTTAGAAAACCATCCAAAGTCTTTGTGGCCATCATCTTACGATACAAAACATAAAAAACAAAACAAAACAAAAAAACTGATTGAAAGGGAATTGGTTTTCTTTTTCTTCTTTTTAAAAAAACATTTGAAAATATTATCATTATAATCTTGTGTTTGTGATGTTTTCAAAGTGACTGTGATTGGCAAAATCAGAACTGATTTTGACCCAGCTCTTTCAAAAAATGTGTGCTTGGGTTTGCATGTATATTTGAATATTAACCAGACTCTCAGGTAACATGCATTGTGACTCTGTAGCTATCTGCATAATTCCTCAGCACCTTAGCAGAGCAAGTCGCTGGCTAAACAGGGTAGGGATAGATCAATAGGGGAGCAACAGGGCAGGAAATTCCAATAAAAACATCAAACTTCTTCACATTTGATCATGGGCAATGTGATCTTTGAGAAACCATTCCCTTTATTAAAAGAAATGAGAAGCCATATAAAAACCACATGTGGGATTTTTCAGATTACAGCCTTCATACCTTGAGAAAAATCTTTTCAGACTGAGCCCCAGTTACTCATACAAGTGAGTCACAGTCCTCAGATGGACCAGGGTGGAGAAACAGTTGAAAGCCTCCAATTTAGATCAACGTGTCAATAGTGGTCATCTTCAGGAGCTAGAATTATGGGTGACTTTATTCGTCTCCTTCATGTGTTTCTGAGTTTTCCAAATAATAATGTAATGGGTGTCCAGCATGATGTTTCAACGAGTGGGCACTGGAGACAAGTCACCAGATTTGGAGTCTGGCCTTGCAGCTCATTGCCTTGGGCAAATCGCTTTCCACCTTTGGATTCTCAATTTCCTCTCTGTAGAGTGGCAGTCACTATAGTACCTACTTCAGGAAGTTGTTAGGATGATTAGTGAGATGGTGCCTTGCACATTAATTGTGCAATAAATATTAAAACATCCTTATACACTCACTGTCTGTATGGTTTCTTACAGAAATAGGAAAAGTGGAAATCTTGTCTTGCTGATGAAGTCAATATTACTTTCATGTGCCACATTGTGCCTGATTGCCTTATATAAGAAAACACCCCTGCCAGTTCCCTCCCTGCCCTCATTGCAACCTGAAATTAATGTTTATGTACTGGAATGAGCGACCATATTGATTTTAAGCTATCAGTGGTTTAACAAATGGTTTGCAAAACTCATAAATATATAACAGTTGGCTTTCATGAGCCAGCACACCCCTG